>NW_027176975.1:5550576-5613076 GCF_023349555.1 Cebidichthys violaceus | reverse complement strand
ATGATGTAGAGAGAGAAGGAGGGAGACGGTACCGTGGAGCCTATACCGAGGAAGACGGGGGCGGGGTTTTCCCTCCAAGATGAGGCTAACTAAAATAAAATTGGCTTCTTGCAGCCGGCGCATGTAGGCTACTGTAGACTCTACGGACAACCAGCGAGGGAGGGCGGAGAGAGGATGGTGGTGATGAGGATGCGGTCTGAGGAGCGGCTCTTCTCTCTTGGTGTTATCTCACCTCCCCTGTGAAGCTGTGGAGCTTTTGATCGTGTTTGTTAAGCCGCAGCTGCTCTGTGTGTGTGTGTGTGTGTGTGTGTGTGTGTGTGTGTGTGTGTGTATGTGTGTGTGTGGTTTTTCTACATTTCCAATACGTCCCTGTTTGCTGACCGGTCTGTACGCTGTAACATCCACCCTCATCTGTAGCCATGTCGGACTCTGAGGACATGACGGAGTTCGCCAGCATCGTGGAGCGGATCGAGCGGGGCGAGGTGAGTCTCCTCCCGATGATTTACGGTCCTTCTGACAGCACCAGTGTGTCTGTCATCATGCTTCCGACAGCAGCGGCGCCGGGCCGGCCTGCGGAGCTGTCAGGGGATGGAGGCTGTTCTATTCTATTCTATATTCTATTCTTATTTTAATCTTATCAGCACCAACACTATATTCATTGATAACGCAGTATATATTTTACACTACTCAGTGCAGATATTGTAACATTATATGAGGAATTAATATTTTATTTTTTATTGATTGAATAGCCTATACCCACACCTATTCTATTCTATGTCTGTGTCACACGATTTCAGGTGTGTGCCTCTATACTAATCATACTGATACCTATTTAGTTCAATTACATTATATTAACCATGAATATGTTAATATAATAATATTAAAAATTATATTCTCGTCTCTGTTCCTATTGTAATGAGTAGTAATAGTCCATAATCTGTTCTATTAATTAAATAGTCTGTGAATGTAGTCTTAATAATTATCTATCTATCTATCTATCTATCTATCTATCTATCTATCTATCTATCTATCTATCTATCTATCTATCTGTCCTCTTCTGTATACTGTATTCTATATTGTATCCCTGTGAAATATGTCAGCTGTGTGCAAACCTATTAATGGCAACACTATGCCGTTCAAAAGTCTTTATATAATAATATATTTGAGCCTGCCCTGTTCAACTGTTTTGTAATACATTATTAAGTTGTGATAAACCCCCATAACTCTATTCTGACATTGAAAGAAGATCTGACCCTCTTCTGTTAAAGAATTTCATAGGCTATAGATAGAGCTACGTCTCTATTCTATTCTATTATATTATATATGTCACGGCCTGGTGGCTTGAAGGCATAGGCTTCTATTCTTAGAGGGGGGAAAATGTGAACGTAAAGAGCTTAATTAGAGGCTCCAGTCGCTGAGTGTGTTGGTAGTTAGCTAGGGCTGCAGGCAGATCACGGGCTCCTGTCAATATGTGGGACACTTGGCAGCAGCTGTGTGGTGAGAAGGGGCACTGGGTTACTGAGGTGTGTATGTGCACATGGAGGGGGTCTTTACCCATTTCAGACTCACACAATGTGTTGAAATGCATCACTCCTGCTCACACAATCTGTGACATTCATCCATGCATGAGCTGTGTGTGTGTTTCATGTGTTAAATGAACAAACAAAGAGCAGACTGCATGCCGTTGAATGGCCAGATACAGTTACTGAGTTCAGTTTAAAATTTAATCAGGCCAAATATAATGTACATAAAGTTTTCATTTATACTATTTTATTGCATCCCCAGAAAATACATAAATAGCATAAATAAATAGCATACTTTGAAAATGATGGAGAATTTCATAGAGCCATTTGGAGGCTATAGCATCCTCTCTCCCTTGTGTTTTGTCTCCCTTGGGTCCTATAGGTCCCCACAGGCTGCACCCACAGAACATTCAGGTTAAACACTGTTATAGTAGAAAATAGATATTAGATAGAATGTTAGACATGGATGAACCTCTGTTGTACCTCCAGTGATTCCGATGCTGTGGAGCTGCTGTCTGTATGATTTGCTGCCAACAAATGCTGTTTGAAAAGTGAATGACTCAACAGTCCTAAAGATGCCTGCGGTGCCTTCAGTGACTGTGCACACTTTGGCCGGTGTTAATTCAAACATTTCATCCACATCATTCTGTGCTGCTGCACAGCGTTGTCTATTTCTCCCTAAAGACGTTGCAGCTCCCTCACCAAAAAAAACTTGTTACATGGTCCATTTTGTTCTTAAACCAAAACACTGTTGACCTGCTAAGGGGCCCTTATGTACAATATAATGAACTGCAGACCTCATCAATAGCCACTGCAGCAAGCGGTTAGCAGATCATAAAACACCTGAAACTATGAAAGGGAGCCTGACATTCGTAGTGATTTTTAAACTTAGGAGACGTTATAGATGGGCCCCTTTCAGGAACCTTCTATGATGGTGGAATACAGGAGCCTATATTGTCAGACCGGAGACTCTGAAAACCAGTTAGTCTTTTATAAAAACACTAAGCAAAATGTTATGTGGTACTTGAGAGCTTTTGTTTGAATGAAGTACTGATATGCGGACTGATGTATAGACTATAGTCTAAGCTAATGGAGTATAAGTCAATCCCACCGCAAACCTCCAGCACCTCTGTGTTTGCATTGTAACACACACACACGGTTTTCACTGCTACCAGTGCAGTAATGATATTTCGTGCTGCTGACATCTGCAGACACAAGACACTTTCTCCACCACCCAATTGGACCAAAACTTTTGTCCAGACTGAAATATCAACTATTTGATGAATTGCCATGACATTTTGCACAGGCATTCATGTTCTCCAGAGGATGAATCTTGCTGACTTTGCTGATCCCCTGACTTTTCACCTAGTGTCACAAGCAGGTCGTGGTTTACACTTACGCAGTAAATACCTGAACAGCTAGACAAAAGTTGGTACGGATGTTATTGTTGCCCTCAGAATGATATGTAATAACTTCCCTTCACGTTCCCACGAGCGCCACCATCAGGTCAAATGTGTATTTGACCAATACTTTGGTTCATAACCTGCAAAACCTAAGACTCCTCAAGCTGTATTTTCTGTTTAGTGCAAATTAGAAAATGTTAGCATGCTAGTAGACTAAACTTAGTGAACTCAAATCACGCTGTAACAGTATCTATTTTATCTTATACCACTCTGATTGACACGTGGAGGATAATGCAAAGCAAACATGCAAAATAGTGCCGACTAGGGACAAGTTGGATTGATGTCGAATTGATTGATTGATACAAATTTACGGGCAGCACGTGAAGGCAGCATTTGTTCCGATGGAGATCCAGCCCCCTCGTCTCTCTCCACTGTGTCGGCCCGCCCGCGTGCACTGCAGCAGTGAATTGGCTGCTGATTCACCGCAGCGCTGCCTCTCTCTCTCTCTCTCTCTCTCTCTCTCTCTCTCTCTCACAGCAGCGTCACTCTATTTAAATTCACTCAGACCGTCGCGGTCGGCATCTTCTGCTGCCGTCCGAGAAGTTTGTGTTTAGCCCGAACAAAAAAGGAAAACTCCGGATAAGGTGTTGTTTTCCCCACACAGGCGTGTTATATTTTATCTTCCTCACCATGGCTGCAGAGAAGCGGCGCAGCAGCACAACTTCGGTAAGTGCGAGAAGAGCGAGGTTATGAATAAAAAGAAGAAGCGTTTTTTCATTTCGTCCCGTCATTGTTTAACAGCCTGTAGCGTCTCTGCTGTGCATACAAAGTGACCGGGCTTTGTGAAAAGTTAACCTTTTTTTTTTTTTTGTAGAGCTGTAAACTGCCACGAGCGTGTGTTCATTCATTACTGCTTCGAGCCATTGCTTGTTGTTTTTAAATGAAACAATTCGCTTTGAGCAGGATTGGGGACAAGCCTCTATCTTGTCTGTTTTTTTCCCTGATTAAACTTCCTCTATCCCTCTGGGTATTGTCTTTTAGCACGTGCGGAGGCGTTTTTTCCTAAATTAATGTTTGGTAGACTTTTTTGAGATGTTTCTATCACACCACCTGCAGTACATTAACTAATCAGTCGGTAAATGCGGGTGGACTCCCAGAAACGTTCTTTAATCGTGTTTCGATGTGAAAACGTGAGCTGCTGGAATCGTGTGTTTTTACTGTTTGTCTATATTTAGCGAGCTGGGCTTAATCCTCTCTTATGTAATGTATCAGAAACATGGTAAAGACTCGATAGATGGCTGTTATTGTGAGTGCTTTTCAAAGTAAAATTGAAGGTGTACTCTGGTGGGATAAATAATTACATCGCACTTCTACCCACTTTTTTTTTAAAGACCAATTTTCCCACCTCACCAACACAACAAAATGTAGTGTTCCCAGCTAAAAGCGCAGACAATAGGCCTATTTTAGCTGCATCTAAAATGTCCTAATAATAGGTTATTGTTCCAAGAATCAAAGGCCGCTGTATCCTTTCCTCCTGGTGAATTTGCCAAGCTTATTTCAGACTGATCTGTGATGCCTTCTGTTCTTTTGTTTCTCCTCTGTCTCTCATTAGAGTATCTTTTAAAGATGGCGGCAGCTGTGGTTGCTCTTAATGAAAAACTCCTAGTGCCTTTTTATTATTATTGCAGTTTTCAGTGATCATGTCTCCCATCACCAGGTCCCGATCAAAAACATCGAGAGGGAGCTGATCTGCCCGATCTGTAAGGAGCTCTTCACCCACCCGTTGATCCTGCCCTGCCAGCACAGCGTCTGCCACAAGTGCATCCGGGAGCTGCTGATGCTGAACCATGACGACTCATTTGATGCCGGCTCCGAGTGCTCCATGCCGGGCAGCCCCAGGTCCAGGGTGCCCTCCCCTTCCATGGAGAGGCTAGACAGGCTTGTGAGATCAGGTGGGTCTCGGGGTAAGGAGTCAACGATATCTGTTTTTTCCTTTTCAGATTCAATAAATGCCTTCTTTACAGGAAGGATTTTATTACGTAGAGATTAGTGCAGGGAAGTGGATCTCGCATTACTCCGAGGTTAAAAGGATGTTGGGGCTTTAGTAGGAGCCGTGTTTGTGCTATGTTGTTGGGCAGCCTGATTATGTGAGCTGATGGAAGCTAATAAGCATTGAACAGGAAGTACAAGTATTGAATTGCATCTCGGGCCATTTGTGATCACTTCCAAGTAAGACAATAGAAGTTTTGCACTAGTCATGCAAACTTCCTGTTGCATTGTCTTCCTCCCAATTCCCTTAGATTCAGGTTTTAGTCCTGCTGGTCCTCTCAGTGGCTGCATTCAACAGGTTTCAATGGCTGGAGCCACCCCCCATAGAAAAGAACAAAAGGTTGAAACATATTTCTCAAATAAAGAAATATGTGACTACAAATGAAAAAGGAAGGGCATATTTGGTTACCTGGCCAACAAAAAGGGTAGTTCCACTGTGAAGAGCAAATCTTTACCAAAGCAGATTAAAGGTGGAGAGTAAACAAGCTGAGCGAGGCAAAAAAATGGGCCAAGCATTATTGTGTGATATCTGGTTTTAGTGTGGCGCAGACACTGCCCTCCTCCCTCTCCTGTCCTAGATAAACAAGAACAAACATAAAAATGATTTGATAATGTTACCACTCAGCCGTGACGTTGTCTGTCATCACCTCTTCCTCTAATCCTGTCTGCTTCATTAAAGAGACAGCAGGGGAACTTGACAAGCTGTTGGTTCGTCTACCATGAGAAAATAAATGTTGACAAGCCCTCTCAAGCCCTAATTGTCTCTGCTGTCTGCCTCTAATGGCCCAGGGGCATCAAACACCCCCTTCAGTCATGCAAGGGCTCATGCGTTCATTTGGAAATGTTTTAGGAACGGAGGTTTCACTCCACCTGTAGTTGGATACACAGGAGTGTGTATGTGTCTTGTGTACACACACACACACACACACACGTGAACAAAGCACATCTGTAAGCTCCTTTTAAGATATTTTAAACTCTTAAAACCAAGCTGAGCTGGAGGGAGGGAAAGCTAGGGGGGCGCGCGCGTTTGCAGGTAGCTGAATTAACTTGTCACAACATTTTTAAAGTTCTCTGCTGAACACTCTGCAGCCGAGCTTAAGCAGGTCAATGTCTAAGCCTTGGAAACGGCGTGGTGGGACTCGAGGCTGCCTCTCCTCCCTCTGAGGGCTCTGGGCTGCATGCCATTTCGATAAAGATGTCGTCTCATTTGTACTCTTGTTCACTCTTCTTGACAAAACCAGAGTTGTGTCCGACTTCTAGACACATTATATATTTTGTGTTAATTCTTCATGTGCGCTATTGTCACACAACGCAATGCACAAAAGAAATGGAGATGCTACTTAGTGATGACAAGACAGCTACAAAAATAAAATGATTAAAAAAAAAATGTATACTTAACGTAAAACATTTCGCTCTCTTTTGAAGTTTAACTTGCAGTGATGCCCACATGTATAGTTCTATGTTGGCATACAAAATAATGAAAATATTGTACGGTTTTGTAATGGAGGCACAACTCGTTAGGTATAAATAACCGTTGTATCAACAGCATTAAATACATAGTCAGTCCCAAATCCATACTCTACTCATTTTAAGCAGAAACACCACAGAAAGTAAAATAAGTTATTTGTGAAGTTTAGTTCAAGCTGCAGTTTGATGATCCATGGTGCAAATATTGTGCAATTTCTTATCGGCGTAAATTATTTCACTGGAAAAAATGGGTGTAATACAGGCTAGCATATAGTTCACACACTGTGTAGTGTGGGTTTGGGACAAATAAAGGGATTTCCTCAAGTCAGAACGGTTGACATCAAATATGTCTAATCAATGGCAGATACTGTATGAAACTAACTGAAGGACAGTCGGTGTAACCTGGTATCCATTTAACTAAGCTGCCAAAAAGCCTCAGAGCCACACTGGGGCACAGAGCTAAAGAGATCCCAAGAGTACAGCGAGGTGAACTGCTTTTTTGGGAGCTATTCAGCCATTCATGGTTCAAAACCACGGAGAGCGGGCTCTCCAACACAGCCTGCCTCATTGAGACTCGCCCCTTCACCCTGAATGAGCTCATTCTTCACTGGCAGGACTGCATCTGTCAACGCAGGAAATAATCAAATCCTGCTTTTTGGGTAAACACATCTTGTGCCTTGCTGAAAGCCAGTTTGTGCAAAAAGACAAGTATGTCATTTTTATACTCTTATTTTGAGTTTATGCACTCAATTGAGGTCCCTTTCTAAAATATATATTTAATGTATAGTTCATTTACCAGCGTCTCAAAAAGAAACTAAGTCCATTTAGTCAACGTGAGGTTGTTCCTGTGTTGAATGCATTTAATCAGCAGATTACAAAACACAAATACTCTGTGTGTTAAGATTATTTAGGAAACCTCAGAGTACTTTATGAGCACATTTACTCCCAAACAGAACAACCAAGTATTTCTGCCAACCGCCTCCAATGCTGCCATGGTGACGCAACCTGCCTGTAAGGAATGAAAGAGGGATTAGGTGAAGGGAGAGAAAAGAAAGGACTTAAGGCTATATTTATCAGTGCAGCTCGGACAAGCCCTGCTGTGCATGGACGGAGGGAATGCGGCCACTAAAACTCCATCTGCATTGTTTCTCAACTTCATCTTACTTTATGTTGCCAGGGCTTGAAACGGAGCATGATGCATTTATGTTCAACAGCTAACTCTTGACCAGTGCTCTCAAAGGAATAGTGGGACGCGTTGGGATATATGCTTATACATTTTCTGGCCAGCAGTAAGAGGTCAAGATTGATACCAGTATGTACGCTAAATATGAAGCTACATCCTGGAGAAGGTTAGCTTAGCATAAAGACTGGAAGTCCCCCCCCCTCCCCTTACTGTTGCTTTGCTTGTCATGCTTTCTGTTCTCACACGGCAGATAACGCAGTTCACAGTGATAACGGTGAGAGATTTACCACTTGAAATGAGTTGTTGGTTGTAGATAAAAGCAGTCTTCTCATTTCTAACTGACGAACATCTATTTTTAGCTTTCACTGGCAGATTTTATCAGCTATGGCAAGCAAGCAAATTAAGCTATCAGTAGCTAGTAAAACGCTGATGTTTCCGGATGAGTCTTTTTAAAACCGAACACTGTAAAAGAGTGTGAACAGTCACCTAACACGTTATAGTTGTTTATTAATCGATACAGAGACTGAAGTGTAACAGGTGGGTAGTATAGTAGTAGTGCTGATGGGATGTTTTTACCTTTTGGTAAGCTAGCTGTTTCCCTGTTTTCAATCTCAATGCTAATTGAGCTAAGCTAGCTGTCTCCTGGGTCTAGCTTCATATTCAGCAAGACAGCAAATAAGCATATTTCCTAAAATACCGAACTATTCCTTCCTTTTAAATAAATTGACAAAAGAAATGTCTGACGAGTACAGTAATGTGATTCTTTTTCCACAACAGTTACCTAGTCCTTTAAAAGTTGTTTAATTGCATGGCTTTGTGATCAAATGTAGACTGTAAATAAGTGCACGGATCAAGAGTTAATTGTGCTTTAACAACTGTTCACATGTTGTATGTATATTTTAAACGCCATGTTTTGTATTTCACTCTGACCTGCATTACCAGACTTTTCCTTCAGTTTGCTTTTAAGTTGTCTTTGTTTCTCAAATGTCATGATGTTTAAAACAAACTGGTTTCTCACTTCACATTATGCATTGTTTCTTTTTTTTCTTGTTGGTCTCACCTCACTTCTCTGTTCATTGCTTACAGCCACAGTGCGAAGGTCGCTTGGAAGTCGAGGTAGACGGGGCCTCCGTGTTTTGAGTAGCTGTAGTAGTGAGTACAGTGTTACTAGAAACCCTGTGAAACCCTAGTTTGGTTCTACCTTTTTTCCACTAGTCTACTTCAGCCCTGTCAACACGACCATACAAACTCCATACAACCACCGGTTGGCTATGAAATAGACTTTTCAGGAGTCTCTTTAGTTGCTGCATTTCATTTTAAGTGTGTTGTTCATTCTTTGTTAGACACTTAATGCCAGGTAATAATGGTTCAAATCAAAAACCATGTACCTCCTTTTAAAAATGTCCACTGAGCTTTAAAGGGATCTGACTTTTTAAAAATCCAGATAAACAAGGAACTTAAAGATGGTGGTAAAATACTTTCTTTTTTTAAATTTTTTTTTTTTTTTAAAGCAATGCTGAGTCGGCATACAAAGAGGGCCGACTAAAAGAGGAGCGGCGTGGAGTAAAGTGGGAGAGATGAGAATCGGAGGGAGGTACAGTCTTTGACGGGAGTTTTGGCAAGTGACTGAAAGGAGCCGAGACTAAAATTAGTGAGAGGGGTGAGGATGTTTCCTAGGCGGTGAAGTGGGACAGGAATTTGTGTGTGCGTTTCTGTGCACTAGCTAAACTTCTGCAAGTAAAGCTGCTTCATTAAGATGGTTAACTGTTAGTCTCTGTTTCTGAGTTATGTGTGCACACACACACACACACACACACACACACACACACACACACACACACACACACACACACACACACACACACACACACACACACACACACACACACACACACACACACACACACACACACACACACACACACACACACACACACACACACACACACACGGAAATAAAACCTACAATATGTTTGGGCTTGCAAAGATGCTTAACTTACTGACTCTGTGCCTTTAGGATACTGTTCATGCTTCACTTGACAATCATTAGTGCTTGAGAAACAGTTTATAAGAATGCAGACCTGTTTCAGCCTACCTCTAATCGTTTTGGGGATGATGAATTGAGTGTGTCAGATTGCAGGCCAAGTAAAACGAGACTGAATACTAGTTTTTGTTTGTCAGATTAGGAACGCTAATGCAACTATTTGACATGCTCAGTGGATGTTTTTAAGAGTTGTTATTCTCTTAAGAAATAGCCTGTCTATTCTCATCCCCTCCAAAGAATAGACGGTATGAGCTATTTTGAGCTACCTCAAAATATAATAAAAGTGCAGCAAACCATAACAAATGATCTTTATACAGATTACAGTCTTAAAATCCCTCTGAATGAACATAATGTCAATACATATGTTTGGATGGCAAAAGCATATTCAACAAGCCTAATTAAACGGTTCATATTAGCATTAGAAATGAAAAATTAAAGGATTTCTGTGCCTGGATACTGTGATCATATTAAGTTATTTTAATTAAAACATGAATCTAAATGTGCAGACATGATTGTGTTTACAGTATAATTCTATGAGACGTAAAAATGCTGCATCAGTTCAAACTGCTGTGTCTGCAGATGTGTGCAGGGGAAAGGGACCCTTTAGCTCGGCCATGACTCGGCAGTTTATACACACACACACACACACACACACACACACACACACACACACACACACACACACACACACACACACACACACACACACACACACACACACACACACACACACACACACTTTGCTGCAGGCATCTCGTTTGCTTCCTGTTCCCTCACACCTGCCGTCCTGTCCACAGACCCTGAGTCAGTGTGCAGTTTCCCATCACGACGCACACATGCAGATAGACATGCATACATTTGTGCGCTCACCATCCCCATTCTTTGGTTTAAGTATGAAGGCTTTCTGACAGACTTCTCCTTTCATCCAATGATTTCACCTAACGAGACCATGCCGCCATCATCATCATCATTATCGGACTAAATCTTTCATCGTAACGTCACTCCAGAATGTAAAGTTCACCTTTTTGTCATATGCATTCAGGTCGGACGGTAATCAATCGTTGCCAATCGAAGCTCAGTAGTTCAGTTTGTTGTTGGATCACAGGCAGGTTTATCCTCTAGGTAGCAAACTGTCCCACAGTCCTCTCTTCTGCTCACATCACTCGCTCACACTTCATGCACATGGCTACACATATCACATAGGTTATATGTTTGCTGTTCTGCCACTGCTTTTCCCTCAGCTGCACCTTTTTTTTTTTTTTTTTTTTGCAAAAGTGTTATTTTGAAGTCTTCCTGTATTTGGCTTACCTGAGGAGTGTTTGATTTAATTTTCAGGTCCTCGGAAACGAAGTGGAAATACTGGCTTGCATACTGAGATAAATCCAGCACTCCTCGCTTCCCCTGTCCCTCAGAAACGTGAAGCAATACTTTTTTTTTTGTAATTTATTTTGCCGTGTTAGTGACTTCAGTTTGCTGGCTTTGAGTTTTGCATTCCCCAGTGCTTGCTTCTGTGACGTGACCGTGTTCCTTTATTCCCTCGTGTTACTGTGTTGCTGCTCTGTTGCGATGCTGCTGCATCGGTAACAAGCGCGATGTTGTGAGAAACTCTTGAAAGCAGTGTTGCTTTCAGAGTTTTGTTGTCATGTGAAAATAAGTGTTGATGCATTGACCTGGACATGTGATATGAAAGTTCACAAACGGGACATGTTTATTTAAAATTGTGCTTAAGTTCCACTTCACAGTGTAATTCATCTACATTGCTTGATTTAAAAATACTGTAGTTTGTCATTTTTTATTTTCTTGATCACTCATTTTAGGAAAATAGAATTACTTCCATTGTCCAGCTCATTGTGTGCACTTACATACTCTTCACTCCTGTGTTGATGTTAAATGACTTGCAGTGTGAAATTGCTTACTCATACAGTGTATTCTTTAGAAGCTCCAAGGATGCCGTCCTCCCATTAACGATCCTGTATGTCTTCACTCTGACCCAGCACTCTTGGGAAGTCTCTCTTCCTGGACTTATTTCCCTGTAATGACAACTCGCCAAAGAATTGCCTGTACTGATGTTTTGCAGCATACATCCATCTCCTTATGGCGTAGTGGTCATTTGTGGAAATAAAGCTCGAAGGGAGATGCACTGAGGCCCTATTTGTGAAGGCTTGAGTTTTATCAAAGGCATTTTTTTTCCTTAAGATCATACTTGGCAAGTCATGCAGATGATGTAACGCTGCTTGAGTGAATCTCAGCCCAGAGTGTGTTGAACACAAATGGGTGTTCACTTGTTTCAAAGCCCCCATTTGACTCTCTTGGAAACTATGCCTTCAGTGTAATTTGAAGTCAAAGGACATTGTTGTTCACGTCAATCTAGGGCCTCAGACAAGATTTGAAGCTGGATGACCCAAAAGCCATGAATCCACATTACGCATGATCTTTTCTCACTTGTCCGTCTTCGCTCTCCTCCAGGCTCCATCTCGTCCCCGGGGTGGCGCCGAGGTTCTGTGACTCCCCGGGTCACCGCCATCCCATGCCCGGGATGCCAGCACGACATCGACCTCGGTGAGCGCGGCATCAGCATGCTGTTCCGCAACTTCACCCTGGAGAACATCGTCGAGCGCTACCGCCAGGCCGCCCGCGCAGCCGTCGCCATCATGTGTAACATCTGCAAGCCTCCACAGCAGCAGGAGGCTACCAAGAGCTGTATGGACTGCAAGGCGAGCTTCTGTAACGAGTGCTTCAAGCTGCACCACCCCTGGGGCACACCCAAAGCTCAGCATGAGTATGTTGGTCCCACCACGAATTTTAGGCCCAAGGCAAGTACCGCCCGTCACTGCCTTGTGAAGGCTTTGTTTGTTTTAGTTTTCTCCCGTTAATGTTATTTCCTAAGAGGAACAAACATGATTTTAACTCAGTTGGACTATGAACATCTCTCATTTGTTGTCGCATGAGTCCAAAGTAAACTTTAGCATGTATAGATTTATTTAATGATGAGAGGAATTCAGCTGAACATGTTTTTCCTGATCATAAATTGATGGTTTGCCCTCTTGATCAGGGCTTTAATTATAAAATGGATTATGTAGAAGTGGGAACGTTTGTGTGAATATTTCTAACCAGAATATTTGAATATTTTATTCGTTATGCGTTTTCTCCACACCTTCCCCTGTGACTGCTGAATTGATTGGAAATCCAAAACAATCTTAAACATTGATCTTAGAATATTTGAAGCCTTGTTGGAAACTTGAGTTACTGGCTTTGTCAATATATTGCATTGCTCTGATTAACAAAGGGATTGGACAAACGGCTAAATGCTGTCTATGATAACTTCTAATGGGGATCCTGGCTGTAAAAAAAGTGCTGATTTTAAATTCTATTTTAAGACACTTCAGGAAATGGCTCACAGAGAACTGTCTAGATGCTTCTATAATGTAGGCCATGTTCCTGTTTCACTTCAGCTAATTTTTGATCACTGTAGAAGTAAAATGCAGACTATGTACGTACAGATTTTGTCTGGATTTTGAACTCATTGTTGTTCTGTTAAATATCTCAGGTGCTGATGTGCCCGGAGCACGAGATGGAGAAGGTGAACATGTACTGTGAGGTCTGCAGACGACCCGTGTGTCACCTCTGCAAGCTGGGAGGATCCCACGCCAACCACAAAGTCACCTCCATGAGCAGTGCCTATAAGATCCTCAAGGTACCACATTCACACACTTAACTCTTTGAGAGAAGAGTCTGCTGCTTGTGAGTGTTGATTCAATACACTGGAATTTGTTTTGTTGCGCTCTCTGATGCGTAATGAGTCATTTGGAGTGTAACACAATACTGTCTTATGATGGAAAGGATAACACTGTGCTCGAACACAATGCCACTGTTGAAGGCTTTTAATGGAGCGGTGGCCAAGCAAAGCAGCCCTACAACTTGGAATTATTATTATTTTTTTTTTTTTACATAGAAATTGCAAATAACCACTATTTTGTGATGATATTCAGTACAGATGGAGTTTTGTTGTGCTGTGCCGCCCACTGACTGACCCCTGAATCTCTCTTCTCCCGCTGTAATATTAATGTCTGCCCCGTACCTGTGCTGCCACCGGATCTCAGAGATCAGTCTCTCTCCTTTTGGAAACTGAAACCCAGGCTGGCTAACTGGGTTAAAACTAATTGGTCTCACGTGTGGTCGTCAGATTTGTGCCACACTGTAGAAACAATTTCAATCAGTTTGAGTGTTTTCTTTATCTTGTGTGGAGATAAAGCTGCCAGGAACAGAGTGGTTCAACAAGTCGAGGCAGAATCTGTGTGAAATTCAATCTACTTGTCTGTGTTGGCACAAACACAATGGTGCTTAATATTTAATGACCATTTGTCTCCCATGATTTTGTGTGCATTGTCTCTACAAATTGTTGGAAGATGTATTGGATGTCCTGGGATCCTTCGTCAGCCAGGAAGTAGTTTTGAGTTACATCTGCTTTTAACGTCATTGTGATAGTAAATGTTGTTTGACACACGGCACCCACTGAAACAGGCTCTCACATACATGGTCTTACGGGACTCTGCATATGACCAGAACAGCTGCAGCTGCAGCTGTGAATATGATATAAGATGAGAGGAACATGTTGTGACCCTGTCAGAGCCTGGGAATGTAAGCACAAAGTATAAATTGATAAATCCCACCCTATTCCTTAAAATGGCACATTAATGATATCTTATTGTCATCTTAGTGCTGTGTCAGTGTGTATGTGCTTCTGAGTTTCAAGACCTTATGAAACTTACTTTATATGCTGCTGATCTCTTGTTTCACCAGGAGAAGCTGGCCAAGAGTATCCATTACCTCATCAGCAAAGAGGACCAGGTCCGGACTCAGATTACTGATCTTGAGCTGCTCGTCAATCAGACCGAGGTAAGATAGCTGACTCACGCTGCTAGAAGTCGCCCCCCCCCCCCCCCCCCAACTCCTCTCACAAAATCACATCTCTTATACCTCCTTCAACTCTAGTTCAGTTGGTAGTTCTAGAAATCAGAATGAACGTACGTAACGTAGTGTTGTCTTTTCTTAAACGAGACAAATGTTTGTATAGCTTTTACAAAACCAGTCCGCTAAGTTGAGGAACAATTGCACATTTTCTGTGTAGGAATAAGGAAGGTACTCAACAAACAGTATGCAAACAAGGAAGGGAAGGATTTGCCTACTAGTTTTCCTCTGACGCGTCCTTCCCTTTTTTCTTTGATGCTGGTCCTAAATGGGTAGTGTTCAATGCACCTACGCTTTTGGTGTTTTGTAAGAGTATGTTTGGGATGCTCTCTTGGTTTAAGCACTTTTGTTAGTCCATTAATCCATCTCTCTATATACTTCAGTTGTGTAATGTGAACTTTTAAGCTTCTCCTTCCTTGAATATTGCCTAAGAATGGGCGGTGACGGTATATTCTTCAACTCTTAGCTGTGATTCAACCACCTTCTGTCAAAGCAGTTTTAATTCATTAAAACAACCATGATGTCGATTTGATTAAAGTTGAATACAGTAATACCTTTAACTGTACTGCCACTGTTACCTCCTTACTTTAGTAATGGTTGGAAAAGGAGGAGAATGATCACATAGTTACAGGCTGACTCAATACTCTGATCCCTCTGAAGTGTGTGTGTGTGTGTGTGTGTGTGTGTGTGTGTGTGTGTGTGTGTGTGTGTGTGTGTGTGTGTGTGTGTGTGTGTGTGTGTGTGTGTGTGTGTGTGTGTGTGTGTGTGTGTGTGTGTGTGTGTGTGTGTGTGTGTGTGTGTTGGGAGGGACATGTGAGAAGAACATTTTATTGGCTTTGTACAAATTGATAACAAAATGATCATCTTAAAGGAAAATGGACAGCTAGCAGAGCGTCAAGCCAACGAGCACTTTGAGCGCCTGTTTGAGACTCTGCAGGAGAGGAAGTCCGAGATGCTGAAGTCGATCGAACAGTCTAGAAACCGACGCCTGGACCAACTCAAGGTTCAGGTATGAAATGCCAGGACTGAGTTCCATTTCTATTGTGGATCCTCTTCATTCATGCATGCTTCCTTTACTCATCATATTCTGAACTGTAGAAAAATAAATCATGCTTTAGTAACCTTCTTCCTTGATATGTCTGTGAAACGGAGCCTTATTTTATGGGATTTATTTTTCTGAGGAGGCCACTTATTTTAATGAATAACAAAATGGTAAAATGCCCTGACTTTTTGAATATGTCCCAGGTGGAGGAGTACCAGGGCATGCTGGAGAACAGTGGGCTAGTGGGCTACGCTCAGGAGGTGCTGAAAGAGACGGATCAGTCGTGCTTTGTACAGACTGCAAAGCAGCTGCACATCAGGTAGATCTGGGTGATACTGAATTCAATTTGCATTTTATATTTACATGTTTATATTTAGTGATATGGACTTGAGGCCAAGCAGTTGTTTGTATCGTGTTAAACTGTGATCCTTCATTTTTACTTCATTAATACTCTGGATAAGCAACACATGTATTTAATTTAAAAGTCTGGGAAAATATCATCCTGTCATGAAAACGTAATGTTATGTAGGGATAGGAGTCATACGCAATCACAACTAACGGACTAAAATCCCACTAAAGAGTTGTGATATCTAATGGTGCTTAATCAACAATGCCTACACTGAGTAGGCATCTCTGGTACTGTGTTGATGATGCATGAACATCAACCTGCTTAAGTTCATGTGATCGAGGTTATTCATTATTGTTGGCAGACTTATAACATACCAGGATATATGTAGATTGTACTACTTCTGTAAAACACCACTTCAAAGTATTTGTCAGTTGTGATTAGAATCAAAGTAGAAAGAAGTCAACAACTAATGTTCATTTTAAGATGGACAGCGCACTAAAGCATCACTCTACTGTCTTGTTTTCCTCCTTCAAGCCAATAACAGGAAGCTGAGCCAGGCCTGATGGGATGGCTATTCACAGCTTCCAGTAAAATGTCAAATGAATAATTAAGCAGCTTAGTAATGATTATCAGATATAATTTCGCTAAACTTGATTGTTTAACAAACTCCACAATCTTGAGTGTGATACGACTTGTTTTTGTGTAGCGATACCTTCCAGTTTCCCAGTGGATTCCACTGGTGGGATTTGGTGCGTTGATGTTGGTGTTGAGAGCATCTATCGGATTACGTGTTTGGGTGACTGGAGTATGTCAGGAACACACAAAGCCACGTGCGCAGAGGTTACAAAACTCAAGGGCAGTAAAGGAAAGACTTGTGCTGCAGTGTCCAGTCAGCGCTGTGTCTTCTGCTCCAAGCTGACTAATTGATCTCCATTAGCAGCTTTAGATAATCAGGAACCATTTTCACTCTCACGATCATGATACTGGGGCCTGTGCTGTTCCTCCTGTCGACAAGGACCTTATTTTTATTCCCCTTTTTCAGTCATGAAAGCCAATATAATATAGACACAACGACCTAAATGACGCCAGAGTACAAGCTTGATTTAAAGATATGGTGGAGCACACCTGATGTATTACAACAGTAATTTCATGCTAGTCAAGATGAGCCTCCATCAATGAATCTTTTAAAAAATTGTATATGTCGACCGTGTGTGTGTTTTCAGGATCCAGAAGGCCACCGAGTCTCTGAGGACCTTCCACCCGGCATCTGACCCCTGCTTTGATGAGTTTGTGCTGGACACATCCAGAGAAGAAACTCTGCTCAAAGAGATGTGCTTTGGTGGAGGTACAACCAATTTTATTTCAGAGAGCAAGATACACTATTTACTGTGACACTCTGACAGTGTTAATGCAAAACATGCAAATTCAATTTTAGAACTTGTTTTCTTCACAAATACTTTAAACCTGAATGAAAGTCCTGTTCCTGTTTGAGTCGGGAAGTGTTGACATGTTTCCAGGCCGTTTTGTGACCCCTGTCTTGTTCTCATTCAGTACACTGCTCCACTGTAGTGTTTGCACACATGATGTCTCGCAGAAACTTTTTGTTAAAGGACAAGCTGCAATGAGAGCTTGACCATAAGTGGCTGGAAAAAGTGATCATTAGTTCATGTCACGAAAATATGGGAACAATCGCTGCTTCTATTCAGCTCTAGAAATGAAGTTTCTTGTTCGTGTGTCCTCTAGACCATGGGAAAACGTGCTTGTAACGCAGAGTTTTGCGACATAAAAAAGTGAGTTTAACAAAAATAAGCTCGTCCTTTTTTTTGAAAAGCAGGCGTATGGTCAGAATAAGCGGATTGTCATCACCTGTCCGTCACATGCACAGCCCCGTGAACTGTGCTGTGCTAAGAGGTCAGAGGTCATCAGTAGGATCGACAGGTACAACCCTGGATGCACTCGGAGTGGGTTTTACTGCTCTGCTGATTTACAAAGGCTTGTTCTATAAAAGACTGATCAGGTGGAAGTTTCCCAGGAAAGAGAGGATACATACTACTTTCATTGAACTGAAATACTTTCTTTTTTTAAAGAGTGTATTGAGGGATTATTGCACACTACTTTAGGTATACGGTGTTATGAGACAGAAAGATACGTCTCATCAGAGTATGGACAACTACTTCTGTTGAATCTCAGAGCTATAAAGGACTGAACAGCTTGGTAGATAAAACAAAATGTTATCATGCGTAACGGCAAACCTTTATTGATCATAAAAGTTCCCCAGAGCAAAGATCAAAAGTCTGCAAATAATTAAGCAGGTTGCAAAAAGTCTAAATCAGGAAGTGTAAATCACAGTGGTCACTGAAAGATCAGTGTCAGTGTCTGACAAGGTGAGTCTTTGACATTAATCCCAAAGCAGCTGATAACTTTGATAATCACTGTCAGATTAAGCCGTTTGTCATCATGGCTAAAATCCTATTCACATACTAAACTAAAACTGTAGAATTATACACATTACACTACCATTATGCATGCTCAAACTGAACATTATCACATTAACATAAGCACAGTATGGCGTTTTATGTTGGATCCACCTGAATCACATTCCTTCCTTGATTGCATAATGATAGGATTGGCGATCGAGACGTACTCGTTACGACTGAGTGATGGCTTCTGGCTGTGTGGCCGAGGCTGGGTTTCCCCGTCTAACCTGACAACGTTATGCGTGTCAGTGACTCGGGTAGAGCAGTATTGAATATCATCGCTGCAGATGGTGACGGTCAGTTGTGACGGGTCTTTCAGTCTTACTTAGCCGGAGCCGGTTGACTGGTGTTGGGGGGCATCCTGCAGAAAGAGCCCCGTGTAAATGATAAGCTGGTCCGTCTCAATACAAAGTAAACGGTTTAGATTTGAGTGGCAGCTGTGCTTCCGGACAATAGCGTTACATTTTTTATTTTTATTTTTTTTACAATTATTGAGGGATTAAACGTTACTGACAATGTAGACCAAGCTGAGGTCTCTTTGGTGTTGAGCCATTAGCCCTCAAGTGGATGCAGCTGAACAACTGACAGTTGTCTCTGTGACTGCTGGGGAGTTTGTGGCTGGTGGCTTTTGTTGCTACTCTGGAGCGCAGCCCTGTTAGCTTGTTTAAAATCAGTGATGTGAGATTTATGTCTGAGGCTACTGTTGACTCTGTCTCGACCACTTTAAAATATTAGGAGAAAACAACTGTTGGATAATCGTCAAACCAATTACAGTGAAGTTGATAGTTTGAAAAGGAAATGCCTTAAAACGTAGTGCTTTCTAAAACATTGGCTCCTTTCAAGTGGATAAAATGTGTTTTTTGTTGCAAGCCCACATTTGAAGAGAAGTTGAGTTTTACAGAAGGAATTCTACATTAATCTTTGAACATCCTTCTGGGCAACTTCAGTCGTTGAAACGGCAGCTATTCATGAGACATAAAAAAAGTAGGATATAATGAAAAAAGAGGGCAAATCGGTGACGTTGCACCAATTGTGTCACCAGATGACAAGACGCAAGATTGGGCAACCATTTTGAAAGCTGTGGAAGAACATGTGATTTAACCATCTGATGTTTTTGTGTTTTCCTTTTTATATTAAATACTTTAACATTTTAAACAGAATTGGCAACAATCTAGTCTGCAAACTTTTAACCTGGAAAAATATAAAATCTTTATTACTGTTATATTTTTTTGCAGTTTGAAACGTCTACATTACTTCTCATCTACAGTATTTAAGTGCACACCAAACACCCATATACTATGTAAAGGTTCAGAGTGGATACAAATGTACCCCAAATTATGTTATAGTCGCATTTTCTATTCTGCCATTTTCCTTTTTTGCCAAACAATATCCAATACCTTTATTCAGTCCTCCTCTCAGGCTTGTTTTAACATGATTAAATGTTCAGCTGTTTCTCTCTTTCCTATAATGCCAACACTAAAGAAAATGGGGTTTTCATATAAGAGTGTAAACTAATCACTGCTGCATGCAGCAGTTTGGTGGCACTTACATTGATGTTTGTCTTTAATCTAAGTATCCCGTGGGAGTTACTGATGCTCTTAGTCAGAGCTCAGAGAAGAGAGAAAAGAAGCTGTAGGGGCATAAATACACTGCAGTAATTTAATTGAAGTCTTGGCAGATGATGCAGCGGTGAAAAACCACTGTTGTATCACTGGATAGTGCCCCAAAGCTCTTATACATCCTTTTATACAGGAAACTGAAAACACATCTATGTTTATGGAAAACGCTGAGGCTGATTTTAAAATCTGTGTCTGAAATGACTGCAAAGACTTTGCTATTATGTTTTGTGGAGTATGAGTATATTGCGTCCTCGTAACGGTCAAAGAAAAACCTGACTTAAGCTATTGTCAAGTTTTGAATATGATTGGTGGCTGTCTTGTTGGTGTGTAAAGCTGTATGTCATATTTTGCTCCCTTGCTAGCTTGTCTCATGTTTTCTAGTCATATCTTCCGCTCTTGGATAACGGCGTGTTTGTGCTCTCATGTTAAACCAGCTGCAGATTCTGACCCCATGCTCTCTTGAGAGGCCGTGAAAGACTGTGTTGTCAAGCGTAAATGCCCGTTTGTGGTCTCTTTCAAATTGGCGTTTCCTCAAAATGTCAGGCTGAAAGCATTGCTTCTCTCAGCTATTTCCACTTTGAGTCAAAGTTTTAGTTTAATAATATCCTCTTTAAGATATGACGAGTTGAGAGTCCAGTCCTCTCACATTGGTAGAGGGACAGAAGAATTAAAATGGCCCCAAGAGAAAGTAATTCCCTGCTGTGTGATTTAGCCTGGCTGCTGTCTGTCTGGCAGCAGCCTATACTGTATGTGACCATCAATAGTCTTTCTCTGAGCGACTGAACTTTTTGACTGCTGCCTGCTGTGTTGGATGGCTGACGGCCCGGTTTTAGTTTTTTTTTGTCTGTTGGTCCATCTGTTGGAAACGGGTGTAAACATCAAATCGTATTATTCATTGTTAGAGGCTGGTTAGTTTCTAATAAAGGATCCCTGTTTTGTGATTTACATTTGAGTGGTAACTCATTACTTCCCTTGCTTACTAATCATCTAACATGAAGGCGTAATCATGTCGTTAAATCGGCCAAGAATGAAAGGATTGAATGTCCCTTTAAAAGACTGTTCCCAACTTTCTAGTGGTGACCAGATAATAATAAATTTTTTTTTTGAAATTTTCATCCATTGTCCCACTCAAAATGTTAAAAGGCACCTTTTTAAAATCCATTAAATTTAGTCAAGGCAACTAAAACGGTCATCATTTTTTTTTTTTTTTTAAATTCTGCTCTCTATAATGTGTCTATGTGAAGTGTAGTTGTACGTGAAATGCATTGGGCTATAAGAGGATACAAGCTCATGAAAGGGAGTTGAGCCTGGGTGAATAAAGACTTTGGAGACTGAGGATTAGCCAACTGACTTTTGAGGCACAGAAGGCTCTGCGTTAGTGGAGACACTGGTCAGCGAGGGGAATCTGTCTGTAGGGGGAAAGCTCTTTAGAAAAGCGAGATTGGGAATGTCAAAAGATGGAGAAAGAAGGGCAAGAGTAGAGAGAGACATGTTACAAAGGAGATGAGGAGGGAATTCTCACAGGGAGAATGAATGAGTTCTGAATAAGACAGTGACCTACATGGTTACAATAATGTAATTCTGGTCCTGGAGAAAAATTGTGTTTGGGTATAGAGAACAGGAAATGAAAAGGTGGCTTTGTTGACATAAATTAGAGGACGGGTGAGAAGTGGGGTGTAAAGTTTAGACTCTGTGGTTGTAAAGATTCATCAAACTTCAAAGACGAGAGAAAAGACAAATGGGATGGGGGAGCGGGAAAGATGAAAGTGGTCAGAAGCTGTCATGGTAAAGAGAAGAAAGGTGAAAGTGAGAGAGAGGTGTTGTTGGTGGTGGGGGTTTTACAAAGTGCATTTCCTGGCAGTGAGGCTATTTGAAAACCTCTTAACAGGCTCCATTATGCAAGGTAGTCTTGTCCATTGTCCTGAGTGGATAGTCATGATCCTGACAAATCTAATCTTTGCCACACTAACACTGCGGCATTTGCTTAAACCTAAGATATTGAGCTGAAGCACTATACTAAGCATGATTAAGACATGGGAGCTTTTACTGGAATGTCCTTCAGTGTAAGTTTAGTAGTGTAGTTTCCCCCCATTTATGCATAAGATCTGTTACATCTTGCTCATCAACAGAAACGCATTTCTGAGCATTAACCTCCTTCTGTTGGCTGCATTCCACACAATATTTTAGATCGTACTTGTTTTACTTAATACGCCTCGTACTTCATGAGGATGACCCATGTTAAGGTAGTCTCGCTGCCGTGTCTGGTTTACATTTTACTAACTGGTTATTCTGTGCTTCTTTCCTACTCCCCTCCAGTTCCAGACCCTCCTCTGATTGACTTGTCCAGTAGCAGAGTCTATAACGAGGCCTCGATCTGCTGGAGGCTGTCTGATGACCACCTACCTACAGACCACCACATGCTTGAATACCGCAGGTCGGTGCACACATACAAAGAAATGACAGCAAGAGAAGACTGGAGGATCATGTAGATCCACAGACGAGCTACATGCTTGTGGTCAAATCCAAACGACTTGATATTTACTGTAAACTCCTTTTTTTTTTTTTTTTTTTTTTCCCAGACTTGGGGGCACGACGAGCAAGTCCCCGTCCCAGGAGGACAGTGAGGACAGTGGGGTCTGGAGGGCTACAGAGAGGGTGTACGGTCCTAGCACTGTGGTGAGTGACCTGGACCCTGACAGCCTGTACTCCTTCAGGGTCCGAAGCTGCAGGAACTCCATGTTCAGCCCCCACAGCCCTGAGGTCACCTTCCACACACCACCTGCACCTGGTAAGCCTGAGAGGCGGGGTGACGTTTTCCAGAAATGATTTGATCTGTGTCTGTGTTCTTGGTCTTTCCTTTGAGTCTTGAGTTGGACCTAAAGGGAATAGAAGAAAAGGTGTTGCGGCACCATTAACATGCCTGTTAGGTTCTTGAAGGCAAAGTGTTAATGATTTAAAAAAAGATGGTATAATATTTTTCTTAGCTTCAACAACACGGATTGAATTGATCAAGCCTAAGTACATTTATATGTTAATCGACAGACTGTTTTTATGTACAGGAGAAAAGCCCCTGTTGTTGGGCTTCTTTTGGCCAAGGCAGCAGCTGAGCAGTTTTTAGATTTTGAATTCTCGCGCAGCATAATGAAGCACAATGGTGTTTTAGTTTATCACCATGGTAATGGCTTTTGTGTTTTCGATGGCTGAAACCGATATAGCTTTTTTTTTTTTTTTTTTTGTGTGGGAGTGGAGGGCGTTGTACGGAGCAACAGCTTGGGAAAGAGACCTGTAGTTGCATCTGTTGAAAGCATTGTAGGCTTGGCTGACAGGCGCAAGGTGGAATTCATTAAACACAATCATCCCCAACCATCTGCCCAACTTGAATTCAAGTGATTTCCTCCCAATAAGGGACTGTGTCACTTTGATTTATATTCTGCTGGGCAATCATTTTGTTGTCCTCCCTTTTGGAAAGCTTGCACTGGATATTCATACTGTGGGATTTGCAGAGGTGTTTTCTGTGGTATTGTCACTTAGTTTTGACACACTTCAGACTCCACATTTCCCCCTCCCATGGCAGGAGGCGGCATCAAAATGTGTCTGTTGCACACACGACACGTCACTTCCTGATCCGATCTGATATGGCTGAGCTTTGATGTGTGTCCTGCACAAACCTTGTCATTTGTGTTGGGATGGGAACTTCCACATTCCTGTGCTCTCTGGTTCGTGTAAGACTGAGTGGATGGATTCACTGTGCGTCAGTAATGAGGTGACATTTCAGGCCAGGGTGAGAGGCAGAGGACAAAACAAACAATGGATCACACACACACACACACACACACACACACACACACACACACACACACACACACACACACACACACACACACACACACACACACACACACACACACACACACACACACACCCCACTACTCATGACAAAACATGAGTGGACACAGTTACAGACCACAAACCATTTAATTTTTTTTTTTCAGCCATATAATTAACATTTTTAAAATTGTAAGCACTTTAAGCAAATATCTAAGTGCTGACATTTTGTTTTCAGCGTTAACATCTTGGGAATGATTTAATTTGGTGAGCAGGATGTCCTTCAGTCCCTCAATGCCCAGCTTTGAATGAGTATGTTGAGCAGCTAACATGGGGGTTTGTGGAAAAAGCCCTTTGCTGAACTCACAGATTTCAAGGTCTGGTTGAGGTTGAGAGAGACGCAGTTTGTCCCATGTGCTGCTAAGTCATCATTAACTCACTGTAAAAAAAAAAAAATCCATACTATAAATATCAAGGTCTATTTAACTGGATGCCAAATTATAATTCTGCTTTGGGACTAATTTCATGCTTAATTAAGTTTGCCCCCCATTTTTCTTTTATTATTTATTAAATCATATCAAGTTACAGTAGCAATGGCTGTTGTTATCGCTGTTGCATATTTAAAATGAAGCTCAAAGACAAGACTTTAATCATTGGACAATAAAAGGTTTTATACACCCGTTGGCTTATGTCTCTGACACGGCACTCACTGCAAGATAGCTGTCGGTATGAGTGCATCCATTACATTACATTACATTACAGTCATTTAGCAGACGCTTTTATCCAAAGCGACTTACAATAAGTGCATTCAACATTGGTAATCAAAAGAACTACTAGTCACCAGAAGTCATAAGTACATTTCCTTTTCCAAACAAGCATCTAAGAGCATGAAGCAGAGCAGAGCATGAAGCAGAGCATCCCAACTAACTTGACATAAAGCTGCAGCATTGTTGTCTGTCCAGGCGAGGTTGTACTACTATTATCCTCATCATGGCCTAGAAGGACCCCAGACACATGCAAATGAGCTGGTTCCTCCCCAGTGTAGACTTCAGATTGCATTGGATGGTTGAGTGAACAGGCATAATCGTGTCAGCCGCCATATATTGTGGATTATTGTAATTGTGGCCTTTGGCCCATTAACTATTTATAGAATGCATTTAATTGAACCCAGATGATGAATATAAATGGCAGCTGCACATAAGAAATGAGGACTGGATTTCATGGCTGTTCTAAATGGTGTGATGATGATGATGATGACGATGATGACGATGATGACGACGATGATGGCAAGTAGGTCTTTGCTTAGCTCTTTAACATTGTGCTATATCGCCCTCATGTGGCAGCTCTTGTCACCTACACAGCTCTAAACCTGTTTATTCCCCAACAGAGAAAAGAAACCACTGCCTTTTGTACAAATTGTATGCCCTCACAAGATTTTTATTTAAATTTTTTCTTGAGAACTTACTAATTTGTTCCTCATTTTACCCTTTCTGGTTTCTTCTCTCCCCTCACCCTCTTCCCCCACGTTCCTCTTCCTGTGTTTTTGTCCACCTTCCTGCCTTCTCCTCTTCCATTCGCCTGTCCTCTGGCTCATTCACTCCCTACCTCTTCACATACAGCTTTTGGTTTCCTGTTCAGCGACAAGTGTGGCTTCAGTACGGATCGCCTCATTCTGAACAAGCGGCGGGACACCGTGGAGAGCGTAGCAAGCATGGCCTTCCTCCTCGCAGCAGAACGTGTGCAGACGGGCAGCTACATTGGCCTGGACTACATAATTGGGGACACGGGCATCTCTCAGGGAAGGTATGCCAAAAAACTGACAACACGGAGACTTTGAACAAAGAGGTTGTGTCCAGCAGTGTGGTTAATTTGCAATGTTACAAGTTACTGTTGCAAAGGGAGTCATTGTAAGATGTTGTCTGAAGGACAGAGCTGCACAAACATTAGCCAATTAGAGCTAAATTGAGGCAAAAACTACAAAACACAGGAAGTGGATCCCTCTGGCATCTTGCTCATTAGACTGACAGTATGTCATGCTGTCTGGATTTGAAATCATTGAGACACAAAGCAGAGATAAAGCTTTATTTTTGAGCACAAGGTGGTGGGATTATTAAACTGTCATCTCTTAACCGTCTTTGTCAGCCTCCGCCAGAGGAATAAAAACCGTATCACTGGCATCACAGTGTCCAGTCCTGCAGTAATAACGGTGATTGCTCTGTTTTTGTTTTGCAGACACTATTGGGCCTTCAAGGTGGAGCCGTATGCCTACATGGTTAAAGTTGGGGTGGCCTCTGACTCGAAGCTGCTTGAATGGTTTCACAATCCCAGAGACACCAGCAGCCCGAGGTTAGAGCACGCACATGATGTCATCTACAATCTGTCCATTAGCAATCGACATGTGGGGAAACTGAAGCAAAGTGTTACAAATTCTGTCTATCTTTACCTCGGCGTGTGTGTGTGTGTGTGTGTGTGTGTGTGTGTGTGTGTGTGTGTGTGTGTGTGTGTGTGTGTGTGTGTGTGTGTGTGTGTGTGTGTGTGTGTGTGTGTGTGTGTGTGTGTGTGTGTGTGTGTGTGTGTGAGATACAGAGACGCAAACAATCGCAGCACAGAGATAAGTGTGTTTGAGTCATACCTAATCCAGTGATGTAAGAGAACCAGTATAAACTCGTAAAGAGCTTAGTCTCAGACAAAGCCTGCCTTTCTCACTGGATCCGCTCATGTAAAAGCATGTAAAGAACCACATTTATTTACGCAAAAACATGTTAATTCTATGGAAATTACATAATGCATGCAAGGTGATAAACGCCGGGCAGCATTCAACTAGTCGTATGAGGTTGAGTGTGTTTTTTTCCCCTCTTTTTTTTTTTTTTTTTTTTTTTTTAAAGGAATGGTTAAGTATAAATAATGGCTTCTTTTTTGTGTAACATGACTCTTCAAATGCATTAATCTGGAACAATTTCCATAATCAATTATTTTCCAAAAATCCTTTTTTATTGATATTTGTCAGTTGTTTTTTTTTGTCTTCCTTGATCGTAAATTGAATGTATGTTTTGGAGCAAACGTTTGAAGATATCAGTTTGGGAAATTGTGATTTGACATTTTACTAAAGAAAGACTTAAAAAAAAAAAAATACCCAGCAGATAAATTGATAATGAAAGTGATAGATGCAGCTTTAATTTGGGCAGATCTTTACTCTGCTCTCTATTTTACACAGGATTATGATTCTGGCTTTGACGTAGGTTTTAAAACATTTGACACAAACTGTAAACCCCCCCCCCCCCTTCTCTTCCTCTTCCATTCACCAGGTATGACCATGATAGTGGGCATGACAGCGGCAGTGAAGACACATGCTACGAGCTCTCCCAGCCCTTCACCCTCCTCACCATTGGGATGGGCAAACTCTTCATCCCCAAGACTTCCTCATCCTCCACAGCAAACGCGGCGTCTGGAGACCCTGGCAACCGCGTGCTCCCCATGCCACAGCGCTTGGGTGTTTGCCTCGATTACGATGCGTGCCGGGTGTTCTTTTACGACGCCGACACCATGAGGTGCCTTTATGAGAGGCAGGTGGATTGTTCGGGAACAATGTATCCAGCTTTCGGGCTCATGGGCAGCGGCAAGGTCCAACTGGAGGAGTTCATCACGGCGAAGAGGCTGACCTTCTGAGGGCTGGAGCATGTGGATGCATTGGGAGCTGCGTGTTCTGGGAAGAGCAGATTTTAATGACAGGGTGATGGAGTACAATCCAAATAGTTTTTGATGAAGTCAGATAAAGCAGATGTGAGCAGGGTCTTAAATGTGAAAATGGGATCTCTGCCAGAGGCTGACCTATTTACAGTTGGCATGTATAATGTGAGTCCACATACAAAGGTCTCCAGAGGTTGGTATGTGAAAGGTCTTCTCTACATACCAAAGTCTCTGTATCTGTTAATTGTATTTGACCTGGTTTTAATTGCCAGCTATGATCAGCTGTTAATATAGTGGAATTAGTCTGCAGCTACTTTAAATCTTTATTGTTTTAACAAGAAACGCCTTTTGAGCTTACATTTACACTTCCTCTTTTGCCAGGTATATGTTGATGGATTGAGTTGTGAGTAGTAATTATTGGGTGATTTTTATTTGTCTAAAAGTAGCAGCATAGGTTTAGATGTAATCTTGGTGGACCTAAGAGCCTTGTAGCTACTATACAGCTAGCGCCTTTGTGCCTTTTTTCTTTTTGTTTAAGGAAATGGGTCCCTTAGTTTGCTTTAGCAAGCAGATGTTGGTGTCATTGCACAAGCATTATGGAAATACTTGGCATAAATACTGTATGTGAAGTTTTTATTGTGGGTAGTTTCATCACAGACGGGGGGTGTCACAGTTCTAAATGTTCATGGTGTTCTCTATACTTCCCTTTTTTCCTCTTGACTTGATCACAGAAAACACTACCTTTCCTCTTTGTCACAGTTACGTTCAGCTGTTTTTTGCACAATATTATGAATGAAGCCTCACACATGATAATCGTAACAATCATCACGTTTTGATCACTACCTAGTTAGCTTCTTCACTTTTAAACGTTGTAAACATAATCAGCACATTAATGTCTCTCAGTGACTGTCGCACTCTCAAAAGCGGTTCACCTTTTGCTACCATCAATGTAAATCCTGGAGTAGTTACTTGGATTTTAAAGCCTCTCACTGTTTGCACAGGACTGAATGTGACTCATGCACTATAAAATCAACCGGGTACCAGAACACTGTGTACTTGTAGTCAACGTCAGCTACACAGCTACAAAGTCACTAATAGCCAAAGCGCGTAGGAAGTCGAGGTGCTGACACACCGCTCTGTGGCCGAACGGCCTTTAACCGTTTTAAAACACACAAACACTGTTCTTCAGGTTCTTACAATAAGTGCTATCACAAAACACACTGTTCAGTACCTTTTTACTATCAAGACCACCGTTGACTTGTAGTGCAGACGCATAAAGTGTAGCATATTGGTATGTCGCTGGTGAGGTGGGCTGTGGGACAGATCGCATGAGTAGTTGATTGGCTTTGATTTGAATCGGCTCAGATATTCAAGTCTTATTAAGAGGGCACACTGGAACGAACCGTTCGCTTGGTTTTTGTACAGACACATACTGCATCTCTGCCTGCACATGGGTTTGTTTGTACATTCATGTATATTTAGATTTCTGGAGGGTTAGGGTAGTCGGTGTGTGTTTTCTCAGGTTTCTGGCCCTGATTGGGGCCGACTGCTACCTACCTCTATCCATCAGGCCTGGGAAACCTTAACTGCTGTACCTTTCCTCACAGAAACGAGTTTGGTTTGATTTTCAGCTTTGTCCGTAACAGTCCGTTCAATATCTCCGCCTTCTCTTTGTCAGATTATAAGGTGATTTTTTTTAAATTTTTTTTTTCTAAATGTTTGATTTAACTTCCATGGACATGTTAATCCAGAGTATATTATTTTCAGTGAAATAAAGTACATCTTAAATGTTTTATTAGTTGGTGTTTGCTTGTGGACTTGAAAGACGTGTATCACTATTGGTGGAAATTATTGTAATCGGATGTTCTCCTGTTCAACTGCCTTTGTCAAGGGAGTGCTTTTCAAATGGTACTAACAAGCTTTTCTTCTTCTTCTTCTTCTTTTGTGGTGTTGGTTTGATGAATCGGTTTAAATGTTTCGGCTGTATAATGAGCACATTGCGGGATTTGGGGTTAAAACATTTCATAAATTCATGCTTTTACAGCTGGACAGACGCATTCTCCAGTTTAAAATAAGTATTTATAGGATTTCTGTGACTGTGCATTTGGTCTCACAGGTGTTTCTGTGAATTACTTTAACGGACCTGAACCTTAATTCCTGTATTTTAAATTTGACTGTTTCAACATCTTTAGAACACGTCTATGCATTTATGAATTTGCAGGGCAGGTTCACGGTTTTATTTTCATCACAGAATGTATTCCTGTTAATGACGGAACAAACAGGTGAATGTTGTTTTGTTGGTTTGTTCCACTCTGAGTCACAGCACAGTTTTATATAGCTATAGAAATCTGATAAAAGGCTTGTAATCACGACGGCTCATCCGATTTTAAATTCTAATGCATCCTGGCCTGTTTTTCATTAATGTACAACCAAATATTTAGCAGGCTGGCTCTCAATCTATTTCCAAGCTTGCGCTTTAGAAAATCTGTAGCATGTCGGCAGCCGTTTGGCTCTGCAGGTGTGTATAATATGTGTGTGTGCAATATTAATATTAAAAGAGCTGTAGAAAACAGTTTAGACTGACCTGAGCCTATCAAGACAATTTGCACTCTAGTTTACTTTGTGGTTTTAAATGGGCTTTTCCTCGATACAAACTTCAAACACTACTTGACTTGTAAACTTTTTTTTTTTTTTCCTCAACACTCAAATAGTTCTGAACTCTGAATTAGTGACAGTGCATTTGTCCTCTTGTGTTTTCTCCAGAGCGTTTGGATGTGGTGTGTACGTGGTGGGTTCTCTATGTAAAGATGTGGAAATGTTCTTTGCTATGATTCCTGGAAAATGCTACTTTATAATTTGCTGTGTGGGGATTTAATCAAATAAAACTAGTGTTTTTAAATAATGTTTTGTCTCTTTAATGTTCACATATTCGTGCAGCTGTGTGGTTTCGCTTTTGATTTAACGGCTGAAGCATGTGGAAACGTGAAGGCAGTGCTTTGGCAGAAGTCACAACCCAAAAACATAACTTGGTGCCTTAACATCCCTTCTATTCTTGCTTTTTTCATGCTTCATTTTGTACCTGTATTCTATTTAGTTACTAATCTGTTGTCTCATCTCTGCAATGATCAATTTCCATGTGTCTGATGAATGAAGCTTGCCTTATCTCAGTTGATACAAACGATTTAAAGAAAAAGCCAAATCCGTTCACTACATGGTTGCAGTTTAATCCATATTTATATATTCTATTTCATGAGCTATGTATGAGAGGAATCGATTATGGATGGGTGGGTTTATTGATGGTACTCGCCACAGAAAGATTGTCCGTCCGTCCATCCACCTGCTGCAGGATGCTGAGCTGTGGGAGGAGAGGGAGGAGGGAGGAGGAGGAGGGAGGAGGAGGACGTCACGCCGTGCACGCTCGCGGCCTGTCGTTGCAACGCGGAAGCGACGAAGGAGGAAAAGAGACTCCACGTCACTGAGGTGTAATATCGGCGTCAGTGCAACACACAAGTGCTACCTCAGTGCGATTCCAGTCCCCGTGTACACTTCAAGATATCCTCGGTTCTCGTATGACCACAAAGTGAAGATATACTCCGCTGTTTCTGCACAGAGCGGCGTCGGTAGAGGAATCCCGCTGAAGGTAACGTACCTTACCGGACGGCTGAGTCTTGTTTTGTCCGCTGCCTGCTAGCCAGTCCGGGCTGAACCACCGGGACGGTGCCTGCTCCAGTATCTCCTCTGAGCACCGGTGACCTTTACAGCCTGAAGGAAGCGACGCACGGCATTGTAATGATGTATTATCTGCAGGGGCCATTAGCGCCACAGCTTACTCGCGACGGTTGAGTGTCAGTGAATTGACCCAGCTAGCTAGTCTGGATTTAAGGTCGACGGGCTTCTTATAAGCGTTGTTGACGTTTCGCTTTGACAGCTGCTGGAGTCCCGCCGCTGCTGCTGCTGCTGCTGCTGCTGCTTACATCCATTTACGTTCCTGCATCTGATCTCATGCACACTGTAGAATGTGATCACTGGCTACAGCTAAGACGTGGACAGAATTAAAAAGAAGCAACCGGGCCTGTTGAACAGTTGTAGAAACTGTACTGTAAGCACACTGTAACAACATGCTAAGGCCCATTCATTGAGTTGTGATGCTTTAGACAAACCATAATTACTCATCATTACACTGTAAAGACAAGACGCATATTGCAAATGGAGAAGTCATTATTGTAGCGTGTTTAATGCAATATCATATATCATATCATAGTCCCATACTACATGAGTTCAATAGACATGGCAACATTATAAGGAAGGGAGTGTGTTCACCATCTCTTACATATATCTAAGACACTCATCTCTGTGTGTTTATATCAATTACAAATATTCTGTTTTTGTGTACATTCATTTATCCTTCCCAGCATTATCGTCTTTCGCACTTTTTGTTTTCCATATTTGCAGTGTGTCTCTCTCTGGCATGTATGTGTTGTTGTTGGTGAATGTCTTAATTGTCACTTTGCTTGGGTTCTTTTTTTTATTTGCATCATGTTCTCTAAATTTGATTTACTTGTTGCCAAAGTCCTTGGTTGTGTTTTTCTTGTGTGTTGTCTTTTCTCACGTTACAGTGTGTTTCTCCGCCACTATAGCGTTCATCGTTAACACATGCTGTATCAGAATGTCATGGGATGTGCACTCTGAATTAGCAGAGGTTTGTGGTCCGCAGTTGTCGTTTTTTTTCTTCTCAGCTTTTTGGTAAACAAGTGACAAATTGTAGTTTCCTGTTTCTTTAGTGAGCTCAAACCAGAGGGTTGTCATATGTTCAGAGAAGCAAATGTCTCTGTTGGGCCAAAGGTGAGAGAATACAATCGACATTTAAGTCCCTGGTTTAAAAAGGAGTCCTCTTGCTCAACATGGCTTGTTGTTTTGACCACATGTTGTGGCTTGCAAAGATAAGGTTAGCAGTTCTCTTATGCAATGCCTCACATAGATCGTAGAAATAATATGTTAATGTAACATAGATTAAGTGATAATAGATTAATATTCTGATAATCTGTTTATTGTATGATGACTTAAATGTATCTTATATTTGTATTTCCTGGTATTTTTATTTGGCAAGAATGTTGTACTTGAGTTTAAAGGACAGTGAATACTGTTTGTGTGTTAATATTGGGATCAAATATTGGGATATTTTGTCCCCACCCCCCCAGGCTAAATTGAATACCTCACTTTGATAGAGCCGCTGTGTTACATTTGTTTAAAGTAATCTCAAAAATACCAAATCAGTCACCAGGACCTGATGAAAGCTTGTATCATACATACTGTTTTCTGTATTCAGCCAGGAGTAAGAGCAGCAGTACAGTGTTTCCTAATATGTAATCTTCATGCATTACAAGATTGTGGTTTGCATATAATGTGTAGTTGTTCTGAGAAACTCTTAGTGAGAACCTGTTTTATAGGGAACACCCAGACACACCCCATACACACCTTTTTATTCTGTCAAACCAACAGATGCTCATGAATCATGAAAGAGGAATTTGGACCCATACATTAGCCTCCTGATTTATCACATAACTGGTGTATAAGCTCAGTGTGCTGAGACAACCCGAACTACGCAGCACTGCAGGATCAGACGACTTCGAGCGAAGATGGATATTTGGCTAATGCTGTGATCATTAGGAGCGTGGCAGGGGGCTCCCCTGAACTCCTAGAGCCATTCGTTTCAAAACAATGCATTACCAACATAGTTTGTGTGTTGTTTGTTAAAAGCACATCACAGCGCTCTGCGTTTGAAATGGAAAGATGGCGTTACAATCGAGTATAATGGTGCAAACACCATTACTCTGTTGTTAAAGAGAAGTCCTGCAGGGCATTGAGCCGTAAAATCTGACTTTCTGCGACAGCAGTCAGAAGCTCATCTGTAGGAAAATATATATATTTTTTTCCCCTCCACGTTCTTAACCCTGTCGCGCAGGTATCTTGAGAACTGTGGCAGTGAATTTGTTGTATCTTGATGGCTGCTAGGGGTCGCATGGCGGTGTAGTGGTCTGAACCTTTGCCCCACAGCGAGAGGCTCATGGGTTCGATCCCGGGCTGCGTTGACTTTGCGTGCTCTCCCCATGTCAACGCGGGTTCTCCAGCTTCCTCCCACATCCCAAAGACAGCTGAGGTTAAAGGACTCCAAATTGCCCGTATGGAAATTAAATATTCAGAAATCAGGAGTAGTTTAGTGTTAGATTGGGGGATTGTTGTTCAAGTTATTTCAATCAATTTCTGAGTCCACAGACAGATGGAAGTCCAACTCACAGCAAATCAAATTGTGTTTGCTCTGCGCTTTCTTATTCAGCACTAACTGCAGTATAAATCAAAGGGAAGAGCAACTGAGGAACTTTTTTTTTTTTGCTTTTGCTTCTCCATCACAGGTAGCCTCACTTCCTGTGCAGCGGCAGACCAGTGAGGAAGTAAGCGCCTGCTTCAGTTCTAGCTCCTCCTCCTGTCAGCGTTAACGTGGACAGGCTTCATGTGAGTTAGCCGTGATTTTGTATTATGCTGGTTCACCAGGACTGACGCCTACCTGTAAGCCATCGCTTCCCAGAGTTTGGTTATTACCCCGATTGGTTCGTGGTGTTCTCGACCTATTTTAATCTCCTCCTCGTTACTTGGAGGATGTTTACCTTGTCTTCATGAGCCAGGTCACAGGGCCATGGCCTGGTCACAATGTCTGTGTGGTGGTATAAGCAGCTAAGCTAAGCGCGACTGAACTGCTGGCTCATCCAAAAAAACAGGCAAGTCTCAAATGCGTTTCAAAAGGTTACACGGCTTTGTAACCTGCAGTGTGTGTTGACCTGCACAGGACCGACTGATCCAGGACAGACGGAACAAAGCAGGAGTGCATTTTGTGACGTGTGCATCTATTGTTCACCGCGTCTTTACTGTAAATCAGTTTGGGTTTCCTCTGTCTCTGGCAGTATTCATTGACTCTTTTTATGTATTACGCTGGGATACCTTTGTATAAAAATAGAAACTGCATCACTGTTTATTCAGAACTTGATCAAATTTACTTTCAAGGAGGTGGCACACTCATAAGCCACTTCAGTAAAGGGTGTTAATGTAATCTTGTTACACGGTGATCGAAAACAAAGTGCTCCAGCAGCTCTCACAGAGGCGGCTTCTTCACCATTACAAGGACTGCGTAGTCACTGTTTGGCTAATTCATTGCAGAAAATAATGAATACGTGAGTATTCACCTAAACGAATGTCTCCCTTTTTAATCTGTGACTTGATAGACTTTTGTAATTGGTGATCACATGAGGCACAGTGAGTGTTGTAGCTTTACAACCTCAGGTTTTACTCTCAAAGACAGTTGATGCAAGTTGATTGTTAATATTGTGAATGTATCTGAGCCACAGGCCAGGAAGTGAAGGCTCGTCATAACTTTTCTCAGTGCAGTCTTCTATTCTAACACGGCGCTTTTGTTTGAGATCTTTAAATTGGACTCCCACTTTTGCTTTTTTTTCTTCTTTTACATGTTTTGCTTTCAAACAAGTCAGTAACTGATTTAAGCAGCACATACACAACATGCTTGGCAGCACAGAGTAGTAGGGATGTGTTAGAATCAGCACTTTTTTGTATTTGAGTTACGAGCACCTCCATAGGAATACTTGTAATAAGTACTGCACGGTCTGCCTTTTGGTTTTTCCCTCTGTCTGTGTCTCCGCCTCTCCCTCTGGGTCAGTCCTGTCTCTTCATGATCTAGCTGTCAGATACATGTTAATTGTGATATGTGGCAACCCTTCAGCTCTCACACCTGCAGTAATCTCATGCATGTACAGACTTTGTTTTTTATCCTCAGACTGAACTAGAATATACCATCTTTGGGGCATACGCTCTGTGTGCTACATTTGGAGCTTTGCTACAGATGCATGTTGTTTTACCTCATCACAAATATGAAAACATAACTGTGTTGCCTCTTTTGTTTTTGTGGAATATGTCAGATGGCAGGGGGGTTTAGGGTTTAAAAATACAATTTGTCTTCTTATTATGCACGGATGTACCAGAACTCAGAACTCCACCATCGCTCGGAATCTTTAATACGCTCTGTATTTTCAGACTTCATAACCAACGTTATATCTATGCAAAAAATGTTTAAATGATTTTTCATTTTTCCCCTTTAAAGTTTTCAGGCAGTTAAACTGTTTTCGTCACACACACACACTTCACAGGGAGAGTCTAGGAGTAAACAGGGTAAACAGCACTGTTTTTGTTTACACACGAAACATCAAAAATCCTTCACATATAACACCATCAGTTGCAACGGAAGCATCTGCAACAACAACTTGTTCTGACTCATTCAGCGTGGGGAATGTGATCCGGTAATGTGAGACTTCTCACGCTAAACAGTCTCTACGCTGAGGCGCCTTTTTATTTAAATTTTGGAAAATCATTTTATACCGGTGCAGCGTTCGCTTCGAAGGTTTGTGAATGTCACTGTTTAATTTGAGATTCCTTGCCTGCCGCATTAGAGGACATATCTCACGTTGAAACTTGTGAAGTATTGAGCGCCTCATCACAAATGCTTCTTGTGTTTGTTCCCTCAGAGTGCCCTGCTGCCTCAGCTCCTAAATGGGTGAATCGGGGTCACGCCGTTCCACGCTCGTGTCCCGCCTGCCGATCTTCCGCCGCAGCAGCAGTAAGAGGCAGGAGTCTCTCCCCTCCTCTCCGTCTTCGGGCGGACAGGGCAATGGCGTCCACACCTCTTCGCCCTCCAGCACCAACTCCAGCTCTGGCAGTACCGGGAAACGCCGGAGCATTTTCCGAGCCCCGTCCCTCAGTTTCTCAGCTAAACGGAACAGCGAGCCGCGTGTCCAGCCCATCAACCTAAACCTCACCCCCCCGCTGACGCAGAGCACCGATGCCAATGGGAATAACCAGCAGACGATAACGGCGTCGGCGTCAGCGGGATTCAGTGAAGGTGGTGGACGGCCCAAGTCACGCCACTCATTTGGGTTTGGCAGCCACAAGCAAAAGAAGATCACACGCTCTCAGACCGAGGATTTTGAGAAAGTGTCCTCTTCCTCCTCCACGAATAATCGAAATGTATTTATAAACTGCATCAGTGGCTCAGGGGCCAACGAGGGTGACGACTCTGGGTTCCTCGACGACTACAGCGGCGGGGGGAGTAACAACACTAAACGGTCGTCAAGGAAGAAACAGCTGCTGCCCAAATCTTTCTCAGCTCACCACCGCTTCTCCCGGAACTCTGATCACCACAGACCTCCAGAAGTGACCCTGGAACCCCCGAGCTCCACCAACATCGCTCCGGGGGCGGGAGGCCTCACCCCGGGGTCGTGGTCAGGAGAGTTGCTTGGCGCCGGTGGTGAAAGCTCACTGCAGTCCCCTATGATATCAGAAGACCGAACCACAGCCATGACCCCTTCAGAGTTCATCCCTATCACAGAGGATTCTGTGTCCGAGGTGGATGCCCTGCCAGCTCCCAGCCCCGGGTCTGGTTTAGCCCCGGGATCTGCCCCTGTGCCTGGCCCGGCTGTTGACGCGGCTCCACCTGAACCCCCGCCTGCTCCAGAGACCTTCAGCTTGGCTGTCTCTTCCTCCCAGGTTAGTGTGCTTACATCTTGACAGACATGCTAAATTACCTGAACAATACTTCTCTCTGCTTGTAAACATACAAACAGGAATTTATTCCTCAAAAGACTGCGACATTAGTGCTTCAGGAATAGACAATTCAACCACATGTGCCCTTGGATGTCAAGAACAAAAAAAAGAACATAAAGGAGGAATATTTATGACCACTGTGTGAAATCTGTGAAATGTGGCATAAAAATTGTGCACCGGGCATGAAGAATCCTTTTATTGAAAGAGCTATGGCATGAAAAAGAAAACCCACGCATGTATGAACTGCCCTCCACATTTCACACCTTTGTGCTCACAACTTTTCCTCCTTCAGAGACTATTCTATTTCATTTTCTGGTAGAGGAAGGGAACCAACCCCCCCCCCCCTCCCTCCCTCATGTTTTTTTTTTTGGGGAAACTGTTTGGAAAAGAGCAGTTTTCAGAGAAAAGCCTTCAGTGCTGTTATTGCTCTTTGCTCAATGAAGAAATAATATTGTCTAGTTCATAGAAGGTAAAGAGGAGGGAACTCCAGAAAATAAACCATTTATGTCGTATAACAACTGCAAAGACACAGCTCTGCACCCTGGAGGCCATTAATCAGTATATACTGTATGCGCTATCAAAACATGCACACTTTGCTGCCCGAGGACACAAACATCCACCTACTAAATGCGTGCTCAAGTGGGTTCTCCCTCCTGTAAACGTTTTGCCTCATTGGAGTTCACACTTCTTCTTGTATTTCAATGTAACATTGTCAAATGCCATTGACGCATTCTCAACAAAATGTCCTCTCTTCAGGTTTTCTTCACTCCAGCCCAGTCCAGCGCTGAGAAACCTTTACTCCCTGACACCAGCACAGCAAACAACACAGACTATGAGACTGCCATTTCCCTCTCAGAGCCTGAGACAGCTGTACCCTGCCTACCTCTGCGGGAACAATCACTGGAAGAGAGGAAGGAAAGAGAGGAAGAGAGAAAGGAAGCCAGGGATGAGGTGTCAGCAAAGGAGAGGATTGAGCTGGTGGAGGAGAGGAAGGCCAGTTTCCACAAAGAGACCACAAGTGAGAGCGAGGCGTGTGGTGCGGTACGCAGCGAGGGTTGTCACTCTAATCCAGAGCAATCGGAAAGAAGGGCGAGAAACGTGCGCTCCATTCAAGAAAGAGCAAGTTTCTGTGGCTGCCACGAACCAAGGTCCTCTCATTTGAGGAAACCACACACAGGTATGAAACTCATACAAACACTTAATCACAGATTTACATGCGCAGCCACAGACAAGGGCAAGAAAAGCACCTACAAAATAATAATCATAAAAGAATTGAACATTTTGCTCCTAATCTGGTATTATGCATCTTTAACTTCCTAACTTCCTGACATTCGCTCTAAGCGGCTTTTAATAAATAACTATAACAAGATGTTTTTTGATGAAAGCAAGTATTTCAATAATAATAGAAGAATTTATGTCCTAATCATTTGAATTGCGTGTTTTTCTGTGAATGAACACTATATATGACAATAACAAAGTAAAAGGATTTATGATCCCGCATGATGACTTTGACTCTCAGACAGACACAAACTTGTTCCTCAAGCGTGCTGCTTGCTAGTACGACACATACGCTGACTATATATACATACTATGCTTTTTATTTCATTCATTCCTTTGCTTTACTTACACACTGTTACACACTCACACAATATTTGAATTATATTTAGCAGAATTTAGTTTACCAGTTAAAGTTTTGGTGATGTTCATTCATAAATGCGTCGCTATTATCCATGTTTTCATCCAAAACATTCACGATAATCTCTATCAAAATGAGTTTAATGGCGAATACATTTGTAAGGCAGTTGAAGTGATGCCACGTTCCAGCTCCCTCCCTGTTGTTGGCTTTTATTACCTCCTTATGCATGACTGAACAAGTGAACAAGTGTGAACAGCATGTCCAATAAAGAGAGTTGAGAGTTCATTACCGAGCCTCTCAAGGAGATTCCCACAGGAAGTGGAGGTGGTGCAAACAGGCCTAATCATAATCAAGGTATTCTTATACCCTTGTCTTACTCAGCTTGTTTCCACTTGACGATCATGTTTTTACAATTTCCAAATTCTTTATTAAATCAAAATTCGGATAAAAGTTGAGGCTATTTCCAAACATTACAAATATTACAAGAAAAATAAATAAAGGTTAAAATATGTATTTAAAACTCTTGTATCTGTCTCTTCTAGCAGTAACTCAGACATTCAATCTGAAAAAGATGCCTTCAGTCCAACAAATCAATGCCAGTTGTGGGTTGACAGTAGTGCAACAGTGTGTGTCTGACAATTTATTGCTTAACCGAAGATGATTTGTTGCCATCCTCCTCCTTTCTTCTTCAGTTGCTGTAACATATTGCAAAGGATTTTTCTTTTTAACCAAATGCCACTAATGTTCTGCTTCCACTGACACGCATGCAGTTTATTGCAATTCTTTCTTGCAGGACAATAGCTGAATATTGATTTCTATTTGGTGAATCGTTATCTTCCAGTTAGCAGGATCGACAGACAGAATACAGCAATAACACAGCGATAATATTGAAAAAAATAATAGACGCCATCACACCTCACCTGCTATATATTCTAGAAAGTTCCCCTTTTCTTTAAGAGGGCCTGCTTTCAGCCACTTCTGACAGGGCCCACATTGGATCGGGCTAACATACAAAACTTACAGACAATTTCTAATCATTTATTTCAGAATATCAGAGAGGGTAGTGGTTTTTTTTTTTTTTTAAAGCTACACATTATGGATACATTGTTCTATCGTAATGCTGCTGCACTGTGGGTAGGAATCACTGGAGTGAACATTTCCACTTAGGAGCTCCTCTTACCTGGGAAACAGGAATTGTTTTGTCTCCATCCAGGATTTTAAATCATCAACAGCTAGCATCACCTGTGGACTGCCCCAATGATCTATTCTGAGACCAATTTGATTCTCTCTATACATGTTATCCCTTTGACACCATTTAGACTACATTACCTGAACAGTCGAAACTTTCCTGAATTTCTGTTCCTACTTCCTACAATAACATTTTGATGTTGGATTCAGAACATCATAAACTACAGATACAGTCATACTTTGGTACTACCTCACTTACAATGTTAAGTCTGAAGCAAAGAACCGTAAAGTGACTTTTGATAGCCAATTATCCTTTGACCAGCATACCAGAAGTTACAGAAACGTGATTTTATCAATTAAGAAAGATCTCCAGGATAAGATACATGCTGAGTTTTAATGTCACAGAAATATCACAGCCCGGCTCAGAGACTGAAACAAAAACAGGGAGACAATGAGCTGCCTGCTGACAGGAAGCACTTTATTCGTATAGCCAACATCAGTAACCCCAAGTTAACAGCACTTTAAACAGGAACAGCAACAACTGTGGTGAGCCAGTCACCAAGGATCTTCCCTCCAGAGAGACAGGCTGCCAACTGGAGAGGGTATTTAAGGCTGACGCCCCTCCAATCAGCCCCCGTAACAGATCAAACACCACAGTGTATGTACCCAGTGTATGATAGGAGGAGGGTCGTCACAGAAATCAATCATGCATGTTTTCACATCATCACGCCTGGAGTACTGTAACTCTATTTTTACCTGTTTAAACTCCCACTCGGTCACACAGTTGCAATTTATCCAGAACTCAGCCGCCAGATTATTAAGTAAATCTTGGAGGTCCCATCATATCGTTCCAATCTTAGCATCACTGAGCTGGCTGCCCATTATCTTTAATACATTTTTAGATTTTGTTAACTGCCCACAAGGCCATCCGTTGTCTGGCTCCGTATTATATTAAAGACGTGTTAACCCCTCACAGCCCAGCCAGGCCGCTAAAGTTCCACTATCGCACAATTCATATTGTCTTTTTATTACTATTTTATGGTGTTTTATTTCAACTTCATTCTCATTAAATATTAAAATTGTGCTTGCTTTAGTATCGTCATTTTTGTACTTACCATATATTTGGCTATTTTATCTGTTTTTTTCTGCTTTTTGTTGGCACGCTATCTGCTTTAAATGAGATGATTAGTTATTTTTTACGAGATCACCTCTTCATATTTGCATCTTATTTATTATTTATAGGTTATTTCCTTTACTTAAATTTGCACCTCCATCTGTTTGTGTATGGGCTCAGTGCTGCTTGACTTAAGTGCTCTGATGACCCGCGTTGTTTATTTTGTATTATTTTGTAAATCTTTTAATCTCGAAATAACTTTGTGCTTAAGCTTTAAAAGTGCTATATGAATATAATATTATTATTAGAAGTTTTAAAACAGGGTGAACTTGTCCACAAAAACAGAATTTGACTACGGTATATTAATTTTAGCAAACAGCATCACGGGCCTCTGGTATGTGGGCCCCCGTGTTTGAATTTCCTCTCTTGTTGAAAAGGACTGAGCCTCTAGTAAAATGGTTGAATACACAAGGAGACATGGTAATCATTAGGCTTTCTCAATGTTTTGTTTTGCTCAGTGCGAAGCCCAAAAAGTGCAAATAACCATTCTTTTTGTTCAGAGTGATTTCACAAGAACAAAGACAAGGAGACAAACACATAAACATAGGGGAAACTATGTGTGCACGTGGTTGCGTGCATGTGTCAGTGTGTGTGTGTGTGTGTGTGTGTGTGTGTGTGTGAGAGTGAAAGAGGAAGAGAGAAAAAGGTCGGCATGAAGTCCTGTTTTTAATAAATGTCATATAACATTTTGCTTAAGTAGATTACGTGGCATTGTCTGTCTGTTTCCACATCTATCTCTAATCAAAATAGAGCATTATTGCAATCTTCTGTTTGTCTGACTGAACAGTATTGCACTCGAAATCTCACATTTGTTCTCTAGTTGTAGTGTTATACAGCAAGCTTGGTCTATAAAACTTTTTTTATTACAAAACAGGCATAAATAGCATTTTACCAAAAGCAATATGGCTGAAGAGCTTCAGAAAGGGAAGACTTGACTCAATTTAAAATGCCCTATAAGTAAGAGCTGTTTTGTCATTACATTTTCATGAAGAAACCTTTTTCCTACAGAAAATGGGTCTGACTGCCACCAGTTGGAAATGTAATAAAAATATGATTACTTCTCTGTTTGTAGAATCACTGTTAGAACAGTTTCACCTTGATTCTTTTGTCTGTTTGACTCGCTTCCTCTCGTTACTTATCCCTTTCCTCCAGCCTCCCTGTGTAGCAGTGTCAGCCCCTATCATGAGGTGATGCGGATGGAAAGGCGTCTTCGCTCCTCGTCTGAGGGGGCTGGTGGGCCTCGTATCCATGGAAACCACAAAGATGCCCCGGGCATGGAGGGATGTGGTCTGCTCAAACACAGAAACAACTCCTCGTCTTCCAAACTGGGAAGTCTGGTAGGTCTTGAGCCGTGTGTGTGTGTGTGTGTGTGTGTGTGTGTGTGTGTGTGTGTGTGTGTGTGTGTGTGTGTGATTTTATAAAGTTGTTCAAAGCCCCTAGATTATACAATGAATACACCTGTGAGTGCCTCTGAAGTCCATCTTATAACTATAGTTTACATAACTCATGCTCTGTTATCATTACATCACACTTTGTGTGCTATGAAACATACAGTATAGTGTGTGTGTGTGTGTGTGTGTGTTTATGTAACCGCTTACATTCTAGTGAAGATGTTGAGGTAACGCATGCAGTTATTGTGACTAAATAGCTTATTATGTACCACTTCCTTTTTTGTACATCCTCGCATTAAGGCAAAGAGAGGCACTTGAACAACATTAAAAAAATATATATAGAAGAAGATCAAAATCAATTGGAGTAGAAAATAAGATATAATAAAAATAGACAAAACATGACCAAATAGGAATACATGGCTGTGCAGTTACAGGGCAGTAGTAAATGTCCCCAGATTCAATGAAGGAAACACAAGTATGTGAAAAGTTATATGTCCAAGACACAGAAAACATGAGAGAAGGAAAAAACACTATTTATCTTTTCCAATTTTTTCTTAATTGTAAAATGATTAAAAGATTCCTTTTTAAAAGTTTACACACATGGCACTGAATAGTGTGTGCTGTGAGGTGAGCTGTGGAGCAGAATAGTGACAAAAACAATGCACTGACAGCATAGTGGTAGTCATAGAGTATCTGTAGATGTTTCTCACAGATATTTCATATGTCCACAAACGTAAATCAAAACTTCACCACTATCTTAGCGGTTTATTTGGGCTGCTGTGTAGTCACTCTTAAAAGTCTGCATATACAGGAAGCGTAACTTCCGCACTGGATTACCAAATCACCAGTGCATCATTACAGGAAGAGCCCTGGGGATGAAAAGAGTGACTGTAATTGACCACAATTGTAACCAGCTGCTAACACACTCCCTAATACTGTATGATGGGAGATCGTGTCTAATCTCATCCAGTGCCCATGCCTCTGGCCATGAAAATACCAAAAGTGTTCCGGCACGCCCTGGGCAAAACCAGGCACAGCTTTGATCCACAAAAATAATGCTTTTCATTTTCACTCCCTTTGAATTAAAAACAAAAAAAAAAACCCCACCAAACATGTATTTGCTAAATCCGGTTTGTTTAGAAATGAATTGTGACAGTTTACATTTATGTATGTTGGTGGTAATTGAAGGTCCTGTAATCTCAGAAACTCCTTTTTGAGACGTACAAGTTATTAAAATGGAGCGCAGTGAGAGGTGTCACACATGTGATGAGGATCTACAGTGCTGTGTTGACTAAACCATAACAAGCTGGCACCTCAAGTCTAAATGTGTCACTCAGTACAGATATTCAACAGCTCAAGTGAAGCATAAGAATCTGTAAATAAGTTATACTGTACGTGTGAAAAACACACAATACACATTCAAAGCTATTGAAGGCGAAAGCCCTGAAATCTAGTTCAGTGTGACTGTGTATGGATAAAGTACTTCCTCAGTCATCTGTAGGATTTAAGCAGTTATGCCCTGTTTTTTTTTTTTTTTAGCATTGGCTGTCAAACAGACATCGCACCCGTCTTTGTTGATGCATGCTGCATATCTACATTTGTTTCTGGGGAAAGGCTTCAGCTACTATTGTGTATCGGTTGGTTTTCTTACAACACACACAAGGAAGCTCTGTCGGAGGAAAGCTAGTTTAAGTCAATCCCATTTATTTTGCCAGGGACTATAGGTGTCAACAAAGAGATTAAACAGGGCAGGGACATACAAAGCACTTTGCTGTGTACTTTACAGACTGCACCCTCGTCTTGGCTCACACTTCCCTAAACGTGGAGTAATCCCTTCCTTTCCTTCCTCCGTCCTATGAAGAGCCCTTCGGGGGGCGAAGCGATGCAGAAAGCACATTTCAAATTATGTACCACAACTTCTCCTCTTTCTTTCAGCTTGATACAATTTAGTTGGTTTGCAGAGGGCCCTTACCAAGCTTATGAAAAAGTCTTGACCGACACACCTGAGACTCCTTTAAAGGCAAGGCAAGTTTATTTATATAGCACATTTCAGCAACAGGGCAATTTAAACGATTTACATAAAACATCAAAAGCATTGAGCCGAAGTGCAAAAGAAACACATCGTAAAAGGACATTAAAATACAATTAAAGCAGTCATTCAATTCCAAGAGGATAGAAAATAAAAACAAAGCTAGAGTAGAATAAGAGGGGTTGCAAATACATGAATAAAAGTTACAGTGCATTAAAAAAAAAAATCGAATAAAAGGCAGCAGCAAGCAGAAATGTCTTCAGCCTTGATTATAAGTAAATAAATAACTTAGACCAGTGAGGGAATGAATAAAAGGAATAGAAAACGCGGGTCATAGTTGTGTGGGAAGGACGCCCGTGGATCAGTCCAGAGCCAAATAAATATAAACAGTATGCTCTGTGGATCTGCTTTATTGTTGCTGTTTCATTACAGCGCAGACAAAATCTAATTATCATAAAGCAAATAAAGATTAGGTTTGCAATAACAAATAACTAGTTTGTTGAATTCACAGATATAAACTGTGAGGTACATCTGTGAAGCTAAAAAAAAAGCCTGTGTTTGCTTGTTATTGTGTTATTTGGATATATATCCCTTTGGGACACTGCAAGATATTTATTTTACCAGCATATATACGTTGTTAGCTGCTTATAAGTTTGTGAGTGGCAGCTGTGATAATATTTTGGCAGGCTGACAGTGATTACATTCAATTTCAGTTGACAAAAAAGAACAACTTTACAAGTCGTGGAGAAATTCTTCCTTAGCTCAGACAGAAGCTGAACTTTGAACGTGCACTTTTGTTTGTAGTTTGATCGACACGTATGGTGAAATAGTTCAAACTGTAATCCACTTTACTTTGAGTGCTACTTGTGCTCATCAACAGTTGCTTGGCAGCTTGCTTGCTCGACAGTGTTGTAACGGAGGCTGCCTCTTGTTTTTCATATCCTCCAGTCAGCCTTGTAAAGGCTAGATATCATAAATGACACTTGTATTAATCATAGAACAGAAAACGATTCACAGTCTTCCCCTCCCAGACAGAATCTGTGATAAGCACAACAAGTCTGTTGGGTTTTGAAATGAAAAATAATAAGGATGTTTACATAATATTGGTGTTGAATGCTCTCTTTGCCCAAAGACATCATGGCAGCCACATATATTACACACACACAACAAATCAAATCCAATTTCAAATCATTTTCTCTAACGTTAGATTTCTTAATGCCAACTGGTCACACAGTAGAGCTCCAAAAGCCGAGGTTGATGAAATACATGTATTTATCTCAAGACTAATATAAACAGTATAATTATCATATGAATAAATCATGAATTAATTTTATGGGAATTAAGTGAATTGCTTATCAACAATAATCATCATGCTGCAAGAAATCCGTTGAGAAAAAGAAAACACTTATTGTAAGATATGGACTTCATATGAACACCACTTCTGTTATGGGAATACCAGCATGTTCACATACACTTATGAATAGCTTCTAATATCACATCCAATGGTAAACGCTCTCATTATAACTGCTATTGTTTCATAAATCATGGTGATTATATCAAGGTAAGTTCGTGGTCATATTCTAAATGTGTTCATTTTCAAATCATTGAACAGTGTAGAGGCTAATAAAATGGTAAGTGTACCTGGGAAGAATGGAGCTGATAGTCAATTAGGGGCTCATTAGCTATCAGAGAGGAACAAGAGTCTGCAGGACTCCGTCCCTCGAGGATTGGAAGTGACTACCTCTGCTGTAGAAACGAATGTTTCTTTTAATTCACTGAAACTTCTGATCATCCAAAGCAATGTGGCTAAAGAGCTCAGAGACGATCCATTTAATAGCTTTTTTTGGTTATGTTGGAGCACTCGGGTGTTCGTTCAATTTAATTGTAAGATGGTAATGTGCAGTCATAACTTAATCCAATACCTTGTTCTAATGTTCACTCTTTACGACTTCCAGATTTAAGGCTCTAAAGTTAAATATACTTCTCTTGCTCAAGATTCATCAGCTTTAGGCTTCATCTCCTAGACGACAATATACCGTTTCCATGGAAGATGTTTTGACCAGTCGTTGCGGATAAAGCACAGATGTAACAAATAACACATTTGTGTTATTCTTCTGTCCCAGTGAATGTGCTTTCAGGCTGTAGTTCGCCAGGCAAAATATACTCACAGGATGTGTTCAAAAGCAGGCAGTTTATGAAATAGCATGGGTTGGGTTAAGCATTAATGAGGGAGTATGATGACTAGTGGGCAAACAACAGCACTCCACACAGTTATGAATTATACAGTTTCTTATCCAAACACTTTCATTTCTGTCTGTCCTTGCACTCACTACAGCCAAGCTCGCTTTGCAGTTATAAAACAAGAATATGAATAAACAACATTTCCCAAATGAGAAGTCAATCCCACGGCATCTCTCTAACTGGTTGTAGAACCTGACGATTTCGCAGGTCAAAGTTTAATCAAATTTAACGCTACATGAAGCCAAAGAGGCAAATTCGTCTTGTGCTGTTCTGCATAGAAATAGCAAAATCCGGTGTGGTTAAGCCGTTCTTCTAGCAGGCACAATGCCATGGCCGGGAAACTGGAGCGCCCAAATAGTATGCCGTTATTTCACGTTATTAATTACACCTGTGCTTTTCCTGCTGTGTGTCAAAATGTCATAAAAAGGTCAATAAACATGCAGAAGACTTCCAATATGTCCTTATTAAGTACTTAATCTTCTAGAAATCCTTTTCATGGCCAGACTACATATTGCAGAAGTAGGAAATGTAGATATCTCACTCTAATTTATGCCTGTCGTCATATTTTCTACCTTAACAGCCTCGGTCACAGCACATCCTCATAAAGGTTTAGACTATGCAAATGTGATAGAAATCTTGAATTTAAGTATGTCTCTAAAAAATACAGCCATAGTGGAATTATGGATTCTGTTGCTAACTAAGTGAACAGTATAAAGCACTGGGATGTAATATTTGTCTCTCTTCAATTTTTAAATGGCATTGCCTGTTGAGTGTGAAATGGGTGTGTGTTTGTGTGTTTTGCTTCGGGATGAGTGATTATTCTGCATTGATGGGAGGAGATAGTCGGAGTAAAATGCAGGTGATGTAAGGGAGACGGTCTCTTTTCACTCAACAACAGATTTTCAATTTCACTGGACATTCAATCCTTTTGCTCCCTTTGGCGCATTGTAAACACACCTTGCTGCGAAGCGTCTGCTCAACACAATCGAAGTCATTTGTTAGTCCGTATATTTTCCATTGCTAGAAGCCATACTGTCTGGCTGCGAAGCAACATCTCTCTTATCATGATCTGAATGAAATTATCACCTCAGAGCCCCGGATCGGCAGAGTGTGAACAGAAACCAGTGGATTTTAATGGACGGAAAAGAACCTCTTGCTTCCTCTTATCCCTGTTTTGGATGTCATTCTGCGAGGCAGTTAAGAGAGGGAGCCATCTGTTAACGAGACCTGAATCTGATATTATCTCTATTAACTCGAGGATAACGCTCACTCAAATCACATAAGCGAGGTAAAAAGGTGACATCTCTGGGTTGTAAAATCATATTAATACATTTCTATGGATGGAGGGGCACATTAAAATGGGTAATTTAGCTTCAAATGAAGTCTGTGTGCAATAGTATCACACGGTATGGGTCTTCATTTCTTTTCCAATACCTTTAGCTATTAGCTTTTATGTCTGAAATGACTTCTTCTGTTCAATTGCATGACACTGAATAGTATCCTGGTCTTTTTTCCGATGGTAACTGCACCAAGCATCTGGTGAAAAAAACAGTAATATTGTGTTACACATTCACACAGTACAACGACCACAATGGCTTCATATAGGTATGGCCTTGAAGAACATTGATTTTGTTGTTTGGAAATTCGTTTTTCTAGAGTTAGGCATGTCACGAAGCATTGAGACTCTCGTTCTCAGATGGGAGGAGATCAATACGGAGTGTGGCTCTGAGGTTGTTTATGTCCAAACAATAGTGATGAGAGCTGAACAGAGTTGGTTATTGGATTTTCAGATGCATCTGCATCTGCTGATACTCCACGAGACTGTCGCATAATAGTTTTTGGCTCCTGATATTTGCTTTGCTTTAGGGGTTTCATTTTTACACAAAAGTTCAGACAGGGTCTTTTAACCAATATTAAGTGCTCTGAAAGCCTTTAGTACGCTTCTATATATATATATATATATATATATATATATATATATATATATATATATATATATATATATATATATATAGAGAGAGAGAGAGAGAGAGAGAGAGAGAGAGAGAGAGAGAGAGAGAGAGAGAGAGAGAGAGAGAGAGAGAGAGATCTGCAGTGGGTTTTCTTCTGATGACCATCAGATGGCAGCATTGACTTTTGAAATACAACTGAACCAAATGAAGCATCAGGCATCATTATAACCTCATATTAATACCAAGAACATGGGAGCATTTACTGAAAGATTTCAAGTAAAGATTTTGTGATATGGGCATTAAGTCGTGAAATGTGACTTAATATAGTCAAAACTTGTTTGTAATTTCTATCTGAAGACTTCTCAAGAAATAACACAAAACTCACAAAACTATAATGTGAGTCGGGATACTGTTAATAATTCAGGGCCACCCAGGCTGGAGGGAAGTTAGTAAAACATGGGTTTTTATAGTGTTCTTGACTTAATATTGCTGGATTTGTGAGAACATTGCTACTGACGTCTGAATTTATTTAAAACTCTGTTTGATTTTATTAGAGAAAAGGCACAGTCCATACACATATACACACACACACACACACACACACACACACACACACACACACACACGTATGCGAGTGAAAATGTCAAGTTGTTGGGATAAAGATGGCACATTTTGTTAGATTTATTTTTAGAGCTTACATAATCAAGATAACGTCATGAGACAAATGCTTTTGAAAGTTTTGATTTTGAATGTCATTTCACATGTCTAAGTAACGGGTGCTGCATGTCGTCCCCTTTCCTTCCCATTCCTTAATAAAAAATAGCATTGCTATTATTGCTAATGTTGATCAAATGTAGTGTTTTTCTGGTTGGGGAATCTTTTTCTGAATTGAGCCACCTGGAATACTTTGATGAAAATAACGTAATGATTCTATCTAATGTTGTCATATCACAGCCCTATTTTTAATTTGTTTTTAATTAAAAATATTCATCATAACGACTTATTTTTATCTCTATTAGGAATACAGCAGCTAACCATTCTAATCATTGTAATATGGATATGATAATTACTGCTTATCATTTTGACAGATGATTAGATTGATTTCTAAATGGTTTATTTTAAGCTTTGGTGTTTTTCTTTTTCTCTGCAGGATGTTTTAAACAACCTGGGTTCATCAGAGCTGGACGAAGATGATCTCATGTTAGACCTGGACCTTTCTGACGATCAGCGACATCGACATGGTAATTTCAATTTCCCCACTATAAGATCTGCGGCTTTACACAGAGGACTTCATGGCGAGTGTGTGAAGCATACCTGAGAAGTTACAGATGATACACCTGCTCACATTTTCCACACTAAACTGTATCAAGCAACCATCTGTTTGCATATTTATGTATTGGTACTCCCTTTAAAATTACTATAATACTCTGGGGTGTAAGGTTAAATTCAAATGCATAATTCAACACTATCCACAGCTGGGTCAAATACGGGGTCTGTAAATCATTGTGTAGCTGTTCCTCTGGAAAGAAGCTCAGTACTTGGAAAGAAACCATTCAAATCAAGGGAGAAAATCTGTCACATAAAAACCTTTTATCTACCAATCCATCTATTCAAGTGAACATCTGCTCAGATTTCCTCATCCCCCCCACTATTCACTTTTCCTTTCCTCACCCCCGCTTTGCTTTCTTCTCTCTCCCTTGCTCCCTTTCTCTCTCTTTGTCTTTTTCCCCCGTGAAGCCACCTCTGCTCCATCACCTGAAAACATGAAACCAGCGCTCTCCCTGGTTCTTTTAACATGTGCCACGACTTTGATGTAGCTGCCTCATTTACAGCGATTTATCTCCTTTTGTTTTTTTTGGCATTTCAGTCACACTCCTCCTGACATACCTCATGGTTGAAAAGTGACTGTCAGAGGAGAATTATTGCTTGTGTTCTGCCACAGTGCAGCACGGAGTGCCTAATGCAGTGTGGTGGTTGGCTGTAACCACAACGCAAGTGAATGTGTTAAGAGGGACTTCTTCCCAATATAATCATGTGCAAATCCTTAAGAGGGAATTTACTATTTTACAGTCGCGAGGAGACGTAGTGATGTGAAGTGATGGATTGCATTTACAAGCACCATTCTTATTTAATCATTCCTTGCAGGAGCATTATGTTAATTTAGCACAATTAAAAGCTCTTGCAAATACTGTTAGTATTGATTGTATTTCAGATTGCAAATGTTTTCTTCAGATAAGACACATCAAAACTGCATCGACTTGAAGAGTTGGTGTTTAGCTTAGGATGATCCGTGAATATAATGTGACTCATGAGCTTGAAATGTGATTACCTTTCATTTCTGTGCTTCTCAGATACAGGGTCTACATGTCTGACTGTAAATATGGAGACGGGGCACATTTACTTTCTTGTAAATGTGCCCTCTCGACTCTCATCATGTGTGCGTGAGCACGTCTAGCTTTGACTCTTATCTAACAGATCACTCAGTCAAACTATATATAAATGTGAGGTTATATTCACCTACTCTAGGCTACAAGTCCCAGATGGACTTGCAGAATATTACAGTTGCAATCAAATAAAGTAAAATGCTCAGCAGCGCTGTGGAGTAAAGATTGCAACAGAAGCTCCGGCCCTAATGAACTGAATTTCCTGTGCTTATGGGGGTTGGAGCGTTTTTTTGGTAGGGAGGGTGGGTTTTGCACTCACACAACCACACACACTGATTTAAAACAGCTCTTAAGGCCCTGGCTGGTGCAGAGCAAGAAGAGGCACCATCATTATTACACACACTAACACACAAGTGTGCATGCTTAGTCATTAGACCTCTTGGTTTGCAGACTGTAGCATGAAATTAAAGGTTTGATGAATTGTTCTCATAAAGTCAAGGGACTAAGACTTTGTGCTGGCGATGGGAGAGGAAGGTTCTTCACACACCCAAATTAAAGGGACTAATTGAAGTACTCCCACACACCTGAACACACGTATTCAGGCGGTATACACAACCAGCAGACCAGATACATGCACACATGCATATGAAGATATACACATACGACTAGACACACACCCATCCCACACACTCTCATTGGTACTCCTTATTTTTACTTCTCCCAGGTGGCTTGTTGAAGCCTTTATTAAAAAGAAGCAGTTTCACAGCAATTTATGGCCAGCAGTGTTCAGCTGCAGGGCTCTGTGTTTCTAATCCAACTGTGACTCATGCCCTGTGGAATTAGACGAGGACAGAAAGAGAGAGACAACGAGACCTTTTCAAAGACACGAAGAAATGCCAAATCTTGGCTTCACCACCAGTTTTTATTCCAGACGCTTTCACACTGCTCTGTCAAATGTGCCATTTAAAGTAGACTTATGATTCTTTAAAACAACTCATAGTATTGTCGTTACACAAACCTGTCACTACTGAATTTTAATAAGCTACTTTGTGACATTACTGCCGTTTTATAGCTCTAATTTAATTTGGGAGGAGATGTAAGTCGACAGTTGTTATTTTTGATGGGTAATCTATGTTGTGGTCAGGTTAGGTACTTTGGCACATTTTAGCTGTCAACTGAGATTAGAAAAATCAATGTCATATAATGACTGTTTGTGTGTTTGGGTGTGTGCACAGTGTCCAGAGAAGACTCAAGCCAGTCCTTGGCCTCCTGTCTCAATCTGCTCCCCTCCCCCATGGACCCGTCAGGAGATCGCATCCCAGGGAGAGAAAACAACCAGAGGTAAATATTCACATTAGTATCAATATGCTGTGTTGTGTGCTCCTCCTATACAGCTTTAGGGAGAATTGGCACAAAATGCAAAAGGAATTTCAGTGTTATTGTCTTCCAATCTAACAAGGCAAATGAAGACAAATAGTAAAAGTCTGTATTTATGTGTGTGTGTGTGTGTGTGTGTATATGTGTATATATATATATATATATATATATATATATATATATATATATATATATATATATATATACACACACAGGATAAAATGGTCTTGTACTGGCCAGCCCTAAAACAGCAATTAATCAAATACAATTGGAGCATATGGGAGGCTTAAGAACCTGCTTTCATGTCCACTTGTCCACAGAAGCATTCATCCTCTGAACAGTATATCTTTGATACATTGTAGCGACAATATAGCTTCTTTTTTTCCCCCCACCACACACTCCAAAGCCCCTTGAGAGACAGAGAGAGGGTTACTGCCTATTCTAGGAATTGCTGATCTTGAATGTTGCCTGTATATGCCTAACATGTTTTATGTCTTTCCCTCCTTTCTCCTCGAGATGAGATGGGACTCTGGGAAAGTAAATAAATAAATAATCTTCAAATGAATATGCAAGCTGTCTTTCTGTTCTGCTCTTTCTCCCAGTAGCTGGTGGCTGAAAGAGAACACTTAAGAGTTTCTGTTTGTTTTTGTGTGTACCACTGGCATGGGCGGTTCCATATCTGATTTGATTTAGCCAGGAATCAGGAAAGGTCTTGCTGGGCACACAGAGAAATGCCCACAGTGCTACTTATTGGGTTTTATGAAGCCAGTGTGTAATAACAGGGTTGTATCACCAGTGGTATTGTCTGATATGTCTGACAAGCAGGCAGATGATTATACTCTCATTGCTCTTGTCTCTACTCCCTGGTTGAATTTATTTTATTTCTGCTTGCACCCATATGTGTCTGTCTATCCATGTTTTGCCCTAATTAAACTGACTGTGAGCTTCTCTGTTTGCAGAGAAAGTGCAGGTCAACTTATGTGAGTGGTTTTGAAGTTGAGTTTGAAGGATTTATACTACACCATTGAGACGTTGGACTTAGCCTCGGCTTCTTTTTTTCTGAGAAGACTTTTTTTTTTTATCAAGCTTCTAACACTTTGAATATTGCACTGAAAAGAGATACATTTTCTCTGTCTAGACAGTGTCAGTGAATCATGCAAGTCGGGAATCAACCTTTTCAACCCATCCAAGGTTTTTGTCAGACAGTTCAATGGTTGTTTCATTTATGCTGAAGTCCCAAATGTCTTTGAAAGTGCTGGAGGAGCAGTCATGTCCAGACACACACACACACACACACACACACACACACACACACACACACACACACACACGCCAATATTTGCATTAATCCTCTCTGTATACAAGGTGAAGGCTAAAATGTCGTTCATCTGAAGCCAGTTTTCTTCTGTTTGATTGAGTTTGCCTGGACTTCAGCATCGCGGTTCAGGCTAGAAAAACCATAATATGAGGAGATGGGGCCATCCCTTTCCATCCAATCAGAGATAGTGTATTATGATTGTATCCCATTAGCAGGGCAAGGAGATAAATGAATGAATGAATGAATAAATAGACGAGGGAATACAGGCCTGGAGTCCCTACATTAGCTGTGTAGCTTCAAATACCTTATTTTACTTTGTAGTGCTGCTCTGGGATGACCAATCAGTTTTAGACATATCTTTGAACAAAACTGACTCTTAGTGCTAGCCGTGCTAGCAGCTCTGTGAGGCTGTACTTGGGCACAGTGGTACTTTTAGCTAAATGCTAACAACAATGCCAATATGCCGATGTGTAGCGGGCATTATGTTTATGGTATGATATTTACCATATTTCCAATCTTAGTTTAGCTTGTTAGCATGCTAACATTTGCTAATTACCCAAGTACAGCTGAGGCTGTTGGAAATGTCATCTGTTTTGAACCAAAGTACTGGACAAACCCGATGATGAAGCTATATAAGATGTCAGTGCATCACTAAACGTATTCATCCTGAGGGGACATGAATGTGGGTACCAATTTGCAGGGCACTCTACCCAATAGAGATATAGTATTTCAGTCCAAACTTACCATCCCCAGAGCTAAGCAGCTAAGCTGCTAGCGTTGCTAAAAAGCTCTGCAGTAAATTCACATTTAAATCATGGTGTACCTGAGTGAGGACCTAATTAGTTCCTCTTTTATATGCCACCTCTAACAACCCAACAGTCTGCACTAAAGTCTTGAACCTTTACCTCCCGAATGACTCAAGCCTACAAAACTGTAGACACATCACACACTTTAACAGCGTGTGTGCTACTGACAGTGTGACAGTGATATGATATACTGGGCTTAGGGAGAAGTGTGTGTTCAGTTAACTTCACCAGCAAGGGAGCAGTTTTGTAGCTGAAGTGCAGAGCAACCTCAGAAAACATAAAAAACGACTGGATGGAAAGAGCGGCTATACTTCCATTACGAATGACATTATTAATGGTTTATTTAAATAACCATGGGAACCCATGCCAGTAAGGTAACAGGTTGCATAATGGAGCCAGGTCTAAGGCCTTGTTCAGACTGCTTGGCATGTCCAGATTGTATTAAGATTGTATTGTAAGTCTGGAAATGAACAAACCACATGAAAATGTGAACTACATTTGGAGGTGGTTTGGAAGGCCTTTCCAATTGGATTTTTACATTTGGGTCTCAGTCGGATTTCAAAGTGTCTTTTACGTCACTCATCGATACATAAATACATATGCACCACACCTCTTGCTGCACAGTGAAGTATACAGTAGCGACATAACAAACGTTGTTACCGTCTGGACATACAAATTCATTCTGACGACTTGCAAATAACTGATTTGACAAACAAATCGGATTCGCCTGCATTCTGTACGTAGCCCAAGTTTCCTACCCTGATCAACACAAGGCTGCTGGCATGGGTTAATTTCCCACTGTGATAAATCAACATCTGCACTGATTTCTTCTTACAGAACATTTCACACACATTTTACTGGGGAATGTGCAAAGTCTGTGAGTGAAGAAGCTGAGATTGGAGAGGGGAAAGAGAGCAAAATGTGTTTGCCCTGGGCTTGCTCTTTCTTTCTCAGCCTCCCTCGCTCTTCGTCTCAGGTTCCACATTCCCTTAAGGGGACATTGATTTGCTGGAGGCAAAGCTAGCTCCCAACTATTCACACACAAGAAAACACAAACACACACACACACAAGTGCACAGCAACACAAATTCACACACACACACACACACACACACACACACACACACACACACACACACACACCCACACACACACACACACACACACACACACACACACACACACGCACACAACACACCTGTCAGTCAGTCAGCCTGTCCAGAGAGAGTATCAGCTGCAGGATACTGCTGGCTGTCTGACATGCTGCACAGAACATCTGCTGTGCACACACACACACACACACACACACACACACAACCACACACACAGTCTTGCACGCACACCTCCCCTTTGATGTACGACAGTTGGATGATTTTGATGGCAAGCATTTAATTCTGTCTGTGTGTGTGTTACTTTGTAAACAGTAATGCCTCAGTAACGAAGCTATAGCAGTAAACTGTGTGCTAAATATTAGTTTCCATTTCTTTGAGGGTGCATATAGTCAGTTTGGAGATGGAGCGACAGACAGAGGGGGGAGATGGAAGGATAGTTTGTGAGGAAAAAAACAACTGGAAATCAGTTGGAATCAGTTGAATCATATGGAATCACTACATCCATGTGTATGCTGCACATGGATCCGTCACCAGGGGCACAGCATACTCTAAAATAGTTTTTAACCATGTCATCATTGACAGCTTGGGATAATCATTGATAATCATTTATCGTTATTGATTAATCTGCTGATTATTTTCAAGATTAATGGATTAACGGTTTTGTCAATGAAATGTGCGGAAATAGAGAGAAATACGATTTCCCAGAGTCCAAGGGGACATCTTCAAATGTTACATTTTCCATCACTCGACTAATTGATGAATTGACTGAATGTTGCAGCTCTAGATGTGTCTACTTCGCAGTCAATTCATAGTAAAAGACAATTCTTATATAAGTCAGATAAAGGTTGAATGTGTTTCATCAGAGAGTACTGCAGTGTTGCTTTCTAATGAACTTTTAACACAGCAGCTTCGTTTAGTGTCCCCCCATACATATTGCTTACAACACTAAACGTATGCAGTCATAGGTTATACATTGACAGAATGTAGGTGGGACAAAAATACTTTTTTTTTTTTGGCATCAGCTCATGTGCTTTGTTACATAAAGCCCTAGTCAGTGCACTTCCTCTCGATAATATTGCCGATCTTCGCTGCATGACAATGATGAGTGTGCCTCAGTGCCTTTTAGTTGGTGGAAGAGGGGAGAGGAAGACGCATTAGAAGGTGAATACTGAACATTAGTATGCGTGATATATCTTAATGGCTTGTGTTAAGACATCGACTCGTCCCTCGTCTCTCCTATAGAAAAACACACAGAGGAAATACAATTTTGACAGTTCGAGTACAGCTTGCCTGTTTCTATGGTAACACCAGTCTGCCTGTTGAGTGTTCCTCTTCCATTCTTTTCTTTTCTTTCCTTTCCCTTTTGTCTCTTTTTCATTGCTGGTGATTACTACGCAGTAGACAGGTAATCAAAGGAGAGGACATGCAAACACTCAGAGGTGTCCTTCTCTGTCAATGTGCAGCGGACACTGATGAAAGTCTCAACTCCCACATCTCCACTTCTGGTTTGAGGATTAATCTGCAGTTCTAACGTTCACATGCTCATGCATTGGCATAATAACACTTATTAGAAGAAAAAAAAACAGGTCCCAATTTTACCCAATGGAAACTTAATTAAAGATGACTTTAATTAAGTGAATATGTTGTCTCTCCTGTTAATAATCCCAGAAAATGAGAATCTCTTTTAACAGATCATTCAAAGTGTGCTACCAAAACACAATGAACACCGTGACACATGCCTCAATACACAAGGTCACTTCCACTTTCACATTGTAGTTGGGAGCAGAAACAGAATCAGCTGGGTCTTGTAATTTAAAGGTGTCATAGATGGAGAGAGAGAGAGGGAGAGAGTGAGACACATAATACTCTCATGCTTGTTTTACTCGAGTCAGTTGGTGGTTAAACAGCGCTGAGCACCAAAGAGAAGTGTGGAGAAGGTGTCTTGTGATTTAAAAAAAAACACCCTCCTCTCACATTCGGCTGGATATGGTGCACAGTGATAAATGGAGCACAGTCTCCCACTGAGACATGTAATCCGTGATTATACGAAATTTGCTCACATACACACATAAACAGGGGAACAAATTTGTTTCATGTTAATGTGATTCATAAAGTATATCAGCCAAGTTGTGGTCTAATCCCACCTGACTTAATATAGTCAGCAGAAAATAACACGCACGTCCCCTCCCACATCAAGTCACACACTTACAAACATCCACTCACATGCACATTTATAAAAATAGACAAGCATAAAGAATCCAGCTGAGCCTTGGAGAAGAGCTGGGGACGGATAAAATGCACTGCAGCATGATTTTCAGACACATAGACGAACGCAGCATACAGAGGGAGTACGAGGGAGCACAGAGTAGATCTTCCTCCCTCTCCGTTCAATTTGCTGGAATATAATGATGCAGAATTTATTAATCCAACAAGTGGTGACAAAACAAAGTCTTTTATCTAGTAATAATCTGTGGGTTTTGAAGTGTTATACATTATATATCCAGGGCTCAACACTAACATGAAAACTGAAAATAGGGTTGCCATGTTTAGTCACCTTGTATTTTGAGTGATTATTAAGATACTATGCAGTTACTTGATAATTAAAGAGTGCCATGTAGACATGTCATGTGTGTTGTACATGCTTTGCAGTATAATTTTGATGCCGAGATGCTTCGCCTCCTAAGGCTTCACAAATCCCCCCCCCCCCCTTTTTTTTCTTTTTTCGTTCTGCGTCACTTGAATCAATTTGCGCATTTGTTTGTGATGGCGAAGGTTTAGTTGGACTTTGCAGCCCACAGTCAAACAACTTTAATTGCTTCACCGTTGTCTCTAAAACAGATGTCTCTGCACATGCGAGTACAAACAATGCACGGCCAGCGTTATCACTTGCGGCGTTGTCTGGTTCTGTGACCGTAACAACAACTTTTAAATATCACTAATTAAACATTGCCACTGCTGACAACCAACAATTGGAAGCCAATTTCTCAAGTGGGGGGCCAACTGCAAACTGGGGCAAACCCCCCCACCGTCGAGCCCTGATATCAAAGGAGATGTGTTGGTTATTTTTCTATGTTCCTGATGTATTCTTTTTATTAGGAGACGGTTCTATTTTTTCCTCACAGTCCGTGCCCACAGATTGTTTGTACTAGCTAAGCATCATGCTCCTCCGAAGCCTTAGAGGAAATATGGCAACACGCTCTCATGCTCGTTTTTAATTTTCAGACCAGCCTGATAGACCGAACACGTTCAAAATCCTGTAGTCTGCGTCTGTTGTCATGCATTGCTGTTGTGTAGCTGCTAATTCTTATCACTCAATTGGGTTTATTAAATGTTCAACACTGGGAGACTAATTAGTGTTGGCTTCCATTTTTCCCCTCCTGTTTTGAGTGGGGACTTGCTGTTCTGATTTGTATCGCAGAGACAAACATCGGATTGGCAATGAATAAGTCATTCCTTTGCTTTCCATTACTCAGTGGTCTGGTCCAGAAATGAAAGGAATCACTCTTTTGTTACCAGATTGTAAGACATGACATGGGGGGTTGTTTTCCTGAGCTTTAATGGCATTTTGTCGCATATAGAGGTTTTTTTGAATAACAAAGCCAGGGGTGCTCTTCTGTTTTTGGCTCTTATTTAATTGGCTGCCTCTTGTCTTTTTAACTTGTCTCTTTTTTTTTTTGTGGACCACGGCATGCTGTTTGTTGATCTTGAACATATTTTTGATACAGCATGCTGAGATTACAGCATGGTTTTAAGAAGAAGTACAGCAAAATGCTAACATTTGCATTCTGCAGTGAAACATTAAGATGTATCCAACCCTGTTTGTTGCTTTCTCAAACACATTCCTTAAACTATTGCTGACAAAAACAAAGCATACATATTTCCCATGAGAATGTGTTGCTGATATAACTGCCCTTATTCTTCTGTAGAGGAGTCATCACAAAACTTTGCCTTTTTGAGTTTTTAAGTAAGTGTCAAGTTGAAATGATTATTTCAACTCTTGAAGATATACACTTGTATGCTTTCTTTACAAGAGTTCTATGATAAGATCGATATCAATCTCATATCTGCGCGCCAAGTGGAGAGATGTTTATCCTGGCTTAGGATAAAGACGTGAACCCGGGACAGACGGCATGCTGGCTCAGAACAGAGATCTAAAAAACAATCATTTGTGGTTCGGGGGGGGGGGGGGGAGAGTAACGTGCTGCATCTATTTCTTGGCAAACATTAACTCGATTCAGTGACTGTGCACAGAATTCTAAAGTCTTGTCGTCACAGTGGTGTTGCAAGATTTGGTACCAGTGTATCTGTTCAGAGACCAAAACTAAAACCTATGAAACCTCACTGACCGTATCTCACATCCCATGCTATTGCTGCAGATGTAACAGAAGTGCCCGGTGGATTAAGAAACAGTTATATTATGTAGCTCAAAATGAAACAACAAAGTCTTGTTTTTTACTTTTGGTTTGTGTTTAGATTATAGGAGTTTATTTCTGGTACGTTTTCACCTTTCCATTTCATTTGAAGCTAGGAATGGCAATTTACTTTCAAAGCATTTTTGCTATATTTGTTGCAATCGATGAATGAAATGCTGTGTCGCAGGCCTGTAATAAGCCTGACAATCGTTTAATTTGGCATGCATGCAATGATTGGATGGTCTACCTGCCTGTCTGCGTACCTTCTCGCATACCTGTATGCACTCTGCCAGCGCAGTCAGTGAGGTCGATGGATACGGTTAACGCTGACTATGATACGCTCCTCTGCTCTCTTTCTCTCTCTCTCACTCTCTCTCTCTCGCTCTCGCTCTCTCTCTCTCTCTCTCTCTCTCTCTCTCTCTCTCTCTCTCTCTCTCAGTCCCCCCCCCTCCAAAGAAGTATATTGAGGCTGACGTTACTTGAATAAACGCAATCACAACACATTATAAGGTTATTGAAATTCTGGGTCCTTTATTTTCATAGCGTTAGAATGACTAGCGTAAAATTATCATGTCCTTAAGTAATGAATAGAATAGATGAACACTTAATGTGCCTTCGAAATAATCATTCCCTTGGTTGGAGAATTATCATTTTTTAACATGGATTTGTTGATTTGAGAATATATAAAAAAAAAAAATTCAGCCTCAGTCAACCAGTGGTTGCATTTGTGATCTATTGTCACCTTTGGCATTTGTTCCTTTTATAGTCAATTCTCATTATTGAGATTGCAAACAGGCAGGATTACTTTTGAGTAAGCGGGGACAAACATCATTAAAGAGTAAAATAGATCCTATGATGCTTGCATAACACTATAAACTCAAAAAAAAGTACCGTGTTAGATTTCCTGGGGCAGTCACTCTTTGTAGTGGACTTTGGGAACTCATAGCAGGGTTTTTGTGCTAAAAAAGTGTGAATGTTCTACTTTAGTGGAATACTGCTTGAAGGCTTCAATACAGATAACGTGTCGGGCAATGTGGCTGTGGCCATATTCTCTGAAAGATGAAACTGTAATGTGGCACATGGGACCAATATGAAATACATCTCTCCAAGCAACAAGAAGTTTTGATAGTAATTAGTGCAAGTGTGTTCTGATCCCCATGGTCGCTCCTCCTACTGCTGGTTCTCAGCCTTTTTGCATTGGATTAACAATATTACACTCAAAGATGCTGAGGACCGTGTCAGAAGGTTATATAAGTCAGAGAGGGAAGAATAGAGTGACAGGCAGGAGTAGAGTGAAGGTTAAAGATGGAGGGTTTTTATGCAGAACAAGATTCAGAGTGCAAGGTAAAGCAGAAAGGACAATTAGGTTAATCAGAAAAGTTTACCCCTGCCGTATTAAATTTGTTTTATCTTCTCCCCCTTTCTGTGTCTGAAGACTTGAATTCCACCATTAGATTCACTGCCTGGAGCTTGGCTTGTGCTCACTCTTTAGTCACAGATGCACTTTATGTACGGAGATGAGTTTAATGGCGGCATTAAACATCCGTAGCCTCAGGTGCTGAATGCAGATGAGCACACTGTCAGTCAGATGGGAAGGAGTGACAAATGAGGGCGATCATTCTCCAGTTGCTGCCGGTAAACTGTTATTACTTCGCTTGTGCGTGCACACAAGTGCACACGTGACACACAGATGTCATTACACGCACACGTACCGGATTGTCCCCATAATGTCTTTCTTTTTGTCAGTAAAAATGTAATGAGGTAAAAGTTGGCATACGACACTGACGGTCTTCCTAGCCATGTCTCAGTATTAAATCGACATTTACTGTTATTATTCTTGAGACAATGCAGTTTTCATATTGCTGATTGACAAGGGTGCAGCCCAGCCCTCTTCACTGCTGCTAAAGATAATGCACTTCAATCAAACATAATTATTTGACAAGCAGTCATTATTTGTCACTTCACATGCTAACTGAACATTATGTAAATCTAGACGTTCATCTAAGTTTGCATATAGAAATGTGTGTCTCTTCGTTGTTGCCTCTGTCTGTTATATGTGTGTGTGTGTGTGTGTGTGTGTGTGTGTGTGTGTGTGTGTGTGTGTGTGTGTGTGTGTGTGTGTGTGTGTGTGTGTTGTTTATTGCTTGTGTGGATGCGCAGGTATGTGTCAGTGCTGGGAGCCAA
>NW_027176975.1:5540636-5550476 GCF_023349555.1 Cebidichthys violaceus | reverse complement strand
CGACGGCAATGCCGCGTTGGCAGTGAAGGGCAGTAGCTGCAGTGAGCACCAACCACCACCAGGTCGCACACATGAGCACTCCGGATGCAGATTCTCTCTCTCTACTGTTGGGTAGTCATAGCGACTCTGTCTCTCTCTGTCTCTCTCTCTCTCTCTGTCTCTCTCTCTCTCTCTCTCTCTCTCTCTCTCTCTCTGTCTCCCTCTCTCTCTCTCTCTCTCTCTGTCTCCCTCTCTCTCTCTCTCTCTCTCTCTCGGATGCTTCACAACGTACATGATGGGCAGAAACAGGTTGTCTGCAGGAATATAATCAACATTAAGTATTTTGAACACATTTGAGAAGAAGAAGAAGAATCTCACACACAGACAGGTCAATAAACTGAACATCTGTACTGATGTTTCTGCTAAATCCTGGATATTGGTTTTTCAGTGATACCCGAATGACATTATTGCAACATTCAGATGTAAAAAAAAAAAAGAAATAACAAATGATAAATGACAAAATATCAGATTGAACATCAGATTTTTAAAAGTAATTAATAGTCTCTAACATTCAAATGAATCACCATTACAGTAAGTGAAATACTGACACTTAACACTTTTGTGTACCTTAATATTACCGATGGCATCACTTGGTAATTTCCATTGACATAAGTACGGGATTTCTTTGTTTTTGTGTTGTCATAATACTGTCATTTCTAACTTCAATACAGTACCTTGTAAAATATTGATATTCGACCTGCAGGTGGGTCTTCCAGCTCAAGCATTTCATTTGCATTTGCCTTACTGGAGCTTGGAAGTCTTTGCAAATGCTGCGGTCATTGAAACAGTCGCTCGGTTTTGTTCCATCCTCACTGAGACCTGGGTTTCATTTAGTTCAACAGATATCCATCTCAATTTATTCTGCTGAATTAAGGGAGATAAGGAAAGGACCTTCTTGCCTTGACGTCATCGTCATCACAAGGCAATTTGAGTGTTTGGTTGTCGGACTGCACTCGTTTTGGGTTGAGATAGTCTATTTATCTGACATTTTATCTTAGGTTGTTTGATGTGGATATGAAGCTTTGTATCCTTATGATGTGTTTTCTATTTACGGTTTTACACGTTTTTCTGGCAAAGTAATGATTTGGGCTGTTTTTTATTGAATCGGGTATTAAGTTGTGATTGGGCTTGAAACCGTTAATCTCATCTGACAACGCTGCTTATCAAAGTCAAGGATTTTTTCATGCCCATCCTTCTTATAATCTTCACATCCTTACTTTGCCTTGCACTACATGTGCCTTGCACTACATGAACTACTTCTGCTTTCACACTAAATATTGCATCTAATGCAAATTAGTTTGAAGATGGATGAAGAGGCTTTAAATAAAATCATCAATCCCAGACAGACATGCCGCATGACAAAGGACCCAGAAATGATTGTGTAGGTGAGATTTGGTGGTATTCCCATTTTAAAAGAGAACAAAGATCCCTATAGTAAAACACAGTACAGTCCAACCAGGAATATTCCACTTCTTGTCTCCTGAAACCGTAAATGCCTTGCATAAGGGCACTGCTATGATTATTGTTTCGCGGGAGGAGAGTGTTGTTTGAACCCTTCTCCCACTCATTTTCCTGTCACTCTGTGGATTGATTTGCACCACAGAGGTACAAGAACAATCCAAACCTGAAACCCTGGTGAGAGTTCGAAAAAGGGCAAGAGTTGTCAGGCTCCAAGAAACACACAGACGTAGAGAACAAACAAAAAACAACTTTGAGAGAATCAAAAAACTACTTTGTTGTGGTGCTGCACCGCGCCTCCTGACACAAGCTGTCATAGAGAAGAGTGCTTGATTGATCATGTGCCATTTATTTACACTCAATCATCCAGCCTAGATAACAGGTTTGAGCAACAGAGAAATAAATGGAGAAAGTTCACTCTCACCTGAGATGCCAGGCAGGACAAAAGCTACAACGAATTGCCAGTTTGAAGAGGGGGGGGGGGGGGGGGGGGGGGGGGCACCAGTGGCTTCCTGACAGACAGAGCTCACCTGTCCTCAAAAGACAGCAGGATCCATCGACATTTGTCTGAGGCGCTAAGCATAATCCCCAGAGGGGACACGTTGGGCTTTGATCTTTGATACTGCATCAGTTTAGTGTAGTGGTTGTCAGAGTGATGGGGGGGGGGGGGGGGGGGGGAAGCTTGGACAGAGCGTTGAGTAGAAAGACAGTCAGAGGAGCGGTAGACAGAGAGAGTGTGAAGGGGGGGGGGGGGCAGTGAGAAGACGGTATTTGGGCAAATTTCTCTGACAAGTCTTTGAGTGGCGTACGTTGATCGATATTTTAGCGGTATGATCTTGTTTTGCTCAAAGAACAGTTTTTTTTTTCCTGGAGAGTTTACTGTCTGGCTTAATGCTCCCCGCCACTGTTGACGTGGTGATTTTTCTGGGAGAATGGGACTAAAGGCACCTAATTTCCCTCTCACCTCCCCTCTAAATAGCGATCAGTCAAAAAGTGACACGGCCTCGCGATGATAAAGAGCTCCTCGTCTCTGCCTGCCTCTCTTTACTGACGGACTGTCCTCCTCTCCTTGATATGCAGACGGTGAACTGGAGCCGCTGGTTGTCTTGGTGCTTTTTAGACAGCAGGTTGTTATTTCTCAGCTCACCTTTTTGAAAAAATGCCTTAAAGAAGGTGAGGAACACAGCCTCCCTTTTCCTTGTGCACTTCTGTTAAAATATCACAACTTTGTAGAGAAATGAAGGACTTAAGTTCATTCACACATTGATTAATTTGTTTGTTCATTTTAGTGTTTTTTTGGTTGTTTTTTTTTGATGGCAGCTTTCCTGAAATTATGAAACTGTCCATAGCCATGTTAGCACACGTTACTTTTCCATTGCATTCATAGCATTCTATGTAGTTAGTACTATAGTCTATTCGTTGTTAATAGTTTTACTCTGTCAGAGCTAATGACTTTGAAGCGTAACATTCAACAGGCGTTTGGCACATCAGTTGTGACATTTGGAAAATCTCTTTGGGCCACATAAGGGTCATCTCCACCATGTTAGTGATAGAAAGCCTGACTGCGGTTGCTTTTTAACCGTTGTCATTGGATACAGGACGCAGACAGCTTTTAAAAATTTCATTTTTCAGCATTTCCAGAACTTAATGTGCTAAAGGGATACTTTGGGTGTTATGAATGGGGTTGTGTGAGGTTCTTATCCACAGTCAGTGTATTACCTTCTGAAGATGGCGGTCGGCATCCCCCCCCCCCCCCCCCAGTTTGGAGAAGCAGTCCTGATCACCAGAACATGGACTGCTGCGGATGTGGGCAGCAGAAAAAACATATTTAAGACATCTAAAAGAAACACACATCTAAAAAATGTAAATCAGTTCAGGTGTACACTATATATAGAATATTTTCCGACCTGGAACTGAACTGATAGTAGAAATGAACTGTACTGTTTTTGTCTACGGAGTCCTGTGGCTTTGAAGAGAGCATAGATACGTTTCACGCTCAGTCTAAACGTGGAGACAATATTCTGGATATAGCGTCACACCGACTCACATATTGATTCTTCTTAGGTGGGCCTTTCTTTTAGGTGTCTAAAATTAATTTTGCTGCTGCCCCCCGTCCACAGCGGCACTCCTGTCTGTTTCTCCATCTGCTGTAGTTAATACGCTAACAAGGGATAAGTGCCTCTCACAACCCCTCTTCAAAATACCCAAACTATCCTTTCAAGTCAAATACCATGGATTATTTGCTCATTGTTTCTTTTGAATTGCATTGTACTCGTACCGCTGTCTTCATTCGATCTTCTACATTTGAATCCTGAGCTAACCGTATGTCGAGTAACTTGTTTCCTCACTTTAGCACAGACCAGACTCTGAAAGGTTAAGCATAATTAGACAGCTTGGACTTGTTTTTATATAACTATTGCTGCGTTATAAGGGTGCTAAATGTGTCCATGAACTATTAACCAAGGGTAAATGTTAATGCTCAAATGGTAATGTAGAAAATTAAAATGCCTTTTCAGAATATATCTTACTACCCCATAATCATCAAATATTCTAGTCAATATCAAAATTATACACCAACAGCTGCCATACAGACTTGCAATTCCATTCATGACTCAAAAAACTATCATAAAGTAAGCAGCTGCATTTTGTATATTTGAGTGGCCGGGCGAAGATGTAACAGAATTAAAACGTTACTCACGTAATTCTTTTGGAACAACAAAACAGAAGGAGAGCTTGATCTTTACTTTGAGTCTGTTTTCATGTCTGGTGCGATATAAAGTACGTCTTAAATTGTAAGCAGTTAAAAAATATGCTTCTGGTTCAATTTCAACTCTAAAACTGACAGAACATGTAAAGTGGGCCCCGAGCGATGAATGACTATGAAGATACAGTTTTTATAGGTAAGGTCAGTGTTTCTAGTTGTGGCGCTTCAATTGAGTTTTAGTGTTGGCTGGAGGCCAAAGAAAGATGAGGAATGCTGTGACATTGAGCAACTCTGACTCCTGGTGAAAGTTCCTCCCAATATCTGTCCTCCGCTGAACTAAATAGGTGTTGAAGGTGAGAAGAACAGAGGCCATGCACCAGAGACCAAAGACATACTGCTCCAGGAGGCCTGTTTACTGCTTAATGGACTGTGTTCTCAAATGGGACAGTTAATTAAAACAGAGCCGTGTTTGATCTCCCCCTGTTGTAGGTGTTCGTGTGTGTCTGAGTTCACTAAAGTGTGCGGAGACGAATAGAGAGTTTGGAGGCTTGTTGCTAATCAGGCGTTAAACAGTAACTTATGAACTTGTCCTTTTTGGAGAGATTTTACCTCTCCTATCTGTCAAACGGCCAGGAGGTCTGCTGCGATTAACGTCAATAATTAGTTAATTAGAAAGGTGTTTGATATGCAGCCCTCCAACTGAGAGATGTCCTCCACACACACACACACACACACACACACACACACACACACACACACAGTCACAGTCACACACTCAGCTGCGTGCACAAACACACACACACACAGGGTTGTTTCTGCAAAAGAGGACACAAAATAATACAAAACACTAAGGATCCTGAAAAGAATACGAGGACGCCCAGACAAGATCACACAGCTGTGATGGGCCATAATGAATCGGAGCTCTTGACAATGAAGCATCCTTGTGAGTTGATAATGGCAGTGAGACGCAGGATTGGACGCAGATGGACTTTTGTGCTTTGGCTTCTTTGATCTCTGAATGCATTAGTGTGAACGTGTGTCTTCCCATGCAGGCATTTGTATGCACTTTTATGTCGTTTGTGTGGGAGTTTGTGAGCAGTTATCACCTGACGTTCCATTTGAATTCATCTTACAGTAAAACAGACTTATTATAGAAATCAGCGCTCATTAAAATGGAGACAGAAGGGAGTCCTGTGGAGCATCTGTATGTGTGAGAGTCCACTGGTTGCCAGTGGAGAGCAGTGACGACGGGTCAATGATCAAGTTTTCCACGCCGACTCACACTAAGATTTCATCTCTTTATTTCTCTCCAGGGAGCCCAGCCGTCCGACCAGCCTGCTGCCTGCTGACTGGTGCTCGGGGCTGGCTTTGGGGAGGGAAGATGAGCCCTTTCCCCCGGGGCTGGAGACACTTCCTCTCCGACTGATGCAGCAGGACTGCACTGCTGTCAAAACCCTGCTTTTACGACTGAGACGGACGCTGCAGGAGGTGGGACATGCACACACAGACACGAGCATACGGAATCTTCTTAACGTGGGTTTGTCACTCAGATTAAGAGATCTGTCACAAAGCACAAGAATAACACAACTTGAAGCCAAAAGCAATTGTTATTCCTCTTGTATCACACTTACAGACCCTTCTTTGATCAAGTTATACATGCATTCAATTGTTTTAAACCAATAAAGGTAAGGGGTTAGCAAATAATGTGCAGCAATTGGCTTTTTCAAACCAAAACAGTGCAGCGCTCCACTGACAGATTCTTCACTCCCTGTTTTAATAGGCTCTATTTCAGAGTGGATGCTTTTCCGCCTTTAAAAGGTCTCTGTAATCACTTTGTTGTGCTAATTTAATCAGATTCTACATTTGGTGGATGAAACTGGGAGGCGTATTTGAGCGCTTGCCATCATATTCTTTATCGGCACACATACACACACACACACACACACACACACACACTCAAGCTTCCACACATTAATCCTCCTGTTTCAGAGTATCACTCTGCTCTTTAAATGCTTTAGCCTGCTTAAAACTAAAAGTTTTACCTCGGGCTGTGAGGCCATCACAGTGTGATAGCAGAGAAACCAGTAAAATGACATCCAAACCATTATAGACGTGATTAGCTTGTAATGGTCACTTAGTAAAGCACTGACACGATGCGATAGCTGCACATGGTTTAACTGTAAAAGCCAGAGACCCATATTGATGGCCCTGTGCAGTCATGTCATCTTTTTAACTGACTGCTTTACACCAGAATGCAAATAGAACGTAATACTATTCTAGCTTTTAAACTAGTAGAACATTTCTATTTGATCATTTATTGAGATTTAATGGAAGACATAAAATTGCTCTGAACGTGATTCACATGTTTTATTTTGGGTGATTGCAATTTGCGCAGAGCTTGACTCGGGGCAGATTCTCAGTCATAATGATAAAACAATCAACAAATACAATCAACCGCTGATTTTAAAATCCAGTGTGATAATCAAAACAGAATGATAATAACACTCGTTCGGAGTGGTACAAGTTTTTCACAGTTTCAATTGCACTAGTAATTTGGAAGTTTATGTTTGATGGTGCTTAATAGATTGTGTTGTGTATGTTGTGTTTTGGAATGAAAGTGGTCATATTCGTACTAATATATTTTGAATGTGTGTGAAACATTTACACACCAAAGGTGGGTGTTAGTAATACCCTTCCTGCTTTGGAAGTTGAGCTGACAGAACATCCATTAGCAATGTCTGGCTGCTGTTTCCTCGTAATCTACATGGGTGACTGACCCTCACCAAACACAGCAATATTATACAGACACACATAATACAAATACACAAAAAAGACATATAAAAGGGTGACCAGACCTTCCCTAATACCCCACTATTAGTACATCTGAACTAAGATCAAAGCCAGCTGTAAGGACCTCTCTGTGAATTACAGTCCACAGAGGCATATGTATGACTTTCTCCCTTTCGCTTCACTTTTCATCTCTCTGTTTTTTCCTCCCAGGACAGCTGTGAAAGAGACATGAGACATGAAATGATAATATAATAATTAGTGGAGAGAGACATAAATTAGAGTGGTGATGGAGTGCGAGAGAGAGAGAGAGAGAGAGAGAGAGAGAGAGAGAGAGAGAGAGGGTACACAGCAGCAGAGCATGAATATGAAAGAGGGGATACTTTGCCCTCTTTGCTTGCTCTGTTGTGTCAGAGTTGTTGCGTGTTAACTTGCAAATTTTGTTACCCGCCATCAACGGATGTGATCCATTTACTCTGCATGTCTGCATGCTTTGCATTTCGTTTGCTTTGCCCCAATCTTCCGTTATTTATCTTCTCTCTAATGTCATCCAAAACACTGCTCGGCTGTATACAGTATGTCACGCAGATCACGGTGCAGTTCCGTTACAGTCCTCCTCAGAACAACTGAAAAGGCAAGGCGATGCTCACAAAGAGGCAAACATTACAATGATGAATCATGCAGAGTAATCTAACGGTTATGAAACCAGCGCTCAAGTCCAAACGTCCAATATTTATCTCATTATCTGCTAGACGTTTTCTCTCTGTTCTGCTCTTTACCAGTCACTACTGTATCATTATCTCTGAACAACAATACAATAAGAAATTACAAATTGCCTGGACTAAAGTGGATATTTACATGATATACATAATTTATTTTGCCTTAAGCCACACTGAGCATTAGACTTTTTGATTCATTTTGTTGTAAAGTTATGTTGCCACCTGGGACGGCAAACAGGAGAATATTTGTAATGCTTCAATGTCTATGCTAATTCAGTTACGTTAGCCAGCTTTGTGGAACAATACATGTAATGCAGCTCAACAGTTGTCTGCAGGAAGACCTGGACAAAGTGAATAAGATGATAACAAGAAACATAACTTGCCAGTTTCTCAGTTGCTGTCAAAAGGTTATGAAACGAAGCGGTTTAGATGCAAAACAACCTCAATGTCCCCAGTTAAAGTTTAACTGGGTTAGGGTTAGTTATGACCCTAACGTCTCAGAACCTCTATGACATAACTGTGAGTGTCCTACACAAAGCATAGACGAAAGCATTATCGTCACACAAGACACGCATGACCGACAGGCCAGATAATACATCACACCAGATCATTTCCTGCGCTTGTTGTGCATCATATTAGTCAGATTAGCATATTTAAGGAAGCTGCCGAGACTCCATCCATCTTGGATTTATTTCTCTCTCAGCAGTTTATCCTTTTGGCTGCACGGAGGAACAATTCTAAAATGCCACCGTCCATGTGTGCATTATTGTTGCCTAGCACAATGATCCCCATTTGTCATTGTCAGCCATGGATTCTAGCAAATCTGTGACGGTCCTATTTTTTTACAGCACATACTCACAGTCTTTGTGGGCCTGGTTTGGCAATATCCACGCATGCACCGCTAGGCCCTGTTAGCTTGTGTCCCAGCAGCCCCTCTGTCCGTCCCAGTGACTCTTACCCCTGAGGCAGCTGCTTGCCTTGAGGCAGCTGCCTGTTCTTGCTGCCTCCACCAAATCTTTTCAGCAGCGTGTCTTCGTGGTCTCGTTGCAAGGATCGCTGTCGGTATGATAAAGCGTAGTCGAAAGTGCTGTTGTTCATTATGTTGTCATTTAAGGCAGTGGCATTTATCTCTGCAACCATCGTTACACCAGCTTTTTAAGAGATGCAGATTACACGAGAACTCCTGAGGCCCGGGGTTAGAAACACAAGGGAAAAAAAACTTTGCAAAGTAGGTACTGTATTTCCAATTTAAAGCATTCACCCTGTGTTTTCCAAAGAACTCACTACATTGTATGACAGTATGTTGTTAATGGGGCTGCGTTCCAATAAAAAGCTAAATGTCAATGAGACAGAGTGGGCAAGAATGCACCTTGAGTTATTTGAAGGTTTTCATTTCTTGATTTAACTGATGTGGGAATGTGATTAAAGGCGTGTATGAAACTACAAAACCTGTTTTCCTTTCTTGGTCCATTCATCATCTTTAGACATTTAGCTTCTGGGTAGTGCAAGTCATTAAATCCAGAGCTCCCAGGCAGTTTTCCCCATTTTGAAATCTGAAAGGCTTTTTACTGAACCACATCTAATTGTGGGGACAGTTGTGTGTTAAGGCCTGTGGGACAGGGGTGACCTTAAAGAGAATGTGTATGTGTTAGAAGGAAAAGAGAGAGAGAGTGTTTGGGTGTCAGCGAGTGTGCGCCTGTCTCTCCACATGGGGAAAGGCATTGATCACCGGTGACACATTGAGGGCCTCACGCCATAGCGCACCTATAATTCTGATAGGGAGGTATGCTTCTTTAAAAGGTCAGCCAAAGCAATAAACCATGAAGTTTATGCTGTGCAAAGATTTGGGCTCTGATGTTTCTCGGAGTTACCTTCAAAACCTGGAACTAGGACAAAAATATGCACAAACTAAATCCAGATGTTTGCCTGAAAAGCACCTTATCAGAAAACAAATTGTTTGGAACATGTAGTTTGCTCATACTTCAATTTACCTTTCTGTGTTCCTTGTCACATCTTTGTTATGTATATTGTCATCTCACACTGCATGCAGCATTACATCATTATCAGCAGTCCTGCCTGAAGACATGACTTTATCCTCTCCAGGTTTACCATCTGCCCTATCATAAGCCCTCA
>NW_027176975.1:5460636-5535636 GCF_023349555.1 Cebidichthys violaceus | reverse complement strand
TCATGGTTGTGTTTAAAGTGAGGACGTTTGACTACATAACTTATGTTTTGTGACATAACTTGAATAAGTTACGTATGTGTTAAGTTAACTTAGTTAAGTACATTATGTAAGTTAGCTTCCGTAACTACACTGAAATAAATCAACTTTGATTTTCTCACGGGACTCAAACAGCAGTCTCCTGGGTGAAAGTCCTGTTTGACCCACCAGGCACCCTGACCTCCTTTCTTACATGTAGTTTGTTGCTTTTTATTCTATGTCACCTGACGTCTGCCTTTACTCCTGTCATAATCACTATGGCCACTTTTTCACTAGGACGGTCTGTCACTACACCAACATCTTAAACAGTCAGTTCAGTCTGGGGCAGAAACACAAAGACGAGTTAGACTGATCTACTGCTGCTTTGCGACAGTTACTTAAAAAGGAAGACTAAAAGATTTCAGGTTAACTGCCTTACCCCAGGCTATCTCAACACTAAAGAGCTGTGTTTCTAAAGTAACAATCCATGAAACCCGCTGATAAGAGCTAAAACAGACTTATGGAGAGGCAATGACTACGGAACGAGATTTATAAGACTGCAAAAACGTCCAAACGACAGTTTAAATGGCTTATGTTGAGCGGAGCAGCTTAAAAGGTTGTGCTTTTCAGTTTCAACAGAGTGTTAATTCAATCAGAACAAATAGACAATGAATCCCAATAAAAACATTCAAGAATGATATCAGAAGTGTGACTCTTTGTTAGATCTAAGCCATAGCTAAAGCCTGTCTTTGTGCTTCTGGTCCTCTAAAAGTTCATATTTTATAATCACTGATGTGTCTGTGGGTTCCTGTCTCACCAACATGTAACGCAGTAGAAAAAGAGTATGTCACTGCTTTTAATTAGGATATTTATTCATAACATTTATGCTATATTTAATATGTCTCAGTGAGTATCTCAGGTGACATCTCTCTTCCAACTCAAACAGCTTGAACTTACATAGCTGGTTTGACAGGTTGCCTGACTGTCAGCCGTTCTGCCTTTTTGAGGTGTTTGGGACAGACAGAGAACCTTTAGGGCCGCATGACTGCTGCTGTTCATCAGACACAACACGCCTCTCAGTTCATGAAGGAGAGTTAAAGCATCGCAGTTCACCGTAAGTACCGTCTACCGTATGTGACCGAAATCAAAGCGCGTGAGTTGATCTCTGAACACTCGTTCCCTCCTAAGTCTTCCATTCACGCAGTCCTAACAGTTCCAATGCGTCCATCGTGAAGCATCGGTAGTTCGGCCCTCTCCTCTGCAGTGAGGAGAGCAGACGGCGCCAATTAAATATTAAGTGGAATTTGATTTGAGGTTTGAGTTGGTTTATATTTTTTTTACAATAGAAATGTGCTTATAGTCACGGCTCACTAGTACAAGCACGAATAACACTGCTGTTTTGACTGTTGATATGATAAAGAGGGTCTGTAAGTGCAAAGTAACGTGTGAAATGAAACGTGAGAGGCATCATTATACCTGCAGCGATGTCTCTCATGCTGAGTTTCTACAGTCTGGCTTCAGTTCACCACCTCACCAACTGTTCCAAGTTTCCGTACAGGTGGGCACATTCTCCCGTCCAGTTTGTTTTTATAGATCACAACTTTTGCGTGAGAAGTGCCGTACGCCTCCAAAGCCCCGTCGTTATGTATGAGACCCCTGGTCTTTAAAGTCTACTGACAGCAAATTGATGAAGACAGCTGACAAAGGTCACCGTTTTTAATTGTACATTCTTGAAGGCATGAAACTGTATCTGTATGTGCAAATGACACATTTTTTTTTTTTTTTATCACCTCCTCTCTTTTTTTACACTTCAGCTGCTTCTCATGCACTCTTCTGTCAGTGTGCATGAATAATATGCTACTAAAGTCATAATTATAGGCAGTTAGGCAGGCAGGATATGAGCACAGACATGAAGTAGTCAGAAATAAAGACATGGACATGTATTTCATACTTCAGAGGAAGGCTACTTAATGCAGGTTAGTGCAGGATTTTTTTTTTTTTATGTTGTGGCCACTTTGTGTACACCATTTCATACTTGTTACATACATGTTAGGAGTGCACTATTTTGGCAGTAAGTAGAGAAATTATTTTAACTGCTTTAGCAATTTGTACCAACAGGAAAGCCAGTAAAATCCACAAAAAGCTGGTGAAATACTAAGGAGTCATCACTTTTTTTCTTTTGTGGTTGCTGGATCAAACCAGCATGTTTTCAGGTTCTTTTTGTCTCTTTGTTGTTTAAACTACAAGTTGCTCCTCAGTTTCTCTTCTGCATAGCATTTTGGGACAATACCAAAATCAAAATCAAGCAATTTTAGAATGCATGATGGCAAAAAATGTGTATATTTATGTATATCTACACTTGGTGTGAGATTTTCTTGGACTCTGTAGCACTAGTGGAATGAGTTTTCTTTTAGTTCTTTGGTCTAACAATTCTTGTCTGTTGGTCAGGCTACATTTAAAACTTAAGGGGACACTTTTGAGTTATGAAGTGAAAAGTTTTGGATAGGTGTTTGGTAATTTGGTATAAAGAGAACAAGGAGAATGCATTTGATCATGCTGTTATTTCTCACACCTCTTTACCCAATTTCAAGAAATAGGCAATTTGTTAAACAAACTAGATACAGAGGAGTGTTATAATAATAAACAACACATTTTCTCAAATGTGTCTTTCTCCAAAAAAAAGTTAACAAATTTAATAATTTCTGCTAACAAAGGGAATGCAATTCATCTCCATACCCTCTTCAACTTGCTGCTGATTGCAAGCGTAGAGTGGCCTCAACCCTTTACACAAAATCACATAAAGTGGATGCACTCCAGCGATTTTGATCAGATTTATCCCCACTGAGGCTATTCCAATCACATTAGAAATAAATTCGCATGCCCCGCTTTTCTTCCACAGCTTTTTTCCATTCAATTCAGCCTTGAACAATTGGTTGGAATGCCACCTGATGGGTGACTAAATGCACATTGTGTGTTGCTTCTTTTAGCAAGCAGATTAAAGTTTCTCATTTTTGTTTTATGTTTGTTAATGTCTTTCTTTTTTTCGATGGATTTTCTAGGATAGGACATGGTAGGTTTGCTTAACTTTAAAAAAAAAATTTGTATGTCATCACATTGAGGTCATATGAGCATGTCCAGTCCATTGGCATTTAAATCTGCGTGGCCTAGTTGATGTACGTTATCTCTCTCTCTCTCTCTCTTTGTGATCCTTCTGTGTTCCTCTCACAGGTTGTACCCCCCCCCCCCCCGTCTCTTTCTTTCTGTTTATAATCTTACGGTCTCATCTGACCTGTAAACAAACCATGCAAGTCATTTAAGTCGACCTGAATTTATTCATAAGCGTGTTCTGAACTTTTGAGACACAACTACTGATATACATGCAGTGTCATGCACACACACACACACACACACACACACACACACACACACACACACACACACACACACACACGCGCACGCACACACAGGGCACAGGAGCATACACACTGTGCGGCTGTAGCCAGACAGCTCATTTAGAACAGCTTTCAGTCCTATTCGGGTGAGATTAATTTAGGAGGCTGACTAATGTAGTAATTGTCACAGCATGTTAGTGGTTTTTCAGTCCCATCCAAATCTCATGTTGGTAATTTTGGTGTTGTGGTCTGGCAGGAGGAAAAAAAAACATATCCTTATTATCTATAAATACCGATATGTCTCCTGTAAAGGCAGGTAAACAGAGTCCATTCAGATTCAATACCGCTGGGTTTTGTTTTTGTTAATTGTTTTTCTATTTCCGAGGGGGAAAGGTTTTCTTTTTTTAGGTTTTATCACCATGGAAGCACTTAGCGAAGCTTTCAGCTCTGTCCTTCTTGACCATTATCTTTTGTCTGTGTAAAGCCCCCACACAGACCTCAACATCAATTAGTAAAATGAGGGAGCCAGAAAACAAAAGCCATCAAAACTTTTTCAGACACTTGTCCCCTAACACACGTACGCACACACACACACACACACACACACACACACACACACACACACACACACACACACACACACACACACATGCACACACATACACACACACACACACACACACACATAATCACACACAATCACAATCAGATACACTGGTGCTACTTCTGTTTGTTAAACTTTCTGAAACAGACAATCTGAGTCAGAAGCCCAATTCTTTGCTAAAGTAAGATGGGTTTTATTGGGTGGTGCAGGTCTCCAAAAGGCAAGGCAAGTTTATCTGTTTTGCACCTTTCAACAGCGAGGGAATTCTAAGTGCGTTACATAAAACACAAAAGTATTAAAAAGCATTTAAGGCCTTACAAGGTATTCAAAAGTTTTAAATTTATGTTAGTTCTAAAATGTTTTGTATTAGATTCTGGGCTGTTGGGAGACATTATACCACTATAACCTAAACGTGGGATTGTTGTGACAGTGGTTTGGGCCTGAGGGAGTCTGTTCAGTCTTTTTTTTTTTGTGTGTGGAGTTTCAGTCACCAGCAACACAGAAGTCCTGTATACTGTGTATTTATATATATATATATATAAATGAATGAAAAATTTAAAAAAGCCGTCCATCATTTTGATGGACTGGAGGCCTTGGAGCGCGTCTGTGACCACTACGGATCAGAGTGGTACCGGTGGGTCCGATCCACTTTGTTTGTTTCCCATATACAGAGCCAGTGCTGTGTATACATTTTAAACATGCCTTTAGCCTGTATCTTGTTATAATTTCAAAATGTAAATTAAAATGACGGGTAATAATAGATTGTGACAGAGAGAAAGTCTCAGGAGGCCACTGAACCTGCAGACCTGTAGCAAACACAAAGGTGCCGCGCTGCCGGAATTTGAATGAATGCGTCCGAAGCACACGCTTCCTCCTGCTGCGGCCTGTCTGCTCTGTGTGTCTTGTGTGTGTGGCTCAGCTCAGTCAAAGTGACACACCGATAGCAGCACACATCAGAGGAGACGAAGCGGGAGGAGCAGGAGCAATAAACACTGAAGCACAGTGGCGGGATTCAACGTGGGAATGGGAACTGGCTGCTCCCCCGGCTTACTGGCCCAAACGCCCTTTGCTGACACCCAGAAACGTCCCTAAAAGTGAAATAAGAGGAAAAGAGAAAAATCAGCCCGAGGGCAAGGTTTCTGTAGATAGAGGCTCCACCACAGACTTCTAAGCATAAGTGATGATTGAGAGGGAATATGTTTGTATAAATCTTTACATTGTTTTTTTTAAAGACAATTCCTGCATATATACCGTTTAAATGAATCAAGTATTCCTAATTGGTTAATCCATCATTCCATTTCTTCTGCTTTTCTGGGTCCTGGGCTCTGGTTTAATTATATCAATTTAATTCATGCAACTTATTTGTACATGCTGCTGGCTAAATTGAGATTGCAATGTGCTTTTAAAATGTGTTAAAAAGTCTTTTCTGTCAAGCTCCTTTTTTATTTTCTCACAGTTATTTATCCATTCATCCATTGAAGGTCATCATAACGATCACAATATAACACACAAGTTACTTTTTGTACATTTCTGATTGTTGATGAGACTTGAGGATCAGGCCAGCAGGCTGTGTTTGCATCAGAGCGGTCATTTAAAGGATGTTGTTGTAGCTATATGTTCCCTGTGGTCTCCCTCTGACTCTATGTCTGTCCTTTAGCTAGATGGCTCCCCATGGTCTCAGACCATCATGCTCAGCCTCAGGCACTCTCTGTCCTCTCCTTCTATCTATCACTGCCCCTCTTTCCTCCCGTCTCCGCCTCATTTTCCTCCTGTTATCTTGCCCCTCTTTTCGTCTCCTGCTTTTATGTCCTTGAAGAGGTAATGATCGTCTGTCTGTCATCTGCTCCTTCTCTCTCGCCCTGTTATTGCTTTCCTCTTATTCCCTCTGTTCTTCTCACTGCGTCACTCTCTGTCCACGTCTTAGCTACCTGTCAGTTTCAGAATATTTGAATCATAACTGCTTGGTCTGGAGCCCGATTTTGGACCTCCCTGTGAGTCATTGTGTAGCCTGAGATCCTCTGGCAGCTCCCTCTTGGCTGTTCGTCAGTCAAATAACTGAGCTTTAGCAAACCCTGCTGTAGGAAATCAGGTTGGCAGACTTTAAATGTTGCTGTTTTCCCTTCAGTAACTTAAGTTAGTTAACTCAAGGCGGATAAATGAGACTCGAGTAACAATTGCGGCACAGATATGGTCGTAAACATGATACACCATAAACATCAAACACATTTTAATGTGACATAATGCCACTTTTAGAATTATTTATAACCATCTCTTTTTTTTTTTTTTAGCTGTGAAGCACTTTGTAACTTTTGAAAGGTTCCATAAGAATAAAGTTATTTTTATTAGTATTATTACTCTCCTCCCTCTCCTGTCTTCTGTCTCGGTTGCTGCTCTCCATCTTCTCCACAGTAATGTCCCCTGACAACACAAGGTCATATTAAAGTGCTATGTGTTCTGGGGTACCGCCATAGGACACGCCAAGTTTATCACAGACACGTAGAGAGAAGAGGAGATCACAATGCCTACTGCATGCATGACAACTTTATTACACGTACCCACACACTAGCGACACCAGCAACAAATGCACATAAACCACTTGAAAACACACGTAAACTTTTATGGAGACAGTCAGAAATTCACACGTGCACACACACACACACACACAAACACACACCTTTTGTATGTTGTCATCCTCTTACGCTCTATGTATTGCTTTTGCGGGAATATGGTCCCTGAGATAAATCATCGCTGTGTGCAGTGTCCTAAGTAATGTGGTGTCTTGTTGCTTGTGTTTAGGACCCCGGCAGAGAGGAGGTCTTGCTGCAACAGCTGAGAGAGAAAGACGAACTGATTCTCAGACTCCACAAGGAACTGGTAAGGTTTGACTTTAAATGTGAATGCAATACTACGAAACATTATCAGCATTTTTTGCCAAGGTAGTGTTTTGATATTCAAAATGCTTTTCACTGATAGATACTCAGTGATAGGTATACAAAGTAATCCGTATGAGAGAAGTTGACCACACAAAATGAAATGATTGTGTTCATTTTGGAGTACAACTAAGGCTGCAAGTCAAGCTTTTAATTTATAGTTGGTACTTTTGAAGTTCATAGTACAGTAATAACAAATAAAGCTTTTACTCAACCAGATTTCTCAAAGGACTTTCAACAAAAAAAGCTAAAAAAATGACAGCTCCATTTTGACTTCCTCACATAAAAACACAGTAGTCGATAGCAGCTGCCAGCCAGAAGATTGTTCAGATGATGGTCGTTTAGCGATAGGTACACATATAAATATTAACGAATCCAATAAATCAAAATGTTTCTTCATAATACGGTGGAGTCGTGTAACTAATAAGAGAAGCAACTCATAGTCTCAGACATTGATATATGCAAGGTTTGCTCATCTAATTTTATCTCTATCTCAGTTTCTTTCTCTGGGTCCCTGTTTTTCTAAACTTCGAAATTAATAATTTAAGGAGCTTGAATGTTTTTGAATTATTTGTTTTACGGGTATAAATTAAAGACTAATTGCCTTTGAAGCACCATTTTTCATTCCCTTTCAAACATTTCAAAGAACTGGAAAGTTTTACTTTTTCAATTTGCCAAACAGCTTTGTGAGTTTTCCTTCTTCTCATGATGTTCTGCTGTGTGAGACGACATACAGCAGAGGGCGGAGTGACAGGAAAGACTGATCACAGAAAGAGAGAGGAAATGAATGTGGGAAGGGTTTTTATAGTAGGCTTGAAGTCACAGTATTGATATCACATGGTGTGGCACCATGAAGCCCATCTTTTCCATCTTTATAAACTGCTTGTTCCCACCAACTTAATGTTATAGCAGAATTATGATTTGGACTTCAGTCCAGCCAAGAGAGAAGTATAATGTTTTCACAAAGCTGTCCCCTGTAGACAAGGATGAGAAGCATGGATTCATTTCCAGGGTTGGATGTTTGATAATACCAAATAATATGAAAATGGGGATTTTGGAAGCTCGATGTTGGATGATCTGCGAAAATTCAACATACGGCAACGTTTTTCATCATTTGTCATTTGCTCATCCATAATTTGTCACCTGCTCCATCAAAGCAATGTAATGCAGACATTATGCCAGGATTTAGCAGGATAATGTGCCAGCGTTATGGCGCGACAGTGAGAGATGCCAGTCCAACCCACTGACTTGAGACTCATTTGGCATCTGTTTGTTTGATGACTTATCTCATTTTTGTCCCTCAGCAGCACCTATCCTCCTCTCTCCTCTTTCTTTATGGGCTGCGTTAGCACTGTGTGCGCTTAATGTGGAGGTAAAGCTAGCGTAGGCAACTTCTTTTTCTGTGATATTTGTCAAAATTAAAATAACATCCCAACAGAAAAACAGTAAATCAAATCCTCTGGCAAAAAAAAGAGACAGAAATAAGGTATCTGTGGCTGTCGCAGGCCTGTAATAAGCCCCTAAAAGGATTTTGTTCTACCTTTTATGAAACGATTGGAAGGCCAACCATCCTTTCATGACTGCACTCATTGCATGTGACTGGAGTCTTCCACAAGGCTGAGCAGACAAAACACCCCAGCGCTAACGTGCTAGCTTGACAGCTGTGACAACTAGCGATAGCCTTGTGTGTTGTTTATTTCATTTCACATGCGATTGAGACACAAGGTAGTAACAACACCAATGCGCTACTCAGGCCTCCAGGGAGGATACTTTCAAGATCTAGCTTACTCTTGCTAGTTGCTCCAAAGTTGCCTAACCCCAATACATTTGTATTCAGACCTCAGATTTACGGCTACATGCACGGACGGGTACAGCGTCCCCAGAACACAGCTGTGTCTGGAGGTACCCGCTGCTCACAATACCCACTCCGGAAAGGAGCTGTATTAAGACTGTTGACACTGTTTAACAGTTCATGTAACCATCATTTCTCTCCTTGACAGGCTAGACTAAAGCACCCTTTTAATTGCAGTCAGTAATCCTTGTAGGTAGTTTTTCTTTTTTTAAGAAATACATGCAGCAGCCTATGATGCATTTAACATCTATTTATAATTCCATTTCACATGGAAATGGAATTCAATGACTAAAATACTACACTACTTTAGCGGATTAGAAGTGATAGAAGAAATGTTATCTTTTTTTTTTGTATGACAGTATTTCTCTGTGGCAGTCCTTTGTAGCTCAGGCTGATTAATTTGTCTGGAGGCTGCTTCAGTAGATGTTGTATTATAGTTGAGATAAAGATTACAGTGACGTTGTCAAGAGATTATCAACCAGAATACATTTCACCTAACTACAAACTACATCAATGCCTCAATAATGAACCTGAAGTTACAGTAACTCCTCTATGACAGTGTCGAACAACTGAGCAACACAAGCATTTGAACTGATATTCTGTATGTTTCTTATTCTCATTAAGTCTGGTGGAAACCAACAGCTCATTATTCCGCTTTTCAATACCTTCTGAGCTCCCCAGCCTATGTGTGGCATTCATTCCTACTAAAGATGTACATTTTTAAAAACAGATCACCATTTTTAACAAGGATGAGAAGTTTCCTAAAACAGCAAGGCACTGTATTTTTTAGCAAGCGTTGATAAAACAGGAGTGAATTGTGCATTTGTAGGGACTGTTTACAGCAGCGGTATTTGGGATTTAATCAAAAATAAACTTGAAGTGTTCATGGTTATGAAGGGACAAAAATATAGAATATCACATGCCTTGTTTTTGAAGGTCTGTCTACAGTTTGATCACCCTTTTGTATTTACACCCTTTTGTACGGCTCACCCACCAAAATCATCAACAAACTTCAATACATCCAGAACTCAGCTGCCCGTCTGCTGTCCCACTCCCGTACTAGAGACCACATCAGTCCTCCAAAACCTCCACTGACTCCCCATACAGCAAAGAATCCACTTCAAGATCCTCCTCATCACTTATAAAGCCCTTCACAACCTCGCCCCTTCATACCTTTCAGAGCTCCTGCACCGTCACACTCCCAACCGCAACCTCAGATCCGCCGACGCCAACCTCCTTACCCCCCCCTACTCTGTCCAAGCATCGGAGCTGGGGGGACAGGGCCTTCTCCATTGCTGCCCCCTCCCTCTGGAACTCCCTCCCCCAACACCTCAGACATTCTCCCTCACTCGCCACTTTCTAAACTGCACTTAAAACTCACCTATTTAAATCTGCTTTTAACCTGTAAAGTCAGTTATGTGTGTTTTCTTTCTTTCTTTTCGTGTTGTTCCTTACTGTTATGATTTTGTTCTTATTATAAATGCTGTTATTGTTTTTTTTTTTTACCATGTAAAGTGTCTTTGAGTGCCTTTTAAAGCGCTATATAAATAAAATGTATTATTATTATTATTATTATTACATGGTGTTAACTTATTTTTCTCATTACCCCAACACCCCTTGTGTATTATAGAGGTGTTTTCTCTCTCTCTCTTACTCTCTGTGGACTCATCCATCAGTCTTTAGGCCATGCACAAACACACACACAGATGCTGATCAGCCTTGGATGTGTGTGTGTGTATTCATTTGTTTGGCACTTCTCTCTGACAGGGATGTTCTGGCTCCTGCTACCGGCTGGATTTGATTTCCAGACATGTACTGTGCATGTGTGTGTGTGTGTGTGTGTGTGTGTTTTTTACGAGCAAAGTGTGCATAAATCTGTTTGTGTATATGTCAGATCCAGCCAGTGTCCTTACTGCAGCCAAAGCCTAACCTTATTTTTAATTCACACCATATGTCCTTCCTTGGAACAAAGTTCATTCTGTCAATGTTTCAAATTCAGGAAGTTGTGCATTTGAGGGTCCATGTTGCCCTTGTGAACATTTGTGAGGCTCTATATGTGTCTCAGTGTGAGTCAGAAAGGGATACCTTGCCTGACACAGCCATGTTAAAGTGCAGCATTTTGAAGGAAAGGGCAGCTCACAGCCAACGCTCTTTTTGCTCTGCCTCGTCTGTAAATCTGCCAGTGAAAACCTATTAATTATCTCCTAGAAGGACCTGCTGGCTGGCTGGCCATCACTAGCTGTCACTATTTATGACTTTTCTCCTCTCTCTGCTGCTGCATTTTGTTGAAGGGCTGTGCTCCAACTGCAACATTTAGCTGCGGAAAGCCCCTTTTGCTTTTAATGTGGGCATGGGCATGACCAATGAAAACTGATTTTGAACATATCTGTCAGCTAGTCTCTGCTAGATGGATTTGAACAGGACGGTGAGTTGGGTTCAGAGCCATATCATAAATTAACTTTATTTCATTCTCCTTACCATTAACCCATCCGTACACCTTGTCTTACTTCTGGTGATGAATTTAAGTCAAGGTTAATGAATTTCTCAATATTTCATATCCAGTGTTACTTTCAACCCGTTCTGTTCCCCAGCCCATGAGCAGCGTAGGGCGAGCGTGACAGAATGAATAGCGACGTCATCATAAAATCCTCCGGGTGGAAATAGTGCTGGGCCCTCCTCATTCAGAGGACCGGCAACCTGCCTTTCAAAATAATCACATAGAGGTAACACAGGAGTCGGCAGGTTCCTGGTCATGTTAAAAGGGCTGCATTTTGAAGGACAGGGCAAACACTTTTCTCTCTACACAGCCGTCTGTAAATCTGCCAGAGGAAACCTATTAATTATGTCCCAGAAGGACCTTTCTAGTAGGCTGGCCAGTACTAGCCTTCACTTTTTATGAATTTTTCTCTACTGGTGCACTTTGAGAGGGTCCCTGCTCCAATATTGCTTTAGAAAAGTTCTCCTGCAATTCAGCCCAGTTTTATGACCTCTTGGATTTCCAGGAGAGGCAGCCGATGGGGAGAAAAGGATTTTTTGGCTCTGAGGTTCTTAAGAGGTGCAGATTTTTTTTCTTTTCTCTTGATAGCTAGTTATGCACGGAAGTGTTGCGAGTGGAGGCATTAGTCTGCTGGGAGAGCATTTTGTTTTTCTGATTTATTCATATTTAAAGTAATTTTTTTTTTTGTGAGATTTTGGACACGGCTGATGAGTGTGTGTTTGTTTTGTATGCAGGAGAGTGCCAAAGCTGCCCAGAAGATGAAAGACTGCCAAATGACTGACCGTGCAACACAGACGGAGCACATAGGGCCAGAGGTGAGATACACACAGACCACATACACACCCTGTCTCTTTCGCTCTGACAGACGCAAACAATGCACTCTGCGCTGCGTTTCAAGCGTGGGAAATGTGCTTTATGTAAGAACGCCTGAATCTATAAGATTACAAATAAGTAAATGAAAATCAATTTGAACAGAAATCTTTACTGCAAGCTTCTTCCTTCTCTGTCCTCTTTCTTTGTTATCCTATCTGTGACAATGTATTTTATGCTGAGCCTCAGCCGCCACCCTTTCTTCCCTCTTTTCTTTCCCATTTCTTTACGAGCATTTTCACATTGAGCTTAAGCAATAATCCATCTTACTCATTCTAAAGATGTTGTGCTGCAGTGACATTCATATTATAGTCCACTACCTGCTCCTCCCCTCCTTCCTCCAATCCCCACAGTGCTGAGAGAGGGTGCTGTGCTGCTTCCTGCCTAGGCCCTTGACACGGCCTCTTTGGCTTCACTCGGGGCTGACAGTATGGGAACGCAGCACACCTAATGGATGACTGTCTAAAAATGGCTGCCTGTAACGGAAACAGGAACAGAGTTTTAGGGTTTCTTTGTTTCTCGTCTCCTTGTTTTAAAACACCTTTTTCATCTCCTCTCAAAGTTTCTTTATACCTTTAATCCTGCTGCGTATAAAGTTGGCAAGAAGCATTGTTAACGGGGGGAAAGCTGTTTCATTGTGTGAGCGAGTGGGTGCACAATACTCACACTAACATACAGTGACTTACACACAAACACACCTGCACACAGATATTGTTTGACTTTACTCATACAGTGTCAAAATGAATGCACATAACAGAAATAAACCTCTCCGTCTGCCTTACACCACTGAGCTTTAGTTACTGGCTTCACAGAGCGCTCACTTTATATTCTTGTACTTGGATGCAGAGATTTAGATTCTCCCACTGATAACTGCACATATGATCAGAAGATGTGTTACAATCATGGCAAATCACATTGACACCTTTTATTCCATCTAAAGAACTGCTCTTCCCACTATGAAGTACTCACAGTTTCACAGTAGAGTAGTGAATCCCGAGGAAAGTCACGCGCTGTAACTGTAACAGTTCAATGCACAGTAATGATTCCGTTAATACACATCATGTTGTTCATTGAAGCCACAGGTCTACTGCTACTGAAATTAGCCTAGGAAGCTTCAGGTGCTACATTTACCAGGCCCCGTTGGAAACAAGGGAATGGTCCAGAGTGTGTTTTCTCATAGAAAACAAGAGGGTTTATTGTCTTTTGATTTTTTACAGAGCAAAGTGAGCTTCTTTTGTCTTGCCTCCTTGATTTTTTTGCTCGATGATCTTTGTAGAATATTGAACTACAGACTAGTTTGATATGTGGACTTCAGTTTTGGTTATTTTGCAATATAAGTTCTTCACAGTGAATTTGGTTTGTCTGTGCTTATTAAAGAAAGTGTGCAACTCAAATTAGATGGAACACATAGCTGCCACCCTCAGATGACGGTAAAGACAGTTACATAGCTGAATGGATCGGCCTTTACTGTTGTGGTTGAAGGTTGCTGGTAAGAGCCAGATGTTATTCTTAACTCTACATTGCTGGAATTATTTTAATAAAAAATATATATAGATATATATTGTGGTTATTAATATGCAGTAAATTAAGCTAGTGTAAAAATAAAAGTGAAACAAACAAGGTTACCATACTTATTTTAATAAAGGTTTGTGTGGTTTTTAGAAAGTTCTGTGTAGGTTGTGTGTGTCCCAACTTAATTCTTTAAAAAAAGTACAGCTCTAAGTGAACTATTGACCAGCTCCACACACAGGTAGATGGTGAATCTTGACACCAAAATTGCTGTGCAGCGCTGGATTGCTAGTGACAGTCCCCCTACATCGACTATGTTTATTTTGCGTTGCAAGACGAGTCCCCTATACAGGGGCCAATGCCTCATCGTGCCTCAGAAAAATACCCCTCTGCTGACTGAGTCTGCATGAAGTACAGCCTTCAATCCTATCATTTTATGATAACTGTCATCATCCTTCCTTTAGATTTTTCTTCTTTTCCTACATCTTAAGTTTCCACCTCTGTGTTTTTCTTTCTTTCACTTTCTCACACATGCACACACATTTACACACACACACACACACACACACACACACACACACACACACACACACACATCTTTAGATACGTCTGCGCCGTGCTCCATTTGCCAGCACTGACTAATGCATTTCTCATAATGTAGCCTGAAATGTCCCCACATAATTGTATATTTGTCAGTACTGGAGGCTACAGCAAGCAAGGGTGTGGGTTTGTGTGTGCAGTATGTGTTAGCATGCACATTTGTATGCCTGCCCATGTGTTTGTGGTTCAGTGTGTCTGCCCATGCAAGTGTGTGTGTGTGTGTGTGTGTGCGTGTGCGTGCTTGTTTTGTGAAGTAGCTATTAGTCCTGGCCTTGGAAAGAAAAGTCAATCAAACTACTGTTGAAGGTATCAAAGTAACTTCAGTCAAATAGATTGCATTTATACCTCAGATGTTATAATTCATTCGATATTCTGCTCATCTATGTGTTTCTTTTTGTTGTCATGCCTCACATGGCATAATTCGTAGATCAGTATGGGGATCCCACTAACAGAGAATGCATTTAGTTGAAGTACCATGTTTTATCTAGATGTTTTTTTCTGGACAAAAAAACCCAGGTATTTTTTATGTTGTTGCCAGTTCTGGTAACTTTCTGATTTATTTCAATCAATTAAATTAAAACTAATTTCAGACACCTTGATGTCTGTCTTTGCTCCTTACAGTACAGCGTATATGAGGAGAGATTGAGTCTTTGAAGATACGCTCAATTAAATCACCTCTCTCAGGTGAAGTGCTTTGATTCATTTGCGGCTAATCATTCAAATTCAAGTAGTGCCACTAACTGTCTCATCTGCTCTGCATGTGGAAAACAGCACGATATAATAGCATACTAGATATATACGGCACTGGTCCATTCAATACGCAAATATCAACTGAACAAGCTCGTCACTGTCTCAGAGCGTATACTGGAGGTATCGTAGTAACTCCTTTACTGCACAGTGTCTGGTCAGGACCACAATAACCGTATCTTCCTAATGCAGGACATCCAACTTCAGGAATTCTGGCCGGTACTCAAGCGTATGGCTTTGCTATCTATTATAAAACCAGTTCCTAGCTATAGAGTCCTCCATATGCTCAGGCCCCTTGAGTAGATGGGCTCTTAATTAGAGGAGCAGCTGGCTGCCCGCTAGCAAGCTAGGCTAGCAGCACAGGTGACTTAACTCAGCGGTAGCTACAGCATGTGTGGCCTGATTTTAGCCTCCCCCCTCCCCTCCCATGTGTGCATATCTGTGTGTGTTAGGCAGAGAGAGAGTGAGAGAGAGAGGGACACACACACACACACACACAGAGTGCGTGTTCATGTGTGTTTGTGAGTGTGTGGGAGATGCCGCAGCGTGCGGCAGGCCTATATAGGTTAGCTACCCCAGCGCATCGAGGACAATCGGCGAGCAACAGAAAGTGTGTCTACAAGTGGGGCAGCTATTTCTACTGCGTCTGCCGCTCCACGAGGTCGACCACCACACTCATCCTCTCTCCCTCTACCTCACTCGCCTTTCTTTTCCAGAACATCCTCCTACGTTTCTCAGTTGTTGTCCTCCTCCTTTTCTCCCCTACCTGTGTTTGTTCGCTGATCCCCGAAAGTGCAGAAGTTTTAGAAGTTCCTCTCCTCTCCTCACCAAGGTTTTAGGGCCTCCATGAATCCATCAGGGATTCTCCTCCTGCCCTGGTCACGCTGTCCTAGGACAGCTCCACTCTACTTTAACCGGGAGACCTTGAGTGTCGCTGTGTTCTAGGAGGGTCCAGAAAAGTAAAAGTTATTTCGACGGTAGGAGTGCATGCCTCACTCCTCACTGACGAGTCACATTGTGCTTGCAAGTGAGTGTTTGCTTGAATTTGAGTAAAGAGAAATGACAGCTGAGATGCTTATCTTGTTAGCTCTCAGAACTGTAGTTAGTACGTGCAAATTCACTGTGTTCTCAAAGCTATAGTGAATAATGGACCATTTTGCACACCTAAATTGTCCATTTCTCATACAGTGATTTATTTTCTCAATCTCTGCGTAGTTGAACCAATTTAAGATGCTGTACAGAGAAAACCTGAAGGGCCTCTCAATCTACCAAATGTCAGTCCAGTCATTGTGATCTAATTCAGCTGTAAATAAAGCCAAACCCACTTCTCGTTTTTAGTATATGATGGCAAATTACAGTTGAATGCATGATAAAGCTTTTGGAATGTGATTTACAACCTTATTTATGTGTAATCCTCAAATACAAATAAAGCATCAGCAGATACATTTTATTGACATTTCTGGTTTCCACACAGTACACACAGATTAGTTTTGACCCGGTGTTAGACACATACTAAAACAGTCTTTAGATATGTGGACAACATGTACATCATATCCTGGGACCTTGTGAAGAGCGCTGCTAACTGAAGGAGATCCACACATCCACCTGAAGCTGGCAAGGTGCAGTGTAGTAAGAGGGCCCAACACAAATTGAAAAGTGTGAACCAGCATCCATTCTCATTGTAAAGATTAAAGATTCCTCCTCTTTCTGTTAGTGTGCCAGCGTAAAGATGGCAGCTAAGGTCTAAGGGAAACTGAGAAAGCGTAAGACAGAGAGGGAAAAAAGAGAGGGGGGGGGGGGGGTGAGAGAGAAAAGACAGAAGAGAATCTGTTTAATATCCCACGGAGACTCTTTAGAGCTGGAGGTATGGTGACTGTTTGAAAGTTTGTTTTAGAGGGGATTGAATCGATTGAGATTGCTTTCTTTCAGCGAGTTAATTTCATGGGCATTCTTAAAAGGGACGTTTTATGGGGGGAATCAAAAGCTCTTGATGTTTAGCTCACTCTCGCTCTGTCTTTTTCACTCTCTTCTCTGTCATTTTCTATTCTCCCTAGGTTTGTGCAACTTTTTTTTGCCTCCTTTTTTTAACTGCAGCCAGCAGTTCCTTAGCTCGCTCTGTCCGTTATACGCTCGGTCCACCAAAAGAATATTTTTTACCCCAGGACGCTGAAATTTGCGAAGGAGGTCAAGTGTTTGTGAGGTTGTGTGTGTGTGTGTGTGTGTGTGTGTGTGTGTGTGTGTGTGTGTGTGAAGGCATCTAATGCATGCATACAGCCGTGCGCATACAAGATCGCAGCTTTAGTGAATCTGAGCTTGTTCCTCTCTTTTTGTCCTGACTTCACACCCACCCGTCACTTCATCCCCTCTCCCTTCAGTAGCTTCTGAAAAGAATGAGAGGAGCTGAGAGATAGTTGAGGATCGTTTATCGTCTGTTCATGGGCTATTACTTTTGAATGGAGAAACATTTAAGTAGATCATGCATATTCTTCCCTCTTTGTCTCTCATTCTGCTTTTCTTCTCTCTCCATCTCAAAAGACGTATACTGAGGTGTGGAGCGACTTTTTTACGTCGGAGGAATCAGCAATTTGGACTAGATATGTCATTTCATATGAAGACTTGTACATACAGTATATATATATATATATATATATATATATATATATATATATATATATACATATCAAGATGTGAAAAGCCAGATATTATATATATATATATATTTTTTTTGTGGATAGGACATCAGATTGTTGATAGATGGAAGAGAAAAAGAGCGATATGATGAACATTTGATGTATTTGGTTCCTGCTACTATTTTTATAATTATTATCATTAATTATTAAGTAAAGTATGACCAACTTTATTTTGTATGAGTTATGCCTGTTCTACTTTCTACTTTGGCACAAGGGACAGACAAACATCATGTCCAGTGTTTTTTTGATTCTTTTTTGTATATCGGTATATATTGTATCAGTTTCCATGATTTCAAAGACTGCTGATAGACTTATTAGATATGTAAGGAAGCCAAAAGTAACTGACAGCCGATGCCAAGACCAGGCAATCAAAATAGTGAGCGGACAATCACATATGTCCCTGTGAGACCTTATAAAAAGCTAAAGACATGTTCACTCTGCTTGTACAGAATCCCTGTACAGGACAAAAGACAAAAGACAAAAACACTTCTTCGCTTCTTTACAATTTGCAATGGACTGTGTCCTTAACATCGGTTCAAACAAAATAAAACAGCCGTTCATTTTTCATCTGAGAGTACTGTACTTTGGATGTTTGGACTTTTGTTCTTGCTCTTGCTCTTGGATCTTTCCAGTCGTTTTTTTTCTGGTTAGATCATCATCTGATATGTCCTCGCCTGGCCTGTAGACTTTATCTGTTCTCTCCATCCTTGTGGTCTTTTATCTTGAAACTGTACAAGAGATATAGCAAGTGTTATACATCACGTTATCCAGTACTTACCTGCAAAGTCTATTTGTAAATCATTGTGACTGATATATCCACAACTTTCATCAGAAATGTGTCAGTAAATATCCCTTTGATAGTACTGTGACATATGACAGCACTATTTATTCCAGCTCATCAGCATCAGGGGGCGCTGTATGAAGAAAAAGTCAGTGGGAGCGAGAGGGACGGTAAATCTGAAGGGGGTTATTTGTTTGGGTGTTGATTTCAAATATTAACAGTCTTTCTCCCGAAAGTCCACCTTTAACTGCTTACGTCTCGCGCTAACTCGTGCCACCTTTCAGCTGTATGAACACGAACACTTGTACAAACTAAAGCAGAACAGCCATCGATTCTTTTTCTTGGCCTTTGTTCTCGGGATGTTTTTGTCCGGGGTTATTGATCCAGAGGGTTAAGCAGAAAAAGAAGGCTTTGGTCTAGCTTGCTGTTGCTGACGTCCAAATAGTGTTGCTGTGTACGGTGGTGACGCGGATCGTGTTTCGCAGACCCCCTGCTGAGAGGGCTCTCCTAATGATGGTTGGTCTTTACGTATCGTCCTTGGGCTGGGGAACCCTGAATCAGTGTGTGTGATGACAGAGATCGCGTGAACCTGCGTCACCACGTCTGTGACAATTTAAGCAGGAGGATGGAGGGTCCAGTGCTGATTTTGACTATGTAGGTCTCCAGCTCCTATTCCTGTAAACTAGATCATTTTGTACGGTGGTAGTCCTCCCTGAGTAATGGTGCTGCTAAGGATAGAAATAAGAAAGAATGATAGAGAGAAAGAGGAGGAGATAGAGGCTGAGCACTAGAGAGGCAGTTTTCTGCCCTACTTAGTTTTTATACATTCTTTTTATGTCTGTCAGTCTTCTTGTCCTCCCATCTTTCTTCTATAAATTTATGATTTCCCTAATCCTTCTTTTCTTCCTCTCTCTTCCTCCGTCCATAAATATGCCCTTAATTTTCCCTTCTTTCTCTTTGCACACTTTGCTCTGATCTCTCGCTATCTTCATATCGCTCCTCCTTTTGTCGTCTCTGGACCTTAGTATCTCTCCTCTCTGACCTCTATCTTCACCCCCCCCCCCCCCCCCCCCCCCCCCCAATTCTTCTCAAACCTTTGCTTTCTTTCTTTTCCTATCATCCTTCTATTTCCTTCCATCGTCTGTCTCTCGCATGTTTTGTCATCCATTAATTCCTTGACATCCTCTCGCTCTGCCTTCCTACATTCTCATCTTCATGGTCGTCCTCTAACCTGTATATCTCTCTGTTCACGTTCCCCCCCCCTCTCCTCTCCTTCCTCTCCTTTATTACTGTTCATCTTTCGCCCCTCCCTGACATTGCTCATCCTCTATTACAGTTCCTCTCCAACTCTTGTTAACCCTCTCCTCTCCTGTTATTAACTGTCGGTTGTGTTTTGCGCTGTTTATTTGCTGATCAGCTTCAGTTCTTTTGCTGATGTTTGTGTTTGAAAAGTTGAATCCAGCTAGTCTCTGTGTGCGTGTGGTTCCCAGAGACGTGTAGGTGATGCTTATTAAAGCGTGATGGCTGCTAACTGTTAAGGAGGTTCAAGATCAAATGTGGCAGGATGCAGGAGATGAGTGGGTTTCTATCACTGCAGTGTTGCTGACCTGCATTCCTGGAGTCGTTTGTAGCCACTGCTGGTCCTGTGGACAAGCATGGATGGAGAGACGGATAGATAGATACAGTATTTTATTGCGGTTTTATGGTGCCATCAACTTTTACTGTTCAAGATCTCTTTCCATCTGTTAGGATTAGAGCCATGTGTGCATGTGTGCGAGAATTTTCCTTAATGTTACAATGTAAGTGGTAGAGAATCAGTGTGGTAAGGGAACGCTGGACTGCATTACATCGTTTCTATGGATCAGCAGTTACCACGACGTCGCCAGGTGTACTGGATAGCTGTACAACTGTTTAATAGTTATGCACATTATGTGTTGGTGTATGCAGTATTTGTCTGCGCATAGTTTCCAACACATTCTTTATATTCCTCATCCTAAATACTTTACAAACTGCACTGTAAATAATAAACATTAACATACTGTATATACATGTTTTCTAAAATGATGCAATATTCCTCTAAAAATAGTCTTCATTAACACTTGTGTTGCTATGATTCGACCACAACCAGTCTATTGTACTTCTACTGTGTCATTGTACATTTCTAGCGTGGCAATATTTTTGATTAAGTAATAAAACTGATATTTAAAATCAGCTCCGTCATGGCCTGCCCTGTTAGCAGTCCAAAGTATTGTTAACTGAAGATTATTCAACTGTATTAGCATAACAAAGCATCCACTCATTAGGGCAGTATGATTAAATTGAGTGTGCTTAGATATCCACTTAAAGCTAAGCTCCTGAGCAGACCTTCATATTGAGGCTAAAAGACAAATACTGCTGGACCATTAATATGCAGTCAGCAAAATGTGGACGCCACATTGGACTCAAAATAAATTACTATAACAGTAGCAGGATAACAAATTATCATTTAAATGCAAGTTTATAGACCAACTGTGTTTTCTCTGGTATAATAGAAGATGATGCAAGGTTTACTAATCATAATTCTTCATGCAGTTTTGTTATTCAAAAATAATTAGCAACAGGAACAGAGCATTACCTGCTGGGAAAACATTAATATGGATAACATAGCTGACTATGTGGAGGAAAATACCATGGGAATACAGTGATTTGGGCATTGTGCGTACATGTTTGCCCGTGTGCCTAAAAGAATTGTGTCCTTGTCTCATGGCTTCCAAGCACAATGTTGTGGAATTGGTATAACATTTGTAGTTTTTGGCAAGCAAATTGCAGTGTGGGTACAAGAAGAACAACCCTGTGTGGGAACATGAAGAACGCACCACCAGTATTTTTAAACCCTACTTTGCTGCGCCGTCACCCACCAGCTCTATTTTTTCTTCTGTTCATCAAAACTGTTGCCAGTGACGCAAAGCACCTTACGATTATTCATAAATATTACAGAAAGGAGGCAAGGGACTCCTTGTTCAGTGCGTAGCCAGTGCACACACCCAGGTATTTTAATAGACACTATGTGCTGTAGCTGTGAGTGAGTGAGTGAGTGAGTGAGTGAATGCAATCATGAATGAATGAATGAACTAAGCATGTGGGTGAGTCACATGGAAATTGCACCATCACTCAACTTTGTAAGCTGCTTTGCACCAATGTCACTATATATATTTGTTCTCTTTGCAAAGACCTGTTAGCAGTTATTTACACATAATGAGAAATGACAACCTGATAAATACACATTATGGGGCAGGAAGTGTTGGAGCTTGATTTATGATTGCTGTGACAAAATATAGTATTGCTTTCTCCTCTGATCTAACAACAATCCCTCTTTGTCTCCATCCCCTCTTTTTTTAATTATTGGTTGCTCTTTGTGTCAACATGTCTTCTGTTTCCAGGGCATCAAGGCGCATGGGAGCGCCACTTTGTCGTCAAGGAGACCACTGAGTGAGTGTCTCTGTTCTGATATCACCTGACTGGACGTGACCGTGTCTTGTAGTGGTCTACCTTAATGTACCGTACTAGATGGGAGATCAGGGGGTCTTGGTACTGAAGCTTGATTAATCCTCAAGGCTCTACAGGCTGATTGAACTCTGATCTGCAATTGTTTTACTTCACAAATCAGCTAGTACTGGGCCCATTCCACTGGTTTTCCACAATCAAATTATCTCTGTGTAGCACTAATGTGTTTTTACACACTTAATACACTTGAGTTCAATATTAATTAATGACTATAAGTGGAATGTAAGTGGTTATGGTTATGACAACAGAAGATACAGATATTTCATGCCCTGACAAGCCTGACGGGCTTACATTAACACAGATACTGTCACATAATCCACTGCTGGTTATGTGAAGTAAAATGATCATGGATGGGTTAAGGCGATCCAATTTATGTATTAATCAATCCTGGTATGAAGACCCTCTGAGTTAAGAATGCCACCCGCACTGCCTTGTCATGTAATGTAGACAAGAATGCTGCCTATTGTACCTACCTTGAATAATCCTAACCCAAAGTGATGGTGACCCTGAAGGATCTTGGCACCAAGATCATTTCTTTTCTGTTTTAAGTCAATGCAACAGAACAGCTCTGTCTGTCAATGTAAAATCAATGTAATATTTTCTGTGGTGTAAGTCAGAGGGGGAAAAAAAAAAGAAAAATCTATGTTCAAGCATGAGTCAGTGGTACAGATAATTTCTCTTTTATTGCAAATCGATGGTGCAGATCATTTCTGTTATAAGCCAATGATCTTGACAAATGACATTTCAGATAGTGAACAGTGAACAACACTCCGGTCTCAAGGCATTCACGTGCTTAAAAAGCCATGTCAAGCATACCCGAAAGATTCTAGCTCATTTGAAAGGACCAAAATGTGTATTTCGCTCCAATAGCTAACTGTATTCATACATCTTGTGTTTATAAGATGCTATTTGCACTGTCCAGTTCTATAAATGAGACCGGCTAATTGTATCCTAACAACTAACCGACTCAGAGATTTGCAAATGACAGTATTCAGTCACCGTGGTTTTAAAAGTGCACTTTTATTTTTCTCCTCCATTTGTGGAAATGTTCTCACTTATGGAAATTCATCATCTTCCAACATAGAGATAGCATTCGCTATTAGCTTATTGTAATGCACAGTGAACATAAGGTAGAGCCCACAATATCAGGTTTGGATTTTAAATGCCGTTGTGTGAAACACTGCACAGAAAATATTATGTTGCGGTGGAGTTCAGGAATTTCCCAAAGTGAAAATGCCTCCAGGGAGGAAAGCTAAACAAAGTGTCCTTTTTTTCTCATGCCTATTCCCTGCTTCCTGCCCACCTACCCGCACTGTGCCGGATTGTACTGAAGTTGAGCATGCTTTAGGATTAAGACCACCGATGTGTGAATGCAGTGACCCAGCCTTCCTCTTCCTGTTCATGTGTGAACTTCTACCCTGTCTGCTATTGCACTATGATCTGTAGCCCCTCGTGTCACAGCACTATAGCACCTTTTATCGACCCGTTTGACCCGTGACCTTATCCAGACAGGCTTTGACCAACCTCCACTCCACCACACTTTGATTACACATTCGAAACACACCCACACACACATTCATTGACACACACATTCATACATGCACACAAAAATCCGACTCCACATGCACACACTCGATAAGGACACATCTTTTGTTAACCATAAAGTGCAAAGGACCTTTTTCTGTGGGTTTGATTTGTGTGTGTGTGTGTGTGTGTGTGTGTGTGTGTGTGTGTGTGTGTGTGTGTGTGTGTGTGTGCGTGTGTGCGTGCGTGCGTGCGCGCTCACATGTGCTCAGTGATATATAACTGCTGTGTTTGAAGGTCAATGCAAAAAGTGCCAATAAGAGCCATTAGAGCTTCATTTGTGCAAGGGCACCTACAGACTTCCATCCTTGAGTACGTTTGTCTATCTGTCTGAGTGTTTGTGTGTAGTTGAGTTATTTTTACACAAACATCCAGATTTGCTGCAAGAAGTCCCTCATCGTCTTTGGGTGCACGTGTCTGTTTGTGTGTGTGTGTGTGTGTGTGTGTGTGTGTGTGTGCACGTGTCTTGGCTATTCTTTCTGCTCATTAAACTCCTCAAGGCCTGACAGTAATGCTGTGCTGCTGAATTATTAGTCACTTCTGGACCTGTTGCAGGACAAACAACATTAATGAGCCAAACCCCATTTATTCAGCAAGGTGAAACCAAGTGGCAACCACCATGTCTGAGTGCTGAAGCCAGAATAGGCTCATGATGCAGTTCTTATAATGTCCACTAGAGGCTTGTGCCCAAGAAGACACAGACTGCTTGTACTGTAAGTTGTTGGAAAAGACTCCTGACTCCTCTTTAGAAGTACAAAGTCAGTATTTTTCTCCCTAGCAATGGCTAATTGCACTTCTTTTTATGTGTGTATTGGTGGTAGTTTTGCTAACTAAGCTCCATCAAGGAGTCATTGGGGTTAAAGAGGCGTATGTTTGGGGCTCAATTTGCCTCTCAAGCACTGAGAAAATGTGCGATGGTTCCTGCTCGTTCGCCAAAGCTGAGCCTCTCTCAGGCTCCACCAAAATTTGGTAAACCTAAAGTCCAGGCATCGTAAGCCACACAGACACCACATCTGTTCTACTGTCTTAGTCTGACTAAAGCAGTAAACTATTACATTAGCCTGAAGTGTTTTGCAGTGCCACATAAAGGACTGTCAGAGGAGGCTCTAAGTGGACCAGAGCTCTATGAACTTTTATGAATTCATTTGGATTGTATTTACATTGTCTCTTTGTGACCTGTAAACTTGTAAACATGCATCTACATTTGTTGGTTGTCAATCAAAGTCAGTGCTTGTGTTTGTGTATGAGTTTTCGGGGTGTGGTGGTGGTTTGCTTATATCGACGTAGTGGGAAGGGGTAGCAGGTGGAGAGAGCGAAACAGAGTTTGTGTGTCTGTGTGCGTGGGTATCTAAGCCTGCCCAGTGGCAGTCACGGCGAGATGAAAGATTCCTTTACCCAGGTGGAGGACGCATGCCGGAGGAAGTGTGTGTGCGCGTGTGTGTGTGTGCGCGCGTGCGTGTGTGTTTTGCACATGTGCGTGAGTTGTCCCTTCTGGGGTTGAATGAGGGCAAAAGCGAGTCCCTATTTTGAGCGTTTCAGTGTGTGTGCATGCATGTGTGGCCGTATCGCGGCTTTGATCCTCTGTTTTGGGTACCCATTGTGGTTCCCTTGTTGCCTGCCTCAGACAGGAGACGATAAGGTACAGGTGTGTGGGTGTGTGCGCGCATCTGTGGATGTGGTTTCCAGCTAGAGCCTGATGTTGTCAAGGTAAAACTGGATGCATTCAACTGGCCCCTGCCATCTGTGGGTGGTACTTTTGAGAAGAGGCGGCAGCCAAATCATTCCCAACGACCACACTGCACTGCCATGCAAGAACCTCAGAGGTGGGAGCTGTGTGTTCGTGTGTGTGCGTGTGTGTGTGTGTGTGAGAGATTGTTTGTGTCTGTGTGCACACATGAGGCTAGCTTCAGTGCTGGCTAGCTGCCAGAGCACTTATCTAACTCTGATCCACAGCGCTCCTCGCTGTGACTCCTAATTATAGACAGAGGCATTGTAACAGACACATATACACACAGTGTCTACATGCTCTCCCGTGTACCATTCACACTAATGAGGCTCTATCCCCGAGGAAGCACCAACACTCCTCTCCTCTCCTTGATAGAAGCAACCAGGACCACCTCCTCTGCCAGCCTCCCCTCCAATTCCTCTACTCGGAGAGAGGAAGTTAGACTCATGCGTACGCACAGACAGACACCACGAGACGGAGAGGGAGCTCAGTTAGATAGAAGCAGCAATGTAAAGACAACAAAAAAAAAAACATGACGCTGAGAGACGTGTGAGAGCTGAAGAAATGCAGCGAGGAGTGGAGCAAAAAAGAAAGAGGGGATGAAAGAAAGCTGCCGTGGGGAGCAGAGGAGATGAGAGAGATGGACTGCCAACAAGCCAAGGGATAGAGATCATGATGGGAGAATGGACAACAGGGTACTTGGAATGGCTTGTAAGAAGAGCAGAGAAGGAGGAGAAGAGAGGGAGAATATTTGTTCTGTTTATTTATTGAGATTCAGGATGCATGATCACAATCCTCCCCTCTACATTCCCACAGGTTTTCTCTGCCTCCCTCTTTCTCTCTTGTCTCTCTCCTTCTCCTTGTTTCCTCCTTTCTCTCTCTTTATGTTTCCTTCCCCCCCTCTTCCTCCTCCCTCTGTCATATCACAACACGGTGAAGATGGCACTTAGTCAGATGCTTAAATCCTTCAGGATTGGGCTCAGGTGGCATTAGCGTGTTATACATCACCGCGCAATATGTTCTATTCGATAAAAATATTGTCTCGCAAATCACCCAAAACGGAAGCAGAAGCCCAAATCTGGATTTGTATAGTTGGAGGCAACATTTCCTCTCATGTGCACCGATAGCCCAAGCCTTAACAAGCTATTTACAGCTTCCTTGTTTTTACAGCGGTGCTTTTATCATGAGCATTGGGGGGAGAGAAAAAAAGTCTATTTTCAAATGCACAAAAAAGTAAGCAAAAGAAATACAGCGCATTTAAGTTGCCTTATATGGCCCTCAAGGCTTGACAAGGCATTCCCAGTCAATCCATAATTAGTTGTCTATATGTGCTTTCTTCCTGTGTCCTCTACGTAACTTTTATCAAGGTAACACCACTCCTGCGACCGCCTCCTTCATCTATAGGTAGTGCTGACAGAACAGAACAAAGCCAGCCGAACTGAACAGGACAGAAGGGATGTGGTGGCTACTGCTGCGTGCCTCTCATCCCGGCTCACCCCACCTCGCCCCAGGGGCAGCGCAGGGAAGAGAGGGGGGCTGTCAGCAGAAGGTGTGCGTGCGGTGGTTTTGTGTGTCATTGAAGGAAGAGAGAGAGAGAGAGTGTGTTTGTGTGGGAGTCTCTGATCTGTGCCCCCGTGCATGGCTCTCTCCCCCACGGGCAGGGCAGAACGGCACAGGGAGGCGGGCACCTAACTGGGCACAGATGGCAGCAACAGACAGGGACGGTGGCGACATCAACACGTTAATAAATAATTATCCGAACAATGACACTGGGTACACCGGCGTAGGCGAGAGGGGGACAGAAGGAGAAGGAGAGAGTGGAAGGGAGGACGCGAGGAAACGATGAGGAGAGGATTTGAGAAGGCCAGGAGAAAGAGTGACAGAGAGGGTAAAGGAGCAGGACAGGATGGGAGGAAGGGAGAGGGGAGGGAGGGGAGGAGAGAAAGGAAGTAAAGAAAACTCGGAGAAGCAGTCAAGTCAAGGACAAAGGAAATGAAGGACGTATAAAATATAACAAAGGGGGACTGTGGACGAGAATATAGTGTTTGAGCTCCAATAAATAGATGTTGACGTTACAGACACCATATGAGAATGGTGGAACTTAACAAAGACAAAGCGGGCGAATCTTTAGCTGCTATTTTACAGAGTTCCGTGTCCACAGATCCACAAGTTCTGTAGCGGTTTGAGTACCAAAGTTAAGACGCTACTGACCAACCTCAAAGGCACGATCTCGTATAGCTTTATGCATGGAGCTCTATAAGGGAGTTGAAAGGATTGGGCAAGGTTACGATGGCTAACAAAATCAAAAGAAAAGTGTGAAAAGGAAACAGAGGGTAAAAAGAGCAGAGCGAAGGGACTCAAGTGCAGACAATAACGAGACAAGGTGAAGGATATAGATTTATGAAGATAGGAGACAGGGTGATGATGAGGGGAGAAGAGAAAGGAGAGAAGTCAGATACTGTACATAGAAAGGAGAGGTGAAAGACAAATGAAAGCAATACTCTGTTCAATGACAAAGTCGTGAAGTCTTTAAGAGGACCACGCATCCAGTGTGTGTGTGTGTGTGTGTGTGGGTGGGTGGGTGGGTGGGTGTGTGTGTGGGTGTGTGTGTGTGTGTCTTGCCAAGTAAGCTTGTGAGTTACTAAAGATAGCAAATATGCCAGGCTGAATTTTAGGGAAACGTGTGTAAAATAATAAACAAGAAGACATGAAAACATGTCGTCTTGCGCTGCAGCACACATGCCTTCCTGCACAAGTTTGTGTCTTGTTGCTGACCTATAACTGCTTATCAGTAATGAATGAAGAGAGGTTCTGTCTCTGCCTCTCCACTCCCTCTCCTCTCCTTCTCAAAATCTTTCCCCTCTGTCCTTTTTTATTTTTTTTTAATCCGCCACCTGTTTTCTCTTTTCCCTCTGTCGATTCTCCTCTCCATCATTTTCTCTCTCCCACATGCTCCTCCAGGCTCCACAGCTTTTAGTACCAAACACCATATCTGTGGTCACATATTCATTTATTTGAGTAGCGAGTTAACATGTAGGGTCCCAGAATTTAACTTGTGTGTGTGTGTGTGTGTGTGTGTGTGTGTGTGTGTGTGTGTGTTCCTCCTGGCTCTCAGCCTCTTTAGATATGTTCCTAAAGGTCAAGGCCAGATTAACATTTTAACTCGGGCGACAAGAGGCATCCCTCTCTCACTTCCTCGCTCATTTTCACTCTGTGTTTTGTTTCATTTTGTCACAGCAAGTCATATTTTGCTCATAATATCCCCTAACTCGTAACTTAATTGTATGCAATATGTTCTCTTTAGTATGCTGCCTTCTGTGTCACCTTCCTTGTATTCACCTTGAATGATTAATTCATAATGGCTCCCATCCTCATTGGGTATTCTACAGCTCTAAACCTATCAAAAAAGTGAGGGCAACAATGAAATAGTCTCACTTCAGAAAGATTATTTTCTTTGTGTTTCTTTGTAAGCCTACACTACTAGGACTTAGACAGAAGCAGCACTATCAGGGGTGCATTTATGAAGAGGTTGATTCTAGATTAATGCATTTCATTTTTGATGCAGTTAATAACGTTTTTCAGCAAGAGCAAGGTGCGACAAAACAGTGAAAAGGAAATCATTAACTTGTATAACTACTTGTAAATTTCGCTAAACCAATAAAAAGAGAGAGCAATTGTGTTTGTAATTGGTGTGTAAGGCTGAAAGGAAGCACAGTTGGACTTCTCTCCCTAGAAAAAGCGGTAGTGTTTGTTCACACAGGCGGAGAGAACGACAAATAAGACACAGGTTGTCCCTGATGAAAATTTCTCGCAAACTTCAAATGTCACTGGATGTAACCTCGTCCAACGGAAACCCGTGTTTTGAGGACCGAACAATAATGCCTGTGAAGTTGAGCTTCGCTCTGCAAAGACTGTAGCTTGCTCCTTCGTGGAGGCTGGTAGCTGCAGTGTGGTTGTCTCTACAACAGTTGCAACCGATGCCAACACAACCCAGTTTCACAGCAATAACTCCACACAAAATATCAACTCACAGCGTTTGCTGCAAAGATCGTTAGCTGTTTTTTATTCTCCATTCTTAATTTCATGCTTGCCATTTGAAGTGTACAGTTTTCACCTGTTTTGAACATTATAAATGTTATAATGTATTTTGTCATTGTTTCATTTGTATCGTAGCTCCAGTGATTTTGTTGACCAGTAACATAACATTATTGCAAATTATTGCTATTAAAGTACAGACTATGTCTCATCACCTTTAGATAGGGTATGAGGCCGTTTTTCCTAAATCCTAAATTGATCTGGCATCGCCACTCGTTATCCTGCCGTCCTGGTCTTTGATCCTCCTCTCATCTGCCACCATTCTCTGTCCCTTTTCCAGACCTCCCACTGTCTTGGTGTCCTCTCCAAGTGCTGCTGCCTTTCACAGCTCCTCTCTTGCACTCTCTCTTTCGCTCTGTCTTCACTCTTCATCCCCACTTCTCTTTTCAGCTCCCCATTACCTGACACCGTTTGCTTGTCCTATCTCCTTTTGCAAATTACTACTGATGCATTTTTTTTTTTGTAAGTATACTATATGCGTGCATGTTTTTTCGAGTGGATTTTTTACCTACCGAGTGGTAGTCTTGAGGGTAAGGATACGCATTTGCTCTAATCTGAGGCAGACTTCACTGCTGTTTACACGTGTACAACACAGGCCACTTTCTTTGGCTGCTCTGTTTCCTTTTGTAAATATGCCACATGCACATGCAACACACACACACACAAGCACAAACAGGCAACCACACAGATCTCTAAGAGCGCTCTCTTACAAGTACACTTACGGTCTTGAACCCTGTTTTGAGAGTCACTGCGCTTTTCGAAGCAACGTGATGGATTTTGCTTCTACTGTCTGTATGTGTGTGTAACATGTGTGGGTTTATGTTTTTCAGCTGTGTTTTGTGTGCCTCATTAGAGACTTTAGAGCGCTCTATATTGAAACTCAAACGATCATTAATTCATGAAAACATTTTGTTGTGCCTTCTCATTTCCAGCTCCCACTTATAGTGTTGTAGACTGTGCTGTTTAATTTTGTGCGTCCACATTTGCCGATATTGTCTCCTTCCTCCTTGCTCCTTGCTCCTTGCTCCTTGCTGTCCATCCCCATCTGTGTTCATCCATGTCCTCGTAGTCTCATGTGTGTACTCCATGCTCATGTTCCACCGTACTCATCTCACTGCGCCATCTCTCTTGTGTCTTCTCTTATGTTTTTCCATCCATACGTCTCCCTCCATTTGTCCGGAAGCAGTAACCAGCATGGTATGACGAAGGAAGGAAACAGGTAAAGGTGTCTGTGTTGGGTCAAACATCAAACCTGGGTCTGAAAATTGCTTTCTCCCACTGCTATTTGTTTTTTTATTGAATGCCAGCTATATATATATTCAATATTTTGCATCGGATCTGTTATGGAAGGCACCGCCATAGCAACAAGGTATGAAAATCCATATGAATATCTTGCACTTTTTTTTTTTTTAGCTTTCCATTATTTTTTGTAATTGATAGTCTGGCAGGCCATAGACTTTGTAATGGTCTATTCGCCCTCTAGGCAGAGATAAGCACACAACTGGCCCAGGTTTGTATGTGCCATCTGCCATCTATCCATCATTGCTTAGCCTGTTTCTCTCTCCAATCAAGACAGCTGAACATTTGATTTACCTTCGTTATGGTAAATGTGATCTCATGGGTGTATTCCAAAGCAATCTAATTCTATGTAGGTCTCAGTGCTCTCAAGTGGCTCTCTCATGCCTGCCAAGTCTCTCTCCACTCCTCTACTCTCGAAGATGGAAATCAAATTCCATCTATATAGTCTAACAACATGTGTGAGAATACTGAAAAAGAAAGAAGACTGTGATGGATTACAGCAAGACAGCCACTTTAGACTATTGAGACACTTTTTTTAAAAATTCATTCACTTGAGCAATGATTTAAGTGGGTAGATTCGAACTGTAACAGAATAAAAGATGTAATGCATTTCAGATGCTGATTTTTAGTCTGACTCTTGTCTTTAACAGGTTTCACGCTAATAAATGTCCGTTGAAAATGGTCTTTTTATGGCTCAAAAGAGTCACAAATAGATGTATTGACTCAGACACTAGCTTCATCGGCTGTCTTTCATAATGAGATGTGAAAATTATATTTTGATAATCTGATTACGTCGAGTTTAATGCACTTAAAATAACCAGAATAATCAGCATTCATCATTTCTTGTTCATTCCTAATCAGCATTTATTATTTGTTGTCCGTCGTACATGATTCTCTTTTGAGTCATAGACATGAATCAGTGTGACTCAGCAGTGATTTGCATGCCCTAACTACCTGTCGACAGGTAATTCATGCTGAGTAAAGCCGCAGGTTGGTGGTTTTGAGTGATGGCAGGTGATTTGCATTGCTGTGATTGCATTGCCCTGTTGGCAGTATTAGGTGTCATATCTCATCTCGAGTCAAATTTGTTACGGTATCTAAATAAAAATGTGTTGTTGAACTGCACTTTTCACATCACGCCACAAATTCTATGTGAATGCGACGTACCTGAACACATCAACTAATCAAAAGCATTACGCTTTGTTCCTCGAGAAGTTGATGCAGTGCTATTGTTCCTCGTTATCTTTTGTTTTCCCTCCCAGTTAGACTCGGCTATTGTACCATATATTTAATGACGCTTCAGCCGAAGACGCTGTGTTTGTAAAGAGGGTCACTCTCTTAACAGAGGCACAATGTAAACGGTCATTGTGTCCCTTTTGTATAAAGCAACAATGTCAGCTCACTAAATGGCAGCCTGACTTCAATATTCATCTAGTAGAGTTTCTCGAGACATTTCTTACAATGTTTTTCCATCAGCTGAAAGAGACGGTGTTTGACAATGAGCTCAGGCGGATTACAGTGTCCTGTCTGTACATTAGCCTATATTGGAGGAAATTGTCCGAGTGACTCTGATATCGTTTTTAAATTGGCCATTCAAGACACAGCCCAACGCTGGGCAAATGATCTGAGGAAGAAAGCATGGAGGATTGTTGGCGTAATCGGTTTGGAGCTGCGTGAATCGGCCTCTGATGGAAATATTTCGCCACTGAGAGCAAAGCCATGTCACTCAGTTCTGTCTCCAGTGCATTTAGCAGGATGGAGGTTAACATTTTATTGGCCCTCTGCGAATGATGTGACAGGTTTTCGCACCACTGACGATTAGATACAAGATTTGTTGCCAACTCAACGTGACAAATGTAGAGAAAACAACAGAACAGTGTGAAGCACCAAACGCATAGACAATGGTTGTCAGCTTTCAGACAACAACAAAGCCAGTAAGTCGCTCTTTGAAATTACAGCGGGGGCTTTTGATTTTCTCCTTTAGAATTAGAGTGGATCAGAGGGAGATAAAAACTGAGGGCACACGATATTAAGTCGGTGGGCCTTGAAGCCCTCAGTTTCCCCCGACTCTCCATCATCACCCAGTTCACAGGCTGATTGATTTGCTCTGGTCATGTGAAGATACATCATATACTGTGAGTGTTTCTAGAAATACAAAATGGATCCATTGATCCATCTCTATTTGTAGACAGTGCATGCAGTTCATTTCATGGGTAGTTATTGAGAGGTGTGCACTCGTTATCCAACGTGTGTGCGTTTGCCAGAGAGAGAAGATGTGTATCGGTGTCCATATTTGAGAAGTGTTTGTGTTGGCGCGCGAGAGCAGCTGGTGTGTGTGTGTGTGTGTGTGTGTGTGTGTGTGTGTGTGTGTGTGTGTGTGTGTGTGTGTGTGTGTGTGTGTGTGTGTGTGTGTGTGTGGGGTCTCAAGGGGAAAAGACATGAGATTGTCTTGAGAGCACAACAGGAAGCTACTTAAACTCTCCTTGGAAATAACCAAGCACTTCCTTTAGCTACAGTACACTTCCCTGCATGGGCATGAGGGATTCACGCTGTGCTTCAGCCTCAGGTGTGCGCTCTATTTGGTTATTCATTCCAGTCCTGGACATTCTGGTTGAGCTCAATATTCCAGCTTTAGACTAATAATTCCCCAGTTTATGTTTTGTTTCACTTACAGGGGTTTAGAAACGCTTTGCTAATATTCACTAGCAGCCAGGCGCTCAATACTAAATAAGAATAAAAAAATAACCAAGAAATCCATGTAACCTGCATGTTGGTCTGTTTGCTTACAGGGAGAGAAATGGGAGTGGATTAGTGATGCAGTACAATGTGTTCTGATTTGTAGCTTAACACACGCATGCATATGAAATATAATATTTCTGTGCTCTTCCTCTCCCCCTCGCATTTGTGCTCGCTTGCTCATTCCTTCGTTACTGTGGTAGAGCAGGTCTTTATTAATGAAGGGACATCTGTTTCATGAGAGCAGAAAGATGCCTCGGAGAGAGAGAGAGAGGGATGGAGGGGGTCTGAAGAGGAGCGCACACAGAGAAAAAAGAATTAGGGAGGGCCAGACAGACAGAGAGAGAGAGAGAGAGAGAGATGGTGGGTGGTTGCAGGGGGTTTGAGGCCAAGTAAGAGAAAATAAATGGCAAAATGAAAGAGAACAGAAATGCAAAAAAGATGCCAGAGACACTTAGACAGGAATCATGTCATGAAGATTGATAGAGCGTAGACATGGGGCCCGCTCTCTCGCCCATACGTTTACATGCACGGATCACATAAACACATCACATATATCATCATAAAGAAGCTAATATGGACATGAATTCCCTCGCAAACACACACTTCTCTCGGCCAGTCTGAAGTGGTAAAGCATTTCATTAATCATAATTATGGCATGTAGCATGAAGGATTAGTGAAGCCACTGCCAGCTGCTAGCCACTGTTAAAGCACTTGGAATAGAATAGACCGTCATGGAAGACCGGTTTGACTCGCGGGACTGAGTAAAGTTCATGGTTTAACATACAGGCAGGGAAAAAAAAAGACTGATCTGCTAAACACTGTTGAATGTAGTGAATGAGTAGAGTTAACTAGAGGCTCTGCTTTGAGAGCGCACCCACAGAGAACAGTGCAAACCTCTGGGTCAAAAGGGCAATGAAGGCATATCTAACTGTTCTTGTTATTTGTGTTGATGGAGATGCAGTGCCCTGATGTTCTCAACCAATGTAACCACAAAGGTTCATCATTTGTAGGATTGCTTCATACGCAACACACATGTGGCCCGCTACTGTCACATGGCTATTAGACTGAAAGGCTTTAATCAAAGTGTTTATTGTCATTCAGCAATATTATGTACTTGTGGCACATCTCCATCACAGAACAGACCAGGTGCACCCAATCACCAACGCCATCTTATTTTCACAAACTCCTCTCCTGTCTTTTCACTATGAAATACCAAACACATAAGCACAGTTATTTTCAGAACAACGCCAACATGCTTTAACACACTTGTTTTTCCCTTCCTGAGCAATGATTTTAGGTTCATTTCATTGATGTTAGGTTGACTTGAGTGAAGGTAGCCACATACATGTGCTGATATGTTAGCAGGTGTCCAAAGCTGATATGTGAACAAGTACGGAACAGTTTAATGACCAAAATTAACCGCCCATTGAATTATGTAGAGGCAGCCATTTGTACTTAATTAAATAAAAATGCAATCAGCTGTTCACACCTATCAGTGCTCAAGAGCTGATTGCCTCCGCTGTAGCTTGCAGTGTGTGTGTGTGTGTGTTGCGTTTCCTGAAAGCCCTTATTAAATATAATGCAATGAAAGTGAACTTGACATTCACAACTTACATTCACTATGGTCTTTAAAATGGAAGGAATATAACAGATCAATTTAGAGAGCATATGAAATGTGAAACAACAACAACAACAATTTACAACTAAGCAGAACTGAATGGACTATAGGCCTGAAAAAGTCCTGTTAGATGGCTCTTTATTTTAACCACAACTGTGTGATTTAAGGCCAGGGTGACAGGTACGGTAGGAAGTAGGACAAATGAAGGTGGTTAGAAGACAAAACAAAAATAAACTGAAAGACAAAGAAATAAATAGTCCCGAAGTTGAGAAAGATTGAATATGAGTGCAGTGCAGTGTTGAGGTCAGCGATGGCCACAGAGGTATCACTCACATGCGCACACTCATTGGCCAAGGTCAGATGGAGTCACAGTAGGATCACAAGGTCCCAGCAGAGGACCAGGTTATAACTGACAACTATAATTAGGCTAATTAGAGCAACAAAACCGTCATCACAGTGGGTAATGACCTGGGCAGGCCAGCAAGGGTGATGGATAGATGGATGAGAGAAGAGTGCGAGCGAAGCAGGTAGGGAAAGGCTACTAATTAGGGTAAGGCTAAGGGGAATGATGGATGGATGGATCAGTGTGAGAGTTGGAGAAAGAAAAAGACAAGTCAAGCTGTCATTTATGAGCCGGGTCACGGGGAGGGGAGGGATGGAGGGATGGAGGGATGGAGGTGTGGAGGTGTGGATACGAGACACAGAAAGGTTAGCTGTCAGACACCTTTGATCTGAAGAGTCTGTTGTGCTGTTACACGTCCAGGTGGGTTTTTTGGCTCTGGTTCAAGCTTATACACACACACACACACACACACACACACACACACACACATATGCACTAATTTGTGTGTGTGTATTCTCGTTCCAGCTTCTCCAATACAAAGAGTTCCTGCTTTTTTGTTTAGTTAATAATATTTATTCTTATTTTTTGGGTTTGGACTTCTGGTCAGATATTTGAAGACGTCAACTTTCACTCAGAATTCAGAATTCTTCACTCTTCAGATTTTGTTCTGCACATGCAATCAATCTGTTAATATAGTAAGTATAGTGAGTCAAATCAAAGAAGAAAATGATCATTAGTTGCCACCACTATTCCAAATTCTTTAATGTATACCTCCTATGTTGTTTACACATTAAGTTTGCGATTCTTTTTGAGCTTACAGTGTACTAGACCTATATCTCCTGGCTCGTTTTTTTTAAGGACAACTACGTTGCAGCATTCAAGACACGAGTCTGCTATCAAACAGACTAATGAAAGACATCACCAAAATCTATATATGTTAGCTTAATTGGCCACCTACTCAACCACACATTCGCCCACACTCTCGCTTATTTGTGGAATATATATAATTAAATGTCTCAGAGGCAAAGGCCATGAAAGACTGTGACATGTAAGTGAAAGACTGTGACACACACACTGAGGAAAATAAGTCGTGAAATAGAAAGTATTGTGAAATAGAGTGCAAGAGCGAGACATGGAGTGACATAATTGATGTATTTTTCACACAGGAGTATGTACGACATTTAATAAGAGCAGTAGACTTGTATCTGAGTGCATTCGTACAGGCTTGTGTATATTTTTCAAGACGTGAACGCCTTTGGATCTAATGGATCTTTTAATGGTTTATTGTTCTTTTTTTTCCCCCTTGTTGAAATCTAAGAAGAGGGTAAAACTCAGAGTTGATAATTGATCCTGAAACAGGTAGTTGCTCCGTCACTCTCACTCATACATGAGGTCTGGTAGTAATCCTGTCTTACTCCTTTTTGAACTCTCTCTGTCAGTTTGTAGGGGAGGCTTTAAGGGGATGCCTGGCTTAATCATGTAGCATTGGTACAACTCTGTTAAAGATAAGTGAGGCAGCCATGCAGCACTCGTTCTGGTAACTCACTGGAAAGCAGGATGCCGTTGGACCCCTTTCTTCTCTTTCCTCATTGTCAAATGTTTGTATAAATGTAAGTATTGCTGGGAAAAAGGAATGTTTGAGTAACTCAGGACAATTGCAGCGATTCATATTACTTCATCTCTCCACGGTTGTTCAACTACAGGCCTGTCCAAGCATCTGGAAGCCTCTGTTAGCCTGCCAACAGTCGTGTTGATCTGCCTGGGTCTTAGTTTGCTCATAGTCATTCTGGTGCGTGTGATCCTGACTAACCTCAGTAATCTGGGTGTCCTTGTTCTTTTGATGCAACGACTTTGATGTTTCAGACTTCTAAAGCAACAAGACACAGAAGATTTAGGATCTGCTGACGGCAACTTTCCCTCAAAAGAGCACTCCTTTGGGAACAGTTTTTGTGTTTTGATGTTTTTTTGTGATTTGTCACCTTCCGTGGTGCAGAGAAGATCTCCAGCCTCTGTCCGTACCCGACACTGAATCTTTTCTGGGAAATTGTGGTAAATTTACACCCTCTTCTGTGGAGTTGATGAGACACCTCTGTGTCAATGACTGAGCTTCATATGACGGGCATATTCTGAATACGAATTTTGTATAATGCAGCCCATTCGAATTCCAAAAAATTATCACCAGTAGAAGGAAAATAACCGCCCTGGAGTACTTAAGATTTGCAAGTACTGTACATCCATTTAGATTACCTCTGGCATGGGGGAGTATTCATGATTGCCCACTTACTGTGTGACTATCTTCAAATATACGTGTCTTTGTTTCATGGGACTATATACACAATGCAATGAGTGCAGGTCTTTTTGGTTTGCATTGGCTGCTGTGCGTCTTTTAGACAAGCTAATTAAATTCTCCACTAAATGGGCCTCAACAACTTTAATGAGTTTTTCATTGTTAGATAATGGATGAAAAATTATTCAAAAGGTCAGATCAGCGCTGATATTCTTAGTAAAAAAAATAAAATACATGACTGCCAGATAACTGGCTTTTTGAAATTAATTTGCATATGCTAGCAACGCTGTCCGCCTAAATTAATAACAACTAACCACTTTGCCCCCAAATGAGGCATAGATGTAGGTAGAATTGCAGCAATCTTGGCAATCAAAGAAAAGTCATAATGTGTAAAGGGGACAACTGGTTATGTTTCCTTTCCCGAAGACTTTCCAATACATTTCATATTCATTTTATTACATTAAAAAGACATGAGGCTGCAAAAAGATTACACCTGTCAGGCACATTTACCAACTCCCACACAAGAAAAGATTAGCGCAAATAGTGTTTGTTGGAAATAAATAAAAGGGGGAGGTGATTCAGGGCACACACTTTGTCATGATAAAAGAGAATTAGGGCACATATTTAGAAGGAGCTGGAGAATTGGGACAGAGACAGAAAATCTCAGAGTTGCCATGGGCACCAACGGAAAGGCTGGAGTCCCTTTAGCGTAAGCATACACTGCTTGTAATATTCTCCAGGGCATATAACCTGAAGGCCCTCAGAAATACTTCCCCCAGCCAGCCAGGCAAGGTTTACAACAATACAGATAATGGTAAAAACTGCATAACATACTATTACATGAGAGAGAGAGAGAGAGAGAGAGAGAGACAGAGAGAGACAGAGACAGAGAGAGACAGAGACAGAGAGAGAGAGACAGACACAGACAGAGACAGAGAGAGACAGCGAGAGAAACAGAGAGAGAGAGACAGAGAGAGAGAGAGACAGGGAGAGAGACAGAGAGAGAGAGAGAGACAGAGAGAGAGAGAGAGAGACAAAGAGAGAGAGAAAGACAGAGAGAGAGAAAGACAGAAAGAGAGAGAGAGAGAGAGAGAAAGTCCAGGATAGCTGCCTCGATCAGCACCTCGGAGAGTGCCGTCCTGACAAAAAAGGATAAGCAAGAATGGATGTTGCCTGAATCCATTCGTCTGTGTGACGTGGAGATTTAAGTTATCAACAGTTTGAAGCAGAATATATTAAGTGTTTTTAAGTTCCATGACTATCTTTCATATCTGTATCAGTAACAGTATCAGAGTTAGTAATGGCACGTTTTCATTGGTTGCTGTCATCTGTATCACACCTGTTGTGCACACGTGGATTCACTAAATAGCACAAATGAATAAAGAGTGAAATGTATAGACAGAGGTTGAGTGAGCACAACCAGGTCTCAGCAACTACCATGTGTTGCATGTTTACTGTCTCGGACGGACTGCTAAATGTTGAAGGGAGGCTGACCTATCCAAACCTTTCCTCAACAACAGTTCTTGACTGTTGTCACGGTAACTTTGAGTTTTATAAGGATATTTAAAGGTCCTTCAGTTATTTTAGCTAATTAGATGTTCTCTCAGGATGTGGGTGCGTACAAACTGGGCTTGATTGACATCGCACCCACTCTCCTGCTAGCTTTGCTACACTTATCAGGGTGTGAAAATCACACCTTTAGTATTTTTGTCAGTACAAAGAGTGTGTTGCGCTCACGGTATTCCCAGTATTGCTCCACCCTCAACTTGAAGGTCTAATCAGCCAGAATAAAACGTATGCCTGTGTTTTATTTGTTCTTAGTTTAGATGAATTTGTATAGATTTGTTTTCACCACAATAAATAATCTTTTCTTTTTAAATCAGTGTCAAAAATAAGCCTAATTACACCTTCTGTGATTTAGTTTTGTAAACATAAACGTACAGAAAAGTCCGAAGGGGATGAATACTTTTTATAGGCGCTACATGCTCGTGAGATTCTGCAGGCTGAGATGAAAGGCCATTTGCCTTTGAAGAGCGGCCCGTATCAGAGCTCCACACTGCTCTACATACTCCTTGAAACACCAATCCTTTTTTTTTTTTTGTCATTTTAAAAATGAAAGTTGCTTTTATTTTATTTATGATTTTCATCCTTTTTCAGAGAGACATGATGCCGTGTTTCATTGTAGTTGCAACACGTTGCGTCCGTCTCCCATTTTCCTTCGATGATGGTATTTTTTCGACACTTCGTTCCTCAGTCTGACGTGTTTGAGCAAAGGCTTGAGTGTTTTGAGTTTTGTCATTATTCCTGTTTCTGTTGTAGTCAGGTCCATTAAGACAAGTAACAGATTTTAAATTGCCCTAAAGAGTTGTAAAAAAAACTATTCACGTTATTACCCTCTTTATTCCACTCTACCACACCGACATCCCCAGGAGTTACATTCAATAGTTTTGTAGAAATTAGAAGTGGGAAACAAAAATTATATTTTCCCACTTCACTCTTGTGGCAAGCAGCTAAATAGATCCAGCAAACATCGCAATGAGGCTTTAGAGCAACATTAAATAGCATGTCGATGGAAAACACGAAATGAGAAAACATTCTACCCCAACAGCGTTACAGTAAACATATCACTGTAAGCTGCACGTGTTCACACCCATACAATCAAATACACTTGGGGCCATACACTCACACAAAATGAACCATGTTCCAAGCTATTTAAAAAAAAAAGCAATTAGCTGGAGCTTCATCTTTGAGAATCAAAGAAAAAAAGCCATGGGAGTTACAGTATATTTGCATAGAAAGAGAAGTATGATGGAGCATGTAAAGGAGAGCGGAGAAAATCTAGGCTCCATGCATTCAAATGCATAAGGATGTGCTGTCGTGTCTGTGTGTATAGAAAGAGGCAGAGAGAGAGATGATCAAAACAGGTGCGCTTGAGTCGGTGGGAAGAACTGGTGGGATGCCAGCAGAGGGAACACAAGATGCAAGACATATATTTAATCCACATGAAAAATACATCCCTCAGACACAGACGAAGACAAATTATTGCTAAAGCCAGTTTTCCTCCAGGCTTTGGATTGAAGAAGAAAATAGATGTTTTTCTACTGAGTGCTGCTCGCTCTGATAATTAGAGTTAACATGCAACATATAATTGAGATTGCATTTCTTTTCTGTTGTTACACTTAAGCGCCCAAAGTACAATCCCGATAAGCTTAACCAACAAGTAAACATTCATTTTTAAAGAGTGAATGTCGCAGAGCATACACTTTGTTCAATTATTTTTATTCTTTTTTCAGTATTTTTTTTCTTCAACACTTAAAAACACATTTTCTTCAAATCATACACAGAATTGACCCTTTTTTTTTTTTTTTTTTAAATAACCAAGGACTATAGTAAAACTAAAGTATGAAAAAAGTCTTGTCAAATATGACGTGTATTTATTATGTAGACTTTATTCACTGTACACACTTTGAAAACCAGGCTAGTACCATTTGTTTCTTCTGCTGATTCTCTGAGCTTACATATCCCCATCTAGCACATGAAAACCAATTACATGACTCTCATTAACTCATAGTCGTCCCCTTTGAACATTGTTAATCATGCATGGGTTGCCAAGAGGATATAGATTAGGAAGCGCGAACACACACACACACATGCAGATAACATGTCGAGGCGCTGGGGATTGTTTATTTAAAGGGTATGCAGGCACTTAAACCCTGATATGAGACATTTGACTTGGAAGCTGGCAGCTGTGGTTGTATTATCGCCATCATGCAACAGGAACCTTTAGTCATTACTCGCGCTGTGTGTTTGTAAATGTGTCTTCTTTCCCTGGACATTGGATCATCCTGCTATTTGTGTTGCAATATATGTGTGTTTGGAACCCCAGGCATTAATTTACCTGTGTAGGTCATACAGCAAATTTATGTCAAATGATACATGGTTCTGCTTTGTGTGTTTGTCTGTGTGTTTTTGTGTGTGTGTGTGTGTGTGTGTGTGTGTGTGTGTGTGTGTGTGTGTGTGTGTGTGTGCGTGTGTGTGTGTGTGCCTGTGTGTCGCTTGCACATGTTGGTTTGAAGCCAGATGACTAGAAGGGACAGTGGCTCATTAAACACATGCAGGGCATTGGGATCACATACACACAACTTCAATATACAGTAGAGAGCATATTAAATCAAGCCCACATCAAGATGTCCCACGCGCTCACACACACACACACACACACACACACACACACACACACACACACACACACACGCAAGAGGAAACACAGACACACTGTGAGCGCAGGGTGGTCTATCTGGGCCTGCGGTGATTCAGGACAGATTCAGGACACTTTGGGTTCATTAGTCAAACCAAAGTAGGACAGATACCTTTAGAACTTGACTCTCTTCTCTTCTCCTCCCTTCCTCCTTCTTCCCACTCAGTCTCTCTTCCTGTCTTTTTCTTCTCTTGACCTCCTCCTTCTTTTCCTCTCCTTCTCCCCTCATCTGTATGATCTTTTCCCTTCCTTTTTCAAAGTCTCCTTTTCATCTCCTAGAAACATAGGGCCATCTGCAGCAGCTCGAGTCCTCACTTTGTTCTCTCCTTCTCTATCCCCCTCTGATAACTCTCCATCTCTCCCACTTTCTCTCTCTCTCTCTCTGTCTGTGAGATGCACTAGTGTGGACGCAGATACGAGCTGTGAGTTTGATCTGAGACAATTTGCTGCAACATTAATGAAAGCATAAACTCATATGAATATTGATGAGCTATTCTTTTGGAATCTGCACATTCCGGATGGCCTAGAGACAAAAATACTAGTAGCACACACACACACACACACACACACACACACACACACAAACACAAAGATGGAATATTTTTCTGACAAATATTGCAAATTAATATTCAGTGACAACATGAAATCTGAAATTGTCTGGGTGTGTCATGTTTTCCCCCTCTGAGCAAGGCAACGCTTAAACACACAGACACCCGAACACACTTTTGTGGTTCAAAGGTGTTCCTTTCTTTCTGTTGGTTTCATGTGTACAAGAGAAAACCTTTGTATGTAGTATCGTACTCCGCTGATGTGAGTAGTCTAATGCTGCCTGTGTGTGCACATGTGTGGGTGGTTAAAGATGAACTGCAGTATGTTGGAAAGTCAGAAAACACTTGATGGCTTTGTTCCATTTCAGTCTGTGTTCATTCTTGTTTAATTAGTTTGAGGAATAGTTTTATGCTTTGGGGAGTTCGCTGTCGTGTCTGTGTGAACAGCTAGAAACAGCTAGCCTGGCTATCTCCAAAGGTAGCAATACCTGCCTTCCAGCACCTCTGTTACAAGTTGTGTGCATGTGACCCTACGCGATTAAACAATTTCCATCAATGCAAACAAAAATAATCAGGCAGAGGGCCACTCACAATATCCGTCAGAGAAGTTTGTGTCTGAGTGTTTTCTGTGTTGGTGTGAGGTTGTGAGTGTGGGAAATTGTTTTTCTTTGCTATGGGCTATTTATGCCTTTACATCCCAGATTTTCTGAACTTTTTTTTTTATACTACAGGGCAGTCTCATCAAAAAAATCAAATGTGGTTCTAGTTTGTTTTCTTGAAAGATAACAAGACTGAGACAGAAGTGTTTACACATAGTGTATATTTAATGATCTCATAAGCTGAGAGGCGGTCGACCTCAGCTGAAATGTGAGCCGTGATGTTTCTGTTATTCTGGCCCAGTCGTCAGAACTTCAGGGGAAGTTAATGAACTTTCATGAATGCTGCTACACAGACCTTTATAAACCTTTGTGTCTCTGCTGTGATTGTGTGTCTGTCAGTCAGTGTCTTTGTGTATTCCTCCAGTTCCCACAGTATTCTTTCCTCAGCGCTTTCCAGGGATACAATGAGAATAATTAATCATAGAATTAATATTTTCTTTTTCTCATGCTTTCTCTCACATCGATATTATTGCATGCACATAAACCAATTCTCTTTCATGTCCTTTATCGTCCACTCTTTGTGCTGTCGCTTTCCCTCTTTCCTCATTCCATATTCCATGTCCTCTTTGCTGCTGTTCCTCCTAGTGTTTAGTAAGTAGGGAGAGAGACAGACAGATAGATAGTCAGTGCCGGACTCTCAAGGCCCTCAGGTACTCAGAGATATGAGACATGACACATTCTGCACTGATAACACACAATACAGCCGCACACACACACACACACGGACCCACGTGTGCACACATGGACTCACAAAGCTTCATATGCAGCACATTCCCCACACATACCAGGAGTGACAGTTGATAGATTCCCCCCCCAAGGGGCCGTGAAGGACAGTGATCTTTTTCCTCTCTCAGTCCTTTCCTCTATTGTCTGTTTTCCCTCTCTCAGGGATTTGATTTAGCTACTTTATTGTATTTGTGAGTCATCCAGTATCATAACATGAGTTGTCATTTATTGTACATTTTGAATTGTACATGTGTCATAAATAGATTTTTCCACTAATAGCTGATTTTTTTTAGTATCACACAGATTTGTTAAACAATATATTCTGACTTCTTGACTTCTGCTCGGATAAGGTTGCGTTCTATTTCCAAACCAGATGGTATTTGCTCTTTTTGATTCAGCCAATAACAAGTTTAAATGTTATTCTCTATTCTCACGTTTGGATGAATAGAGCACAATTTGTGATTTCCAGGTATTGAAATATTATTCAGCTCTTGTTTAGCTCTGACTGGTATTTGCAGCTGCTGGACTGTGGCTCTCTGCAGATAATTTTCCCAGTGAGCTTGGGTGGTCTGTGGCCACCCTAACTGCTACGCAATAAGCAGTGATTTAAATACTGCCTTTTAATGTATCCGCCGATAACAAGGCTGGAAATGGGACACAGTGCAGAAACAATGACAATACCAATGTAGAATGTAGGCTAATGATCTCTGTGGCTTTTTATATGAGAAAAGATTCAATTATTCAGAGCAAAAAATAGTTCATTAAAACATAATTAGAACAAAATAACTTTTGCAAACTCATTTTCCGTGTCCAACCTCATTTGGAAAATGTGTCTCATTTGGAAAAATGATGTCTTTCTGGATTCTTTCCAGAAGCTGTGCGAGGGCAATTCTGCCCAGCTTATCGCGGTAGAGTTTGTGTTAATAGACACAGAATCCTACCAGGAATCTTTGTTCATAAAGATGGTAGCATTTAACGATTTACACTGATGATAGCGTGGCCACATTCCTTCTTCCTTTAGTGAATCCATTTTTGCTTGTGTGCCAGTGTTTGTGCGCTCTGGATAGTCTGACACAGTATGCCTCTCTGGAGCATCTGTCTTAAAGAAAAGAGCCACGGGCAGCTCTATGGGTGTTTGTGTTAAGTTCATAGTAAGACAGCCCACGTGGTCTTTGCGTCTCTTGTAAGGTGTTAAGTGCCTCCTTCTTCTTGTACTTAATCAAAGAAGATAAAGTAGAATTCAAATAGTTTACACTGTGGTATGTTTTACTTTAGCTCCTGCAGCTGTGGAGCAGCCCATCAGTGAGGAGCAAACACTGCAGCGAAAGGAAGACGAGTCAGGATAGGGTTAATAAATGTCACAGAGCAGATTTATTGAATGTTCTTGTAGCTCAGAAATGTCTTAATTCCTCACCAAACAAACCACCTAAAAATATTTGATCAAGGATTCTAAAGGATTCAGATTCAACAAATTCAGAACTGGATTAACCTTTACTTTTCCATCCACTTTTCCCATCATGTAATCTATGCAGATGCTTTGGGTTTTATTTGTGAAAGGTTTCATGACATTTGTTTCTGCTGCCACATTTTAATGGAGGTGAAAATAATTTCATTTTTGATACTCACAACACTGAAACGTGATATTTAAAATATCCCTGACCAGAATGTCCCTGTGAGTGTTGATCTCCACAGACTTCACCTTGAACAGTTTTCATTGAAACTACTTTCTTCTACAGCAATTGTGTCTGCAGTATAAAAGCTGTTGACATTGTCTCTTGTATTTATTGCCTGTGCAAATGGTCACTTGTCTGGAGCGGACTGACCGAACGGGGCTTGTTTGTTTTTGTGAATCAAGGTGCGGGCTCATGCTGTCTCACAAGCCCACAATGTGAGCTCCCAGGACGTGCTCACTTAGCTGTGACAAACGGGTGCTTGGTAATTTCATGACCCGAGGTGCTGATGCAGCAAGAGGCATAGATGTGAAATGGGTTGAATTGGGAAGAATTAATTATAGGTGTGTCAGGAGTTGGCAACAGTCATAGCCAATCAAATCAGCTAATCTCATTGTCTTTAAGAGCACCGTGTTCCCTGTCATGGTACACTGACAGATGCATAATGGAGAGGTGAATCCAGGCCCTTGTTTTGTTTAGAAGGTCACCAAAGAAAGAACCAGATGGCTAGTGCTAGGTTACACTAGGCGCTAGGTCAAGTGCACTTTATCTGAACGAGCAAAAAAAATAGGGCATTCGCTCCTAAGCCATTGACTAAGGTGTGAACAACAAACAGGAGCTTGGGGTCAAAATGTCCAATTATGTCTCCTAGTGTTACGTTAAGGCTGCTGTTTGAAATCAAGCTCCAATCTAATATATTTTGCAACTTGGCCGCACTTTTGTGGCAATTCTATGTAGCTTACAGCCTTCCTGTATAGTGATTCAACCATTCAGCACCACCTATAGCTGCTTGCAAATGGACACCAACAATGACCTGTTCACTAGTATGCAACAAAGATGTAAAGAGCTTACCAATGCTACTGTATAGCTATAATGTTTTTATTGGTGAATATAGTATGTGGAGCAGAATACCTTCACCATTCAGCCCAAAGAGGAGAGAAGAAAGGGAACTATTGGGATCCCCTACAATCCAACACATTTTCCCATTTTCAGCAATTTCATGTGCTCTTGGTCACCAGGTGGATCCACCGGAGCAGCTGCTGTTAAATATCCTACTTAAATGTGTCGTGGGAGAACTCTGCCTGTCTTGTTGAGTGGAGTGTGGGTGCAGCAGGGCAGTCACTCGTTTTCAGTGTGATGACACAGGTGGCAGCTGCAACATTAATATCAGGCCTCCCAGATATCTAATGGAAAATCTACTTATTTCATTCTCTTCTCTTCTACTTTCCTCTTCATCCTTCATTTTTCAATCTTTTTTTTTTCTTTCTCCCACACCCCTGCCTCTCAGATTTCCTGTATTGTTTCAGCCCTCCTGGGCTGTCACACACAACAAGATGAGAAAATGTGAAAGCAGCTTATCAGCTGCGCCAACTGACAGGAGGGTAGTTGTGTGCGTGTGTGTGTTAATGACACTATATGGATTGGTGCTAAGGTTTCGGTGCATACTTCTATGTGTGTGTGTGTGTGTGTGTGTGTGTGTGTGTGTGTGTGTGTGTGTGTGTGTGCGTGCATACTTGTGTGTGTACTTGCTGCAGTATGAGCACATAATTGCATGGGTGTGTGTATGAGTATTTGTAATCAGCCGGTGCATGCGTGTGTGTGCTGCTGCGTCTGGGGGAGGCTTTGATACAGACAGACAGAGAAAAATACTTTTGGCTCCCATCAGCTTCATGCTCCATCAGTGCTCACCATTGTGTTACAAACCCCACTGCTCTCTCTCACTCTCACACACACACACACACACACACACACACACACACACACACACACACACACACTCACACAGCCGGTATATGTAGATGTACACGTCTGTTTACAGTCACACTCAAGCACCACTACTGCTATGTTTCCTGAGCTCTCCCACATGATGTATCACTTTTGACAGTCCTTACCAAACTGTCGTAACCACGATCTTCATTGTTTTCCTCACTGTCGGGCTGTCAATCTATCCTCTATCAAACTCAAGCTGTCAAGTCCCTTTGCTATATTGTTGTCTTTCTGTTTGGCCACAAAATGTCATTGTTGATCACATGAAAAATGGCAGGTATATTATAGCTCCGAGTAAACATTTGCAAATGTCACACATTGAGAGGACTCCACCAACTCACAGCTAGTCAGAAAACTATTATACTCCCATAGTTTGATAGTATATGTAATTCAGCTGCATTGTAGATATTACAGTCTTCCAATCCAATTCATATTTAGTGGCTATAGTTGTGGACGCGTTGGGTTGCGTGGTGGATGTGCGTGCCTGGGTGCTGCAGAGCAGAAGGCAAAAATGACAGATTTGTAGGTTTGGGTGGTAGGGGTGGAAAGGAGGCAGAGAGCACTGACTAGGTTGTAGACATGGAAAGCAGAAGTACAGGGCTGCAGTTCATCCATCAGAGGTATTTGAGTATTGCGTATTGGAGTAGCAGAATCCTAGAACTCCTGGAATCCTAGAAGTTTTGGGAGTGCAACTAGGAGAGGATGGGTGCTGTGTACAGGGGAAATGACAGAAGTGAAGATTCAGCCAGAGTTTTGGACGAGTTGGACATTTCTTTGTGAGTTTTTCAGCCAGAAGACATTTTGAGAGTATAAACTTGCAGTCCTTGAGATGTTTCTTATGTGGAACTGGAACGACTGTGCATGGTTGGATGGTGACGGTGAGTCTAAATAAAATAACACGTTTAGTTTTTTTTTCTGTCACGGCTCGACAGTGAGCCAAAACAAGACTTATGACCGCGGTTTTGAATCAGATGGAGAGCCATGGAATAACCAGAGTTTAAAAGTTAAAGAGATGTTACAGAGAAGCGCAATAAAGAGTTTGGGTGTGCAGAAGTCAGTGATTAATGGGCATGCATGCAAGCAATCTTAGGGCTTGAGTGGAAGCCTTGGGCATGGAGTGGGACAGAACAGCTTTCCCACCCCCGCAGCCTGGAGGGTGAGACTGGTGGAAGGAGCAGCCAGCCAACAGTGGTAGCCTGATTAAGGTGGAATAATCCCAGGTCTAGTGCCGGGTCTCAGCTAGACCATGAATGTAAAGCCAAGGGAATGAGACAAGAGTCCAGATCTGGGTGTGGCCAGGGTTCCGTATTATGAGGACAACCCTCGTAAACAACACTGTCAACTAGGGCTGGACCATATGGAGGAAATCAAATATCAATGTTAATATTGCGACGATATTGTGGGGTTGACCATTGGTGCTTTCACAAAGTATTTAGACAATGAGATTTCTGATAGACAATCATCAGTAATAATTACTAAGTGGGTAAAGGCAAACAATAGCTAGAACAGTCTGGTAAGTTCAGAAATGATTGTATATAATTATATTGATATACTGCCCAGCCCTACTGTCAACATAATTGAAGTTCAGATAGAAGTTATAGCTAAAGTTTAGGGTAACTAATGCACATTGGTAACATTTTGGAAATGTGGTAGTGGAGTTAAGGGGGATCACCGATGGAGCAGTATATAAGTGACGCGCAGGTCAGGGTGTATTACCCACACCCACCCGACTCGTTGTGAGAGCAAAGCCTCACTGCCCATCCTTCAAAAATACGAGGTAAACAGTCACCCAAACCCGACCCACAAACTTGATGCATGATAGCAGCACAGTTGTCGGGACTGCATGCAGTGTGGCAATGTGGATGCCGACCCCCTTGTTAGCGAAATGACCAAAATGCAGCCCCCTTGTTAACCTGTCATACATGCCATCCCCTACTATCAGAGAGAGTGTAGTCGAATAAGTTAGTCTAGTCTACTTCACTCATGGATTATTTATCTGACTGAGGTTTGCACGAGTCAGTAGCCTCCGCCAGGCCTAGCTGCGCCGTGTTGCAGCAAGGCGGACCTCTAGAGCTGATGGCGGCCACTCGAGACAATGCTCGCGTTTCCACCAGATGCGACGCAGCGCATTTCAGAAGCAGCTCTCACTTTTCTGTGAATTGATAAATCTACTGCGCTGTCCATGTAGCTGAAGTATAGCGAAGTGGGTGAACCGCCCCACCTCTGTTAAAAATGAACAAATCGCCTACTGGTTGTATGCACATGGTGAGCAGTAGCGACGGCTTACAGGAACATATTAGGCGGAGAGTAATGCTGAGCATAGATCACAGGTTCTGCAATAATTAGACAGCACCAGTGGGGACCATGTCGACACCTGGGGGAGCAGCCAGGTGCAGCAATCAATCCAGTTACAGTTGAAGGGCACAAGGAGGGGAAGTTAGCCAAGTGTGCTTGTGTGGAGCTAAAAATCATGAGGGGTATCTGTTTGCGGTATAACAGGTAAAACATCCCTCTTATCATCAATCAAACCACTAAACTCTATGGTGCAGGAGTCTGGATAGTCTCCCTGCACACATGGGGTTAGAGGTAGGTTTTACATGGTATCACAGGTCTAACACACATGGACAGACAAACACATTCACACCTACAGGCCACGTAGAGTTTCCTGTTGACCTGACCTGCATGTCTTTGGATAGGAAAGCAGATTAGACAGATTTGGCATGACAGCAATAGAGAAGTGACAATCCTGCAAACCAGCGTCTCCTTCATTGTAAAAGACAGTAGAGCCAGTTATAGTAGCCATTTGGACTATTGTATGACGCATACAATTGAGTAACAATTAAAAACAAAATGAAACAAAGAAATGGGGGAGGAAGGCAAAAATGGTATAACTAGACATGTATAAAAGATCCGAGCATGGATATGGGGATGCTATTCGTGGGGATTCAACAGCAAAGACGAATACTGGATTGCAGTAGGTGTTTTTTTATGTTCAGGGTGACATGGATACATAGATGTTAGAAGCTTAATGGGTTATTGTGTCGTGGATAATTACGTTTTTATTACTTAAATTAGGCATTAAATCAGGCAGACAATCCCGTTGAGCCGAAATGAGCAGCAGCACGTGACAGGCATTTAATTCTCAGCAATCCTTATAAATAGAAGTCGCGCCGTTGGTACACAAAACCTTCATTAGTGTTATACCTACAAAGAAGTTGGCGTACACATGCTGAACTTTCTGGAAGGGTCAATGTTTACAGAGCAGACAGGATCAAATATTGTGACTGCTATTTTAACAGGATTTTATTGTCAGGAAATGAGGTCTAGTCTCTCTTTGGACGCCAATGGGACCCTTGAAGTGTATGTTGTTGACACACATTTATTCCAACCCTGAATAGTTCATGTCCCTCTGCACCGTGCAGCTTTCCATCAAAAGGACTCCAACAGTTTCTCTTTCTTTCCCTTTATTGACGCTACCTCTCTGGCTTCTCTTCATCCCCGACTCTAGCTTTCTAATTATCTCTCTCTTTGATCTTCTGTAAGGTTGGGTCTGTGTTGTCACCTTTTACTCTCACTTTGTCCCCCGTTGTTCCTCTCACCCACGCGACTATGTATGCCTTTGCTGTCCTTGCCTCCCCTCCTCTCTTCCTTTCTTCCTTTCTAGTTTTACCTCACTACTACCAATGTGTCACCCCCTCCCTTTTATTTCTTTGACCCACTCTTTTCTCCTTGTTATGTTATTTGTCTCTTCTCACATCTTTGTCCTCTTTTTCCCCCTCTACTAACCCCCCCCTCCTCTCCTTTACTCTACTTCTCTCTCTGTCTCCCATCTCTCCGTCCCTCCATCCTCTCTGATGTCCTTCCCTCATCTTTACTTGTTCACTCACCTCACCTTTTTCCACCCCGCTTTTCCTGCTTGTGGTTCTGGGCAATGTTCACCAAGCATATTGGCACAGGCTGGTGGTCGATGAATTTCGCCGTGATTACACACACACACACACACACACACACACACACACACACACACACACACACACACAGGCACAGGCGTATGTGCGTACACACTCAGACCTGTTGGGAATGGTGGTTGATGAGCAATGCCAGACTCTCAGCATCTATGCCCATCAGAGCTGCTCAAGGAACCTCATTAGGCTTCCTGGCCACAGCATGGCACAGGGTACAATACTTGCCAGCCAATTGGAAGTCCAGGGGCCACACACTTCTCAACATCGGCAATCACAAGTAGTGACTAAGAATCACTGATCAGACCCAAGTTCAGCCACTCCAGTCTTAGGCGACGATCCCATTGGATGCCTCAAGACTAAGGTGAACTGAGATGCTCCCGACCCCTGCGGCTGTGATCCAGGTCGCACCGACGAGTTTTATCAGTGGCACGTGCCTCGCTGTTGCTAGGCAACGTGTAATCAGCTGTGTGCCTGCAACATACACACACAGTAACTATCAACAGCAGCTACACGCAGGCAATCGAAAAACAGTTATAACAAACACATATAAAATGTAGCTGGAGCTCCAAATGCCCCTTTAGCCGTGTTCCATTGAGCTGTCTGTGATGGTATCAAGTACCTCCCGTTTGTCAGCAAGAGATACTTGGCTTTTCTCCTTTGTTTTGTTGTTGACAGTTAAGTTTTCCATAAATTGTTGTACATCATTGGCTAAAAGTGAGCTCATGACCCCAGGTAGTTCAATTCTTCTTGTCCATTCAAGCATGATTTCAGAGTTTAGTTGTTTTAAAAGGGACAATGATGACTGGGTGCTCTAAAAGTCACTAAAAGTCACCAGAGGACATGGTGGACTCATTTGCATTATGATTATACAGTATTTGCCACACCGGTCCTGGTCTCCCCGGGGCGGCGCTGTGTGTAAGAAGTGCTTTGAATCTAAATGATTTGGACCAGACAGGTACACATAATAGTTTGTGTGCACCAACATCAACACATCCGGTTCTTATGATAACAAAGCTGTGGGGACATCTTAAATATCACAGAGGGATCAAGTTATGGTTAATACGCCCCTCAAGATCTTACAGTAACCTCCACCAGGTGAAAGTAGAATCACACCTCTCCCAAGTGTGTGTTTAAACATGTGGGAGTGCATGTGATGGTTTATGTGCTGTGTATATGGTTATAATATTTGCAACTCTCCCCCCAGGCTACTGCTGTAAATAAGTTTGTTTTCTTTCCAAATTTCTTTGTAGTGAAATAGGCAAGAGATGACTCAGTCCCAGACATTGTTATATATTCAGGCCTTTAGCCACATTGATATGCAGCGGAGATGCCCTGTCTGAGGTATTGTAAGTCTAAATATTTATCGAGTTACAGACGCGCACAACCCTGTTTGATACTCGTGGGTTGCAGCAGGTTGCTGTGTTTGACTGCAGTTATTCAATATAACATCGGCCTAATGTCGATAATTTTGCAGTCGTGCAGTGACAGGAAGATTGGGAGCTTTGTGAGCCCATTAGTTGTGCAGTGCATCACATTAGTGTCCTGCCTCTCAGTGTGCGCCTCCAGCAGGAACGTCCAGGATGTGACATCCAGCCAGCTGGTTGGCAGTTTGCTGCAGTGTGGGCTGGATTGACAACTGGAGTGACGTAAACTCAACTTCCGCTCCGTCTTTTTTTTTCATCAGCTCGGCTCCAACCCCACCCCGACTGTCACCACCGGAAAAAACAGAAAAAAAACAAAAAACTTCCCTTCCCTTCCTCCCCCTCTTTCTCTTTCTCTCTACATGGTCTCCAGACCACAGTAGTGTACCATCAATCCAACAGCTGTCAAGGTCTATTCAGCGCTTCCTGCTGCTGGCGTTCTTAAGCACCAAGTTACATAACGAAGAAAGAGTGAAGACAGGACCAAAGGGAGGTCAGAGTGTTGCAGAAGGTGAGAGATGAGAGGAGAAGGGAGGTCAGGGGGACAAAGTGAGAGTGAGACAGGGAAAGGACAGAAGACGGAGACAGACGGGGAAGTGGGAGCCGACGTGGCGGTTACGTTTATGCCTGCTGGACTTCCTGAACCCACATATTCAGCATTATTTTGACAAGGGTGCTGATTAGGCTGAAAGAGATCAACTGGCTTATTGTTAACATAGGCAACCTCCACAATTCAAATACCCACACAGTTAAAAGCAGTTTCCTATTCGTACACCTATCAAATGTACACAAAAACGTATGTAAATGTAACTAATAGACAATGTTACTTACAAAGTAGTTGACCATTACTACAATAAGCATAACAACAGGCAATGCTCTTTGGTCTCAGCCTTGTTTTTTGTGTCCTTTCCAGCACTTCCTGCCCAGTCCAGTAATTCACAGCATTAATTCTGACCCCTAACTTTATTTACTTGTTTTGTCCTGTCCTCTCCTGTTCTTACTTTGGGGAAATTACTATCCTGATCGGTAGCAGTTTTACTGCTACTGTATTTCCTGAATTTTAATGTGCTCCCCTGTACCATATCGTATAAGTTGAATTTCACTTAATAAGTGAGACGGCAGTCAGAAAATTGTGAGAGCCGTATAGGGAAATAGTGAGGAGAGGCAGGGAATAGAAGAGAGATAAAGATGGAAGACTGCAACAAAGTCAAGATGGAGAGAGGGAGGATGCTGCTCCCGGCTGTGCAAAAGACTCTCTTCCTATGGGGGTTGTGTGTTGATGAAAACCTCCCAGTTCAAAGTAAAGGCTTGCTTTGTCCTTGAGACACCAGACTCAGGCTGCAGTTTCACCCCTTGTTTGATTGTTGCAGGTGTATGCCGCAAAGTGCCTTCAGCTGATGTGGGAGACTCTGCTGTGCAAACCTTGTCTCTGAATAGTCAATGATACTTACTGGGCAAGAGCTAAGGAAATGATAGTTTCTCCCAATGAGCTTGATGTCCAGTCTGCTGCCTCTTCACTTAAAAAGATTTGTTGTAGTCCGGCTCCTGGGTTTTTTGCACCTTGCCCACTATACCTTTCTGTCACACTGGGCATACATGGGCTATCACATATGAATCACTGTTAAGATAAAGGTAGACAGGATGGTTTGGGCTCACAGTTGGGGAACGTATTTGGTTACAGTCTAAATACCATGTGTGTGGCTGTACTGCGCTGTTATTATATCCGCTCTGAACACCCCGGCATTTCACACTTAAAAGAACCGCAGAATTACTTTGTTCATATAGTGTGTGGGTGTCAAAGAAGATAAAGAATTCACATTTACAAACTTTTACCTCTCTAATTTGACTGTGAAGAAACTTTAGGGCCTGTCTTACACCTTGCTGCAGTTTGTTCCATTCTCTATAATTAGTTAGGAAAAATCAGGAAATAAATCCTCCACCCTCTCTCGTCTGCCAGTGTAAAAATGACATTGACAGGCAATAGCAATCGTTGTATAGGGATGTTTTAGGGTTTTAAGGAGCTCTTTTATGCAAACTTGGCCATTACCACATTGCTGTGTTCTTCACTGCCCAATAAAAACTAAATTTGCAGGAGAGGCCCCCTTAAATCTCTTCGATTTACCCAGGTCTCTTTGTGTGTGTGTGTGTGTGTGTGTGTGTGTGTGTGTGTGTGTGTGTGTGAGAGAGACAGAGAGAGAGAGAGAGAGAGACTCGAGAGTGTTTGCACACACACACACACACACACACACACACACACACACACACACATGCCGTTCTGTGACTGGAGAAGAGGCAGCCTGCTTGCCGCAGAGTGTGTACTTGAGAAAGGACACCTGAGTTTGTAAATCAGACCTGCTCTCTTTCTTTCTGCGCCTTGCTGTCTGTTCTAATGTTGTACTCATTTATTTTTTTTATATCTTTTTTTAATCAGCTTCTCATTCTTTTTTCCCAGTTTTTTCACCTTTTTCTGAATCAGTTTACTCCTCTCTTGTATTATGTTTTGTCTTTTCTCTCTCTCTGTCTGTCTGTCCCTCTTGTGCACTCACACATACACCGCCCCAGCTTTTATTTGCATTTGACTCAAGGGTGTCTGTTTGGGGGGGGGGGGGCCCTGGGGGATTTAATAAGTCATAATGAAGAAAAGAAGTCATGGTATTTTGACTTTGAATTATATCAAAAGTCATTATTTGATGACGGTAAAGTCACAATATTTCAAGACAAAAACCCACCTGTCCTGTAGTTTGCTGTGTGTTATGTTATTCCTCTGCTGGTACGGTAGTATCCCATCCAGACCATTTGACAGACACAGAAGCCCGTTTGGGTCTCTGGGGCCTCATTACAGAAATCTTAACATAAGTTTCAAAGTTAGGAACAATCATGTCTTCCTACAGATGCAATTCTTAAACTCGTGGCTGTATGCTATCCCATCTCAGATCTTTCATATCTTAACTTAAGAAATCCTAACTATAACTGTAAATGTGATTCTTCAGTCGGCACTCGTCCTGTCATGTCTGTATCTATATTTAGAATGTACCAGTGGGCTAATCGAGATGGATGAGCAATTATATCAACAGCTTTCACTTGTCATCATGGACAAAAAAAAAAAAGATGGGCGTTCAATTCAAGCTATAGTCGGAGGCACTAATCGTGTCAACTGTTTATTCATTTATTATTTTTATCGTCTTGGCAGTCCACTCCGGTGCAGTGAAGAAGTGCCAAAAACTGCAGCTCATCCAAAAGCGAGTCAATCCCCATAAAACCCCCAAAATGGTTTCGGTCTTTATAGCTAATATCCCTGTTCATGACAACCGGGACGGGGGCTGAGTTATATTCAAATGTACCGTTTAAATTATACTACGGCTTTAAGTCAGGCATAATTAAGGGCGTGGCCGCTTTGAGTGACATGTGGGACCTATTCTATTATGACCTAATTCTTGAAATCTCAGATTATTATATTTTTCGAACAGAGGCCCTCATACTGCGGTATAGTTGACAGACTAGAGTCCCGGTCCTTTGGTTAACTTATGTTTACTCCAGTCCTCCCACAGGACTCCTGCAGCCTGCACTATCTGTCAAAGTGAAGGCTCAACAGCGCTTCTTGTTTCCGTTTTTTATGGAAGATTGCAACCGTTGCTTTTGAGATTACACACTGCCCCATGTTTGCCGGAGGCATTGTTGCGTCTGTGAGTCGAGTCGTGTTCAAGCGGTTATTCAAAATAAAAGCCTTCTGCTACTTTCAAGTTTTTATCGGGGGGGGGGGGGGGGGGGTCCCCCGTGTCTCCCGGGTCGTCCCCTGTACACCCCCCACCCAAAACCTACGCCTATGCTTGATTCATTTGATGAATTTTTTTACGTTTTTTCTTTCCTCCTTCCAAACTTGGATCAGCAATGCCCCTTTGATACAGAGCATATGTTTCTACAACCAACTCTTTGTACTGTGCCTGGTAATTATTTCTTTCAAAGTTGTCTGCCAATTTGTATCTTACTGTTCTCGCCTTACCTTCTGTTGTTTTCTCAAATGTCTGAGGGTGGAAAAACACTACAGAAGAGATTTAGCCCTAATTAAGCCGTCCCACATAAACCTACACCACCACAGTGGATATTCAACACCGTGGCAATACCCGTATGTGTTTTCACAGCGCCCCTATGTAGAAAATTTGGCTGGAATGGAAATTCTCACTCCTCTTAATTAGATCAAGCAATCTGCAAGAAGTCTTGTAGTGTTTATGCACCCATTAGTGCCCATTAGAAAGCAGAGACACACTCCCCGAGCTCTTTAAGTAAGCTGCATACACAACGACATACTGTTTGATGTTTTGGCAGAGCGCTGTGGTGGTTCTTTTTTTTTTTTTTTGTGGACATGAAAGGACATAGAGACCGAGCTTTTAAAGTGCATATTGTTTGGCTGTAATTCAGATTTTTTGAAAGCCATACCAATAATGAAATAGGCATGTCAGGAACCTTTTTCTGTGTTCTGTATGTGGGGGAACACAAGCATCAGAGACACGCAGCATGGACATATTTTAATCAACAGATGTAGCAGTCTTTTGTAGTCATCATTTGAACTGGCCTACACTATTGTGTATGCCATTAGAGATAAAAAAAAATTAAAAAAAATGAATAACCAACTATATATACCAACTACAAGACATTCCCTCTACTACTGTATCTTTAAAGCGAGACAATCATTTTTTTTCTTCTATTTCTTAATCATTATTATTGATATCAAGTACGACTTGTTGTCGTGTTCTGCTGCTCTTGGGACGTTGTTTACTTATCATATTTACCCCAACCTGTACTCAATACCGCCTCAGACTAAATTAGAGCCCAGCACAGTCACAGCTAAATCCTCATAGAATCCTTTCATACTTTGAAATGCAAAAAAAAGAAGAAGCTAGAAATAGCACCTCACAGTGAGATATTAAAAGTCTGGTGGTGTTCAGGGGCTGGAAACTTTCACAAGCCATTGCACCAACAGAATACTCAAACCACATGATATCATTAGTGTTACACTCTGCATGAGATATACTACATTATTAAATATAATCTGTCTGTCCAATTACTCATTGAAGGTGTGTACAAAAAAGGTTTGGATTTTTAATCTGTCGTCCCAACATGTAGTTAAATTAAAGCCGATACCTTAATTTGTCCTTTAAAATCCATCCGGATAGAAAGTACTGAGCCAAATCATCACAGTATGACACGATTCATGATGCTCAGTGTGTACTACAAAATACAAAAAAGGTGTTATATAGTGCAACACATTTTAGCAGCGTTGCATCATGTCGGATGTGTCCAATTACACGAGTTGAGAGTGAAGGATCAGCAATAAATCAAATAACTCCTCATTTCAGTGTTTTGTTTCATCTTTAAGTGCTTGTGACACAATTATACATCCCAGCTCTGTGTCCAATGAGCATCATTTGCAATACACAAAGTGTTCCAGTTTCTTTGTGATCCCCTCACTTTCTCTCTCTCTCCGCTGCTTTAATGTGATTTCAGGTTGAAATTCTGATGAATAGAAAACGTTTCATTGAATTAGCATTGCTACTGTTATACTGTACTTATCCAGTTAGCTGTATTCTGGCTAATTACATTTCTACCTTTCACACCAAATTTCTGTTGACAGCCTTGACACAGTAATTACATTTAAAAACTAACGTAATATACATTTTCATGCACAGACACATAGAAACGTGATCACATTCATCCCCATGAAAGCACTTGGGCGTCTAAATACATGTATGCATGTACCCACAGACATGCATATTGACACCCATGTTGCATGCCGTATGTGCAGACATACAATTACACAGATTCATGCTCATACAAAAAAAAAAACACACCATCGCAGCCATCGTGTCGGCAAACGTCACCTCAGTTTACTCTCTCATGAGGTTCAGTGTCAGATGAGATTATGCTACTTTATTGAACATTGTACACTTGGTCCTGTTGTGATATTGGGTTTGGGTGCATGTGTGTGTGTGTGTGTGTGTGGGTAAGAGAGAGAGAGAGAGAGAGAGAGAGAAGGGGGACAGTGATGAGATATGTTGCATAAGGAGGTGCAGTGGAGTGTGAAAGAGAACAGGTGGCTCCTGTTTCTGCCATCTAGCTTTATGTGCCATCTTCTCCATTGTGTGTGTGTGTGTGTGTGTGTGTGTGTGTGTGTGTGTGTGTGTGTGTGTGTGTGTGTGTGTGTGTGTGTGTGTGCATACGTGCGTGTGCGTGTCTGTGCTTGTGTGTTTGACGGAGAGAGTGAGATCCCACTGCTTTGTGCGTACCTTCAGCGCACATCTCAATACACGCGTATGTTACGTTGTCTTGTTTCTGTGTGTGTTTGTTTCTGCATGTGTGTGTGTGTGTGTGTGTGTGTGTGTGTGTCTGTTCTTTAGTGAGCAGGGTTCCGGTTGGTTTAGAAACAATTAGAACAAGCTGCAGGAGCCCAGAGAGATCGTTCTCCAAATGTCAACCAAATTAACAATCTATAGTGAACACTCAACAGTGCTCTCTCTCATGCCGTCTGTCTCTCTGTTTGTCTCTGCCTCTCTCTCTCTCTCTCTCTCTCTCTCTCTCTTTCTCTTTCTTTTCCTTTTGTTCAGTCCACATCACACAGACAGAAAGCAGAGTACATGGTACAGTCTCTCTAACATGTGTTTTTCCCTGTTTCTGTCTCTCTTCCTCTCTCTCAGACCAGTCATCCAGGCCGGTGGTCAGGACTAGGCAGCAGCAGCAGCAGCAGCAGCCTGGCTTCAAGGGAACGAAGGGCAGTGCGGGGAGCGGGGGCAGCACTCGGAGGGGACCTCTGTAACCAGCACCTCCCCCACTACTATCCTCCCCTGCACGGCCGCCCGCCTGCCTCTGAACGACACACTGCCAGGGAGGAGCGCCACTGCCAGGGCATCTTGGCACACTCCATAGCCCGTAACCCTGCTCCAGTCTCCTCCAACTTGTCCTGCGCCACTTCTGCAGCGTCAGTCCAAGCCTCGCTTGCTACTCCAGCCCAGCTTCACGTTTCACACCTGGGCCATAGTCCAACTCAATGCCCAGGTTCCGGTTCAGCGGCTGCTAAACACCACGCAATTCCGTCTCCGTCCTCCAGGCAGCCGGAGGGGGTGTCCTCCTCTTCTGAGTCCTTGACTCCGGGAGGAGGAGGGGGAGTGAGTCTGTCAGGTGGGGCAAGGAGAGGAGGAGGAGAGCACCACCCCCCCAGCCATATCCCTCGTGCAGTCGGGGCCAGCGCCTCGTCGAGCCTCCACAGTCTTGCAAGCAGAGGGAGCCCCTCTCCAAGCATCTCATCGCCCATCCAAGCCTCCCCTCCACCTCCTACTCCTTCCCCAGCGTCCTCCTCCTCCTCCTCCTCCTCTTCCTCCACGTTTACGGGTCGTTTAGGGCAACCACCTCGAGGCCCTCTGTCTCTGCATAGCTACAGTCGTAAAAATGTCTTCCTCCAACATTCCCTACAGACTGCCGAACTGCAAGCGCTGACGCAGAGAGACAGTTGAGGGCACACAAACATTTTACGAAATCCATATTGACTTGAGCGACAAAATGTGTGACTTTATAGAAATAACTGCTGCTCCTTCGGTTCCGCTGTCCCAATTCCACCTGAAACATCAACCACTCGCGCTTACAATCATGCTTGTCTCGCTTTACAATCCAGACCAACCTTTTGCTGACATTTCGTTCTTAGTTTTGCTCGTTTTAACACACTCATATGCCATGTTACACACACAGACACACACACACACACACACACACACACACACACACATATCTGGCTTTGAGTATGAAAAAGGCACTCACCTGTCTATCAGAACTCCCACGGTGTGTCATGCTGACAGTTTAGATGTGCTTACGCCCACAGACCCACAAAGTGCACAGAGGACTCACAGCCTCATATCCATGCACACATACACAGATCTAGTCATACACACTTAGACGCACACTCTCACACAGAGACGTGATCTGTGATACAGCTGCCTCACAATCTGCACAAATAAGAGTACGGCAACGCAGAGATGAGGTTTGTATTTGTGTTGTGTTGTTTTTTTGTATCCATTTATTTGATCATCTTTAAAAGTGAAAACATGTGCTGCTTAATGAACGATGGAAACGACCATCATTTGACTCGCATTGCCAAATCCTACATCAGATCAACTCCTCATTCCTTGATGTCCACTGACAGAAGTCCAGATGAAAAAGACAAATGTTTAGGTGAACATCCACATTCATGACCCTTTTACTGCATGCTTTTTAAAAATTCAGGAGAATACAGGTGAGCATTTTGTACTGCAACAAAATCGAGATCTGGGTGACTTTAAAAGTCTTTTAATAACTTTTCAGTATCAGCCCTCATCTCAGTGTTTCAAGAAGGGAATCAAACATGCCAAAACCTCTAAGACACGAGCCTGTTGAGTGTTTTTGAGTCCTTATGCTCACATGAATAAGACATTACAAGAACTTTTGGTTTAATACTGAACCACTTGTTTAGTAGAACTACAAGGTTGCATTATATACAAGAATCAATGTGTATCTCCAATGTTAGATTAGTACAGTACAGACATGAAGAGTTTCATTCTAAAATAAGATATCTGCCGTTTGAATAATTCAACATGTATAATGACAAACTTACACTAAAGTTTACTGAATGAACCCTGAGCTAACTTTGTCAAAACACATCATAAAATGAGACCAACAGAACAAGTTTTAGGATTTGGCACAACCTGCATTATGTATTTTTTTTCCCAAAATGAGGTAAATGAGTATCAGGTTTTGGAATGAACCTCTTCAAATCTTCTTTCGGGCTGGGTATTGATCAGGGAGACCTACTGGTGTTTTGCTAAATGACAAAATCAAATGAAAAATGTTTGAAATAATGGCACTGCGGTGAACTGACACCTTTTACTGAGGCATCGATTGAGCGGAGTCTGATCTTGTCCAGGGAAGCAAGTGACAGAACATAATACTGCACAGAAAGTTGTTTACCTGATCAAATAATGAAAAAGGAAGAAATAGAAAACATTCCATTTGGAAAAATGTTCAGCACTGAGTTTTTTGATGGTACCCAGTCCTTTTATGATCGCCTTCTTTTATCCTCCTGATCTCAGATGTGTTGGGCATCTTTTTAAAAAAGGGATCCAACGCGATGGCATTTGGGACTGTAAGACTGTGTTGTTTTTGGACAGTAAGACTCATACCTTTTGATAGAGATTTACATATATCATCACTGCCATGACCTGGCAGTTTAAAAACCCATCTTTTTAAGATCTGTGAACAAATGGACTCCATGACAGCCTCTTCAATCTGCCACTGTTGAATATATTTGCTCTGTTGAACCGTCAAACAGGATTTCAGGTAAACAAATATTATAATGTCGACCGGGAGGTGGGAGCCTGCGCCGCTGCTAAGCACAGGCCAGGAGTTCACCGCTCCCGGTGTCTACAGAGAATGCGAGATTTTGGGGAAGTTGTTGACCTTGTCTGTCTCTAGACGGCACCCGGCTGTTGGGAGGTTGTACAAATTGTGTTTGTTGTAATGTACACCTCATGAGGCAAGGACCTGGTGGAGGTGAAGAAAAGCCTGAAGGAATACAGCTCAGCTCCCACTGGCGGAAACTACAGTTTTCCCCCTCTGTTCTGCTTCACTTGCACATTATTTCCTCTCTTTTTCTCCACATTCTCTTTCACTTGCTGTCCTTATTTCTTTCTCCACCCTATTTTCTGTTTTTTTTTTTCCATCCATCCACTTCTTACTCCCCCTTAATCTCTCCCTATACATTTCCCTCCCTCTATCCCCCAGCATCCCTCTCCACTGCATGCAAACTAAGTAGCTCCTTTTGTTCCTGTGCTCCTCTTCAGTCGGTTATCTTCCTTCCCCCCACTATCATGTCCCGGGTCTCTCCTTCCCTCCATGTCTCTACCCTGCTTAGCGTACTTACCCAGAGCCTGTATTGTCACACAGTGTATGTATCTATAACAGACTCTCTTGCAGTGGCTCCCAGTCCCGGGCATTGGGGCCTGAATTTCATTCCAGCTGTCTAATCAGGGAATAATTTTACACCTGGTGAATGCAATTAGCTACCTGGTAGTGTAGACGGCCAGCAGTAATCTGGCTCCGAGGGACTGAGAACCGCAGCTGCAATGTGAACCAAGCGTTCCCTGCTCGGTTTGTTTACACGTGGAGGGTGACGATGCTGTGTCGCTGGCTGACCGCTTAAGAAGTACTATCTGCATCATAATGGCACTAAGTGAAATGTCGTAAGGGAGGATTTGGCTGTGCTTGCACTGCCTTTTCGTATAGCTATCCATTCCCCCCCCCCCCCCCGCAGTGTTTCAAAGAGCTGGGCTTGTTGTTTGTGTTCAAACTGAGAAACCACAAAGGTGGGTTGCTGATTATGAGACATATCATGAAAGGAAAAAGCCACATCTGAGATGGCAGTTCAAATGTGGAACTGAGGTCTAAGAAAAACATTTTCCCCTGTGTAATTGGAAGAATGAACTGATGTTGACTTTTCGCTGCTGGGAAACAAGGGTCTGCAATCATGAAGTGGGCACACGTCACAACCCTCACTTCTTCATTTTACTTAGCAACATGTTGTGCATTTAAGAGACTTTCATTTGTTGTGAAGTTATTTATTGTTTTCTGCCTTATTTATTGCCATTGAATCTGTTTCCTAAAAGCATCTTGGCACTAACAAATAATTATTAATAATCATGATGTTTTTATTATAACTTTAATGAATCACAGAGATTACACTGTCCTAGCTTTTTAATATGCTTACTGTAATTATGTTTTTTGTTTTTTTTCAAATGAATGTGATAATGAAATTAAGCTGTACATAGATTAATTAACTGTTGATGTTCGCTGTTCACGATCACAAACGTTTCGTGCTCATGTAAATGACATTTAAGAATAGGGTTCACTTCCATTGTTTGTCAGCCATAACAGATTAAAACACAACAAAAACATTTGTTTCATTGACAAATGATAAATGCAGTCAGAAGTCTGAGCTATTACCAAAGTTGTTCAGGCTATTGTAACACATCAGAAAACAAATCTGACAAACTTAATGAATTCCATGTTAAAGTTAGACCCTATGCTAATTTTGACTCAATCCAGCTTTTGCACTAAGACTATTTCTGCTTGAGATTACTTTGAAAGACATGACTTTGCAAACTTTTGCCTAATCGTTTCAGAAAAGTGGATGGTGATCTATTAAAGCTGCTTTTTTTTTCCAGTTTAGGATGAAGTCTGTGTCTAAGTATATAAAACTGTTGGGTAGACTCACACTGTGAGCCTCTGACCAGTGCGCCCATATATTCATTAGGGATAATCCGCCCATACGAGGAGGAAAATAAAAAATCCTTCTTCAGAGAGTCCGCTTTCACTTTCCATGGTCCTTTCTAAACAGGTTTGAAATTGTTTGATGGGCTTATCTATGGTCAAAAGAACTTTGCAGTGTGTGTTTACCCAACGTATTCCTCTTCAGTTTCACCAACACTGTTTCTTTTTGTCACGCTCACAGTTGTTGTTCACATATGAAATTCCAGAGGATTTTTGTCCACTGTCTCCTTATTGTTAATATTTAATACAAATAAAATGTATGAAAACATTTGCTCCAGATTATTATTTGATTCTTGTTTTTCATGTCAGACTTTTCATTGTAAAATAGGGCGTGTCTGTAATATGACTGGGACGCATTTAAAGCAATGACAATGAATGATGGATTCTGTCGCCGCAAAAAAAAAAAGAGCAGTGGAAGAATAAAGCAGTGGATCTATGGGAGCGAGCCTGGCTCCGTCTGCCAGGCTAGGTAGATTTCGCTGCACAAATCTCTGAAGAAAAGAATGAATACAATCAAAGATTGAAAGTAGAATTTACAACAAAGCAATGACAAAAGAATCTTAAGGGCTATCACTCTAAAAGACTGACTGAGGAAAACTTTTCCAGCTGAAACGTTTGAGCGGACTTTAAAAGGTTAGTGCACGGCAGCAGATGCAGACGTACTTTTACCTCATTTGACATTAGCCTCCAACCTATTCCAGTGAGTTCTCATTTGGCAGTGACCATAAAGTAGGGAAGTGTTTAGAAAATCAATTATGTTAGATTGAGTTTGTGTGCATGCATGTGTGTGTGTGGGATGTAGGCTTTGACTGTTTACCCCTGAGGACCTGTGCACGCTTCTACTTTCTGGACTCACTCAATTAGCGTTGGTGAGGTTATGACTGGCTGACTAGCGCACACAAACACACACACACACACACACACACACACACACACACACACACACACACACACACACACACACACACACACAGGATTAGAAGACAGCAGCTTTGGAAATAACTTGCTTTAATTTATATGAAGGACGGTCAGTAAACACACATCTGATTATCAGAGCTTTGAAGTCCAAAGAGATCAAGATACACACAGTGTGTGTTCTTATGCTGCTGACGAAGGATCCGCAGTTGGCTGTAGAATAAGCGTTTTTGATATGTTGTCCAAAAAGGTCTTAATGATAGTATTAATGATAACTGTTTACATAATTAACAAGCATGACGCAGGTGCTATTTTCAGCTTGTCAAATCTTAGGATTTTCTGCTTTTTGCTATTTAATATCATTGATAATTCAATATTTTGGGGGTTATGGATTGATGGTAAAACAACAACACGCCAAAGAAGAAGAGGAAGTAGGATTCATGTACGTACGTCTAGTTCCTGAAGTTGTGACTAGTAGGAGTATCTGTCTGCAGCCTGCAGAACTGAGCGGGCTTCAACATTGAACGCTTAATCCCACCCACGTGATTTGATTCAATGTCAAATTGGTTAAACAACGATTTCTTTGGTTTGGACCTGGGTTTAAGTGGGATTAAACAACACAGTCAGTACATGAATAGAAATGGTGTTAGCTATTCAGAAGGTTCCAGTCGTTTTTACCGCTTTGTTTTGCGAAACATAGACCCTCGTTACAAGACTATCGACATCGGTGGGATGTAGCAAAGTACTTTTATTCAACTGCCTGTACTTGGTAATTCCAATTATCTTTTTTTTTGGCAAAACGCTTTAATGTAGAATATAACATTCATCTGTTACTCTGTTGCAATCTTAATTAAGTTGTATTGAGTAATGTTAAATACAAGTTTGACAGTATTTAGTGTTGAGTAGCCCTCTGAGGTTTGCATTGTTTTTATGACTTTTCAGCTTCATTGTTTAAAACATTTACTGCTGTTAACGTTTGAGGTTGTGCTAATTTTAAATACTGTATATACTGTTGGGTAGTTCAAAGCTTGCATCCACGTTTAACCTTGCCCGAATTTTACAGTTAAACCAACTAAAATAGGGTGGGTGGGATTAAACATCACACTTTAAGCTCCGCCCCATTCTGAAGGCTGCAGGTGTTTTGACATCCCTCTGATTACTAACTTCATGCCACGAGACCGCAGAGTGGACAGCACACTGGGGACAACTGTGACAGGATTCTACCGCACCTTTGGCCTCGCATTAATTAAACCATATACATTGAGCAACGTGATTCAGATGAAACAACAGGCAACATTAGAGGGAGTACGTTATCTTTAATTTTTTTTTTTTTTAAAGCTAACTAACGGAATATAACGTTAACGTTGTTTAGTTAGTTACCTGCAGCTAGCATTTGTTGGGAGGCCTGACGTCGGCTACTGTACCATTACCTCGAAACTGGACCTGTGCACGTGTATACAAACGGGACTGAGTTGCAGTAACGTTACATATGGACAGGACAGAGCTGGACACTTGACCCACATATCAGAGGAGCCTTATGTGCTGAAGGAACCTCAAGTCCGACTCTTTGCCACCTTGAAGGACCTGCACATAACGGTAAGTGGCCCCCGTGTTTCTTCTTTCCCTGTGGCTTTCTTGGAGGATTTAAAGCCAACCTTTGGTGTCTGTTGGAAGACAACGTGTCTTTGTTTATGTGGTTACATTGCTTAAAATGGGTAACTGCCATGTTCGCCTGAATGTAGCTGTTTTTGTCATCGTTTTAGTGAGGGCCAAGCGTTAATAGCTGTGACGTCACACGGACAGTGGCATGGACAGCGTCTGTCAGCACGGAACATGTATAAATCAGATGTTTAGTCATAACTCACAGACCGATTCAGCTGCAGATATTTTAACTTGCAATGACGTCAGTGGTGTCTCCATTTCATGTGGTCCCAGTGAGGCAGCATCCACAAGGCCAGAGACCTGGAACATAAACAGCCACAGTAATTACACCTGTGACGTGTGTCTTATGATAAATCATAATGTCTGCAGAGATTGATTGAAACATGTGCAGATGTATGGTGGTTGCTTGTTCTTTGCTCTTAAATTGTGCTGTGTTATGAACGATGAGCTTTAATAGGTCACTTCATTGATGAATTAATAGGTAAGGAATTATTTAGGCTATTTAGTATCCAGTAGATAAGAGTAAGTCATGTATTTGATACATGCATGGCAGGGTGTGTTTTTGTGGAGTTGTTTACGTGTTAAGAGGTGTGTGTAAGTCATGCGTGTCATATGTGCATTGTTTCATTTAGATTTAAATATCAATTTGTTGTCTAAATATTATCCTGCAGTTGGAAAACAATGGGGTTATTCTTGACCATATACATTTTTAGTTCACCAGCACTCAAATGATTTTGTCGACTCAACAATTTATTTCCTGGAAATAAGTCATTTTGCATGAAAAAGCATTACAAAAAAGTCCAAAATCGTCCAAAGACATTTTAGTCGACTAAAACCCAGAATGACCTATTAGTCGACTAATTGACGAAGAGGGGGTAACCCTAGAAAACAATACGTGTGTGTGTGTGTGTGTGCGTGTGTGTGTGCGTGTGTGTGTGTGCGTGTGTGTGTGTGTGTGTGTGTGTGTGTGTGTGTGTGTGTGTGTGTGTGACTTTAATTTTAAAATATTGATATATTTCTTATCAGGTAATTTAACTGAAGTCTCAAGTCCTCCATTAGCCTCATTTAGCATATACTCATACCTCGTCAGCTTACATTTCAATCCACATTTTATTGTGAGGTAAAATATAAGAATATGGTGGTGTGAGCAAGCCACAAATGTCTGACAAGTCAACTGTTTTTTTGGAGCCATATTATACATCACAAGTACTAAAGCATAAGCCTAGCCGTATGTAAAGTTAACTACCCAACTCTTGTACCTTTCTTGTTACAACTTGACTACTAGACAGATCAATAACAGTTTTTGAAGCGCTGCCAGACCGCTCCGTCAGTCTGTCGCTTCTAGCAGTTGGCTTAGTGTGCTGTGAAAGCCATGCTTCCCTTATGTCTGCAAGCCTGCAGTGATGGAGCTGGAGGGTGTTTTTTATGTGTGTGTGTCTGTCTCAAACTGCTCTCAATTACTTGCCATTTGAGTCTACTTCACTATTCTGGCTTAACTTTGGCTTTTAACCATTTTTATCACTGTGACACCTGATCTCTGTGTGTGTGTGTGTGTGTGTGTGTGTGTGTGTGTGTGTGTGTGTGTGTGTGTGTGTGTGTGTGTGTCACAGTCATCTCTCTCTGTCACTGCCATTTGTCAAAATCATTGTGGATGCGTTGGATCCATTTAGCTTTGTCCCCCATCTGTCTCTCGCCTGCTCTGCTGCGTTTTCTCCCTCTATATCTGTCTCTCTGTCATGCCCCCCCCCCCCCAAATCTCTCTTATTGTCCACTCTAACTGTCTAAAGCAGCAAACCTTATTACTATACTGCATGGCCAAAAGTCTTTTACATTGCTCACTTTGCAGCAAAGTCAGACCCTCAGCACAGTATGCTGCCAGTCGCTTTTGGTACACAGACACCACCTTCCCTCTTGCCTAGAGTTACTGAGATTGCGTGGACATAAACACTCCCTGCCAGCCTGAGCCTACTTATAATCGGGCTCATTTCTTGTCTGTCTGGTTTGCTGCTCTAAAACAAGAGCGGGGAAATTTGACACTAGCTATCGCAGATGGCGAAAAAGTAATTTAGACTATTCAAACTTCTAAAAACCTTCCCTTAATAGGAACCTAGAACAGAGAAGCATTTGACTGGTTGAATGTGTAACATGACAGTCAGTGAGACAATGTGGAGCAGACTTAGCATGTGGTGACACTGATAAGCAACAATAGTGAGGTAGTTAAGAATAGGTGAGCTACAGAGGAGGTGGCTAACTGCTGAGGATTTAGACTACTGATACCTCTTTTAGATCAAAGCAAGGCCTTCCAAAAAACCCTGTGTTTGCCCTCTGTGTGAATAGTTTAGCATGCTGTATCCAACCTGCCTTTTCAGGGTTTGTTCCTGCATAGAGAATTATGAGGCGACCGCCTCCGTCAAATTCAGTCCCGCTTCCAGCTCTCAACAGAACTCTGGCAGTTGCCTTAATGGAAATCAGTTTTTTCAAACAAGCATTGCACTTGGTTGATTTCCTTCATTTGTATCAGCAAATGCGGCATCACGCCAACGTGGTGGTGCTGTATCGTAGTCGGCATGGGAAACCGGGAAAAGCACCGTCAAAGCTGCCATTTGCCTGGGGAAAAGTCTGTCACAGACTGACTGTCTGAGTGCATTTGATCAGATATTGTGCTTTCAGAATGAATAAGGGCCACAGTGTTTCCGCTGGTAGTGTCTGTGCACCACAGAAATAAAATATATAGATATCAAAGAACACATTCCGCGTAATTGCGTCCTGCCCTGCCTGACACCCTCTGCTGCTATTGTCATTATTATAAGTCACATTTCTATCACTATTACTGCTTGTACTATCATTGTCATTCTATTCAATCCACTGTTGCTGTTCTTATTAGTAGAAATCCTATTTCAATTTGTATTCCTGCTATCATTAGTGCTAATACTGCTATTACTACTCTCATGTATCATTTCTGTCATATGGACCAACTATGTTGTGATTGTATTGTGTTGTTCATTCTGTACACATGACATCTATTGCACTTCCTGGGAGAAGGATCCCTCCTCTGTTGCTCTCTGAGGTTTGTTCCTTTTTCTTATTTGGGACATTTTCTTCATTCGTTGCAAGGGCTCAAAAACAGAAGCTGTCATGTTGTACAGATTGGAAAGCCCTCTGAGGCAAATTTGTGATATATGGTATTTGGCTGTACAAATAAAATTAATTAAATTGAAAATTTAATTGAATTATATGGAACATTGAAAGCCGATGAGGTCATTATTAGCCTCCTATTCCCTGCCGTTCAATGTTTTAAAACAGTTTTGTATAATTAGCTGGTGATGAACACCGCTCTATGAACCTCCACATGTTTGTCTGACCGCCATCTTGTACTGCAAATATACAACGCCAGTGTATCTGTTCACACCAGCGAAATGTAAGGAAATAAAGTAGTTTTTTTTAAAATGTTCTTATATTGAATAAATCATTTTTCCACTTAATCGAAAACAAAAGTTCAGATATCTGTAGGACAGGGTATTAGTTCTTTACCATACATGTGAGGACATGACAAATTGGTCAATTATTTGCTTTAATCAGCTGACCTAACAGGGTCCAGGAAGGTCCAGATTGTACGACCTTTGCTCTCTATCTTAGTCTATAATTCACAGGTTGCTGTAACCCAGCAGTACTGTACATATGGTTCACGCTCCAAGCACTCGGTCATGAACTCTCAATCTCAAAGACTGATCTTAGAGTGTAATTTGTTACATATCGTAATTCAGTTTAATATATTTATTGGCTTACGTATGATAGCAGTTGACAATAATTTGGTGCTTTTTGTGTTTTCAGTGTTCAGACATTGCTATTTGTTTAGGAGTTTCTGTGGCAGCTTTGCCTCAGAATTTCAATCGCTGCCATTTTTGTCCATCAGGCATTTGGTTTGAGAACGCTGTCTCCTTTCAGTCGGTCACTGACGGAAAGAGACCCCCATTTGCAAGCTCTTTGCTCTGTTTTCTTTCCTCTGTTGCAAGATGTGAATAAGAAGCGAGTGATCATTTTGTTCTGAACATGCCTATTGTAGAATGAGTGATGATTGCAGTCCTCATGAGTAATGAATAATTTTGGCTGTTTTATACATCAAGACCATCAATCTTGCAAGACAGATAGAAGTGCGCTACACTGATCAGATCTCACTGATGCGCAAGACACACGGTTCAGAACAAAGAAAGCTATCGAAATATAAAGTCATTATTGGAACTGCATCCGCTGACAAAGACACGATCCCTTATTGGCTTCCCACCATTGAACACTACCTGCTTTAGTTCATTCACACAACCAAGCTGGAGGTACAGCTGCTGGAAACTGAACATGGTGTGTGAACAAGATATTTTTTAGATATTGGTAAGATATTAATGACCACTTAAAGACTTTTGGTGTTACAACTACACAAAAAAATACTCATGTAAGGTTTGTAGGCACACATACATTCACAAAAAGACAGTGCTGGAGGCTTTATGCTTTCCTGTAGCGGACTCACCAGCAGTGTAGCTTCCTCAGTAGTCCTCCACCACCCTCGCACTCGGTTCAGGATGGCTTGCATGGTGATTCACGTTTGTTGGACCTGTCAGCCCACACCGAGTGTTCTTCGTGTGTGTGTGTGTGTGTGTGTGTGTGTGTGTGTGAGTGTGAGTGACCAGAGATTTTCCTGATATGGGTAGACGTCTTTACACGGAGTGGCCGTTTGACTCTCCACTGCTCTGCTGTCTTCTCAAACACAGAGGAACACATAACCAATTTTGGATGACTTTTTAAAAAGGTTTTTTGTTTTTTTTGTATTTTGAAATCGTCAGTTGGCGTAAACAGTTGGCATAGTTTTATGTGAACGTACTCTGCGGTGCTCATGTTGCCCACACAGTCTTTCTGCTCTTTGGTGCTGGACTACCATGTGTACAACACAAGACACATTTAGCCGGGCTTTTACAGGAAGCAGATGGTAGGGTATTATGTTGACAATACTGTGATACCACTGATGACTCTTCCAGGCGGCCCACTCTGCATCTCTGCTCTTTTCCTCCTCTCACCCAGACGCAAAATATTAAACATAATGTGCCATTTTGGCTCGGAAGAAGAAATATGCACACTGAAACGTGTAATTTTGCCACCATCCTCTTTTCATTTCTTCCTCTCACCCGCTCCTCCTTCAGCCCCCTTGACCGGCATAATGTGAACCCAACAGACCTCACTTTTACTGCAGTTATTGTGGAATTTCCACCTGCAGGGGCTTTCTGTAAACAACGGGTTTGGACTGAAGATGAAATTGGATCGTTGATTTGAGAGAATAACCCCAGTGCAACTCAAATCAACACCACTCTTCCTTCCTTTATTCTCCCCACACACCCCCGACAAAGTTTTGAAGACTTTTCAAAACTTCAGAGTAAAAGTCCACCTTTCAGTACATTTTCGTATCAGACATTCAGTAATCATTCAAGACAGCTACTCAACACTTCTGTCCTCTGTCTGCTATCTTTTGAAATAACAATGCCTTTGATTATTTGAATCAAGCAGTGAGAGCCCGGATACATCAAAAACCTGTTAATCAGAAGGATCGAAGAAATAATGTCAATCAATACCTGTAATAAATATTAAAAAAAATAAAATGAACATACAAATATGTGGATTTTATGGATTAGGGCATCAAGCAACTGTAAGACTATAAATGGTCCTACCCACTCTAATGAAAAAAATAAATGAAAGAGCAAATTTATAATTGAATCAATCAAATTGTAAATAATTAATTTTACTTTACTCAATAACCATTGCATGTGAGATATTTTTATTTCCCAGATGCAATACAGGGAAATTGTACAGCAGACCGCATGTGCTTTCAGGATTTTCAATATTTTTTTATCTTACCATTCATTATTATTGCTCAGTATGAGTCTGTTGAGATTGTTACACCATATATAGAAGGCAGCATCCACTTGGCACATAACTTAACAAAAAAACATTCTTTAGGACACTGTAGATACCTATGATATACAGTATACTACCATAATTACTGTATTGATGTCCCTCCATGTTTTCTTTCAAGGTTTTTTAGATAATTGTATATGGTATTTTGTGAGTTTAGATTTGCTGCTGAGTCACTGTGCTGTTGAGAACATCACTCATCTTTACTTGTTACTTTTAGTTTTTGTTTAACAAGAAAAAGAAACATTTGTTTGGTCACAGAAAGGACGTGTGAGTGTTTGTCGCTTCCTGGCAATTACCATTATAGGTTTTCATTTTATGTGCTTGAGATTTGTGTGTACAAGTTGGTTGATTGTAAAGATAAGAAATAAAGAAGACATACATTTTGTTGATATTACAGCTGTAAAAAGTTTCAAGTAAATTCCACCTCAGTTTGTTGGAGAAAGTGGGCTTTATCTAGAAGATTTCAGAACATTAGCCAAAGTACCTCTGTGTCTCTGGATTTGTAAAACAAAATAAAAGCCTCCAGAAATCGTTTCTGACCAAAAGATTTTCTGATCTTTTAAATCCAATAATCCATGAACTGCAATTAATCTGTTCCTCCAAAATCTGGAACTGGGAGGGGCACCTGAATTATACTGTTCACCGACCACATTAAAACAGAAACAAAGGTAATTGAAGTGTGTGTGTGTGTGTGTGTGTGTGTGTGTGTGTGTGTGTGTGTGTGTGTGTGTGTGTGTGTGTGTGTGTGTGTGTGTGTGTGTGTGTGTGTGTGTGTGTGTGTGTGTGTGCGTCGGCCTGCGGGGTGCTCTCCGGCTGCAGCAGCTGTGTTAAGGGACCACAGCAGTGACAGCAGGCTCATTTGCTGCATGATTATCGGCGGGGTTGTTGCAACTGAGAGGAAAGGCCGCCTACGCGTACACACTTTCACTCACACTACACACACTGTTTCTTGTTTAAGCCAATTATGCAGGCCAGTGACCTGCCATATGGCTTCTGCTAGTCCAGAATCTGTATTTGTGTGTGTGTGTGTGTGTGTGTGTGTGTGTGTGTGTGTGTGTGTGTGTGTGTGTGTGTGTGTGTGTGTGTGTGTGTGTGTGTGTGTGTGTGTGTGAATTGTGTCATAATACAAAGTCAGATTGAGCTTGAAGCCACAGAGCAGATGACAAAGAATGAGGAATCTTAATCGGTACTAACAGTCCAGTCCAGTTGTTCAAGACGAATCAACGAAATGTTTTCGTAGGAAGTAGAAAAATTAAGAATGAAAATACATTACAATATCAGAGGTCTTATTAGTTATTTCTTTGGTATTTTGTTTCCTGCACTCTTTCACTTATTCTGTAGGTTTTGTAGATTTCCAAAAACAAGTAGTTTCTTACTTTCTTGAAATAAAATGGATAATAAGAATATCCCAGCAACTCATTTATATTTTGGGCGATTGAATGTTTATTTTTTCCCCATACCTTTTACACAGTAGGGCTGGCAGGTAGGCTTTTTATGGTATATTGATATATTTTCAAATGAGGTATAGGATGAGACGATACTGTTTGATATTGTTTTTTTTTGTGTTACATAACTTGTTTCTTCCTTAATGCCATGCCAGTGTCTGAAGCTCTCCTACTCCCTTTCTTTGGCTGGACCTCAGCACAGCGGAGGCAGCCCTAAAAACTCAAAAGTATGTCTCGGAGACTGTAACACCATTGGTCAAAGCGAGTGATAACGTTACATAATTGTCCGTTGCTCTTTCAAAATAAATAGTTTCAGCAGAGTTGCTTTATAATCATTCAGCTCATCCACTTCCTCAATACATGTGCTGTTTTTTATTTTTTTTTTCAGTAGTCCTATAACATTTTTATATATTTTCCTGTTAAGGTGTTTCAAATGTGGTCGGATCTTATAGTTGTAGGTGTTGACACCGTTTGATGCATATGTTGTAAGAGCAACGTATGGGCGTGTCTGTGTGGTTGAGTGACAGAGAGATGTGGATGCACTCAGAGCAGACAGGTGTTGGCTGATTGGAGCAGAGTAGAAATTAGCAGTAGTCGTCAAATGGAAGTAAATGTACAGTGTAACTAACACTGCAGCTCCTCAAGTGCAACATGTGTGGCTATGGGCATGTAAGTATGATATCTGTTTTAATATAAGTGCATGTAGTATGTGGCGTTGGCTTACAACTAACAGCTAAATACTACTATTCATGTTTGGATGTGATATGATTGCTATCACTGTTGTATGGCCCGGCTCAGGTTAAACCCTTTGTAAAATATGAACAAATAAATACAGTGAATGAATGCCATAAAGCTTTCTTTTACTGATTTATTTTATTAAGAGTCATACACAGACACAGCCAAAGGCATTACTTGTTTTGTCCAAAAGATTTACATACTAGAAAA
>NW_027176975.1:5433136-5453136 GCF_023349555.1 Cebidichthys violaceus | reverse complement strand
GAAGTCGGATGATATGACAGCCCAGCAACAGCCAAGACACAAAGGCGCTGCATGCGTACCTTGTGTGCATGGAGCAGTGATTAGAATGACTCATCTTTGTCCACATGTCTACCTGTCCGATACGCAACTTGATGATACAAATGGAGAAAGACTCTCTGGCGTACCTACTTCCTTTATGAAAACACTCTCAATCTATCTCTCTATCTCTCGCTCTCCCTCTTCCCACCACCAACCCCCCCCCACTTCACCTTTTTCTCCTCTTAGTCCATCAGAGCCCACCCTGTTCTGAAGGTTGCGTCTGAAGAATACTTATTTTTACCCGTTTTATTGTTCCCTCGATGCATTGCAGCTGTGAGCAGGCGTGTGTCTCATTGATAATGAAAGAAAGTGGAAACAATGGGAGAGAGGGATGGATGGTCAAAGAAAAAGAGAGGGATAGCGGGTAAGTCATGCATCTATTTGATAACGATGACCCATTAGTTCAGAAGTGTGTGTAACAATCTCAGTGGCAAGGGGAGGCTTTTGAAATGCTCAGGACATTCTTTGGTTCCTGCCTGCTTCAATTACGTTCCTGCTGTTTGTGGCTTTAGAGCCTGTGGCTCCACTAATCTGATGTGTGTCTGTGTGAGTGCATTAGTGTTTGTGTATCCCCTGTGAGCATATGTGTGTGTGAGTGATTGGTTATGTCAGACATTGGGTGCATGTTTTGTGTGTTGGCTAGGCCCTGCTGCTGATGTATTTGTATGTTTGTTAACCTGTTCTTCTACAGTTGTGGTCTTTCACTCGCCTCCAAAACAAACTTTTGGTTCGTTTTATTCTCCCTGGTCTGACCATTTAGTCCAGCACCAAGGTGTAAATTACACAGCCACACTAGCTCTAATGCTCTAATGCTCAACACCATGAAAAATTGCTCGATGTATGAAATGCATAGAACCAACTGTTGCTGTTCACCAGAGGAAAGTCTGTGTTGTTTGTTTAACTTCCTAGTTGTATTTAGCTGACATCTGGCTTAGCAAGCTATAGCATTGTAACACGTTAACATGACCAAACCTGTCATAGCAACAGACGGACCACACCCACTGTGTTTTAGATTAATATATTAAGATTCTTGACAAATTATATTCTGGCAAGAGCTCGTGATGCATCGATTTATCATAATACTTTTATTATGATAAGACACATTTTTGGTAAATGCTTAAACATAGTGTCACTAGTAGAAAAGGATCATTAAGTTAAAGACTCAATAATGTCTATTGACGGTTGTATTGCCACATCCCCCGAGTGTGTTAAATGAGTCAACAATGTGTTTTAACCAGAGTGCATTAGACATAGATCATTTAATTATTGATTTGAACCTATGGACTGCTCTCTCTGGGCTGCTACCCTTCCATGTAGCAGCTCTGTCATTGTATTTTAGTAACAATTGTTGGGGACTTTGCTTATATTTATTCCTTCTACCTGTAACACTTTGTTCCAGTTTGTCTCTGTCTTTCATTGATGAACTTTCTTTTACTCCTCTGACATTGATGAAATCTTCATGTCGAGTCACCGAAGTACCATACAAATTGCATACTTAAATTTTGCCTAAAAAGCTCAATAGTTTCCTCACTTCTTTATCTTGAGTATGTATAGCGACCATTTGTTAAAACACAGTACAATCCAAAAATATGATATTGTGACCTTGAGCTGTTTATTGTTCCTATTTGTTCAGTAATCTTCAACAGATGTTTCAACACACTGTTGAAAATAATATTTTTATACAAGCAAGAGTATATGCATAACATTTGCAACATTGGTCAACATTTTGTATACATTTTCAACAATATTTTAAGAGAGCAGAATAGTTTAATCCCACTTTTACCCTGATGTACGCATGTACATTGTACATGTACAATGTTGCTTAGCATTTAGCTTTAGCCATTTTAGTTTATTTTTTTATTTTTGTAGCTGAACCTGCCTTCAGGTGAAGGTTGATGATTTTTTAAAGGGATTTCCTTTTGAAATCAATACTGTAACATGTGTTGAACCCAGTGCCACACCACCTCCATCTTTTATCTTCAGCCACGTCATTTCTCACAATCTCTACAGCAGATGAAGCCTCTATCAATGGAAGGGAATCTAGACAGTGTGTGTGATTGAGTCCTCCATGACTTGTACATATCCCAGTGTGTCCATCTGAATGGGCCCATGGACCAGGCAGTTGATTTGTATCTCTCTCTGCTCACCTACTCCTCCTCATGCCACTCCTTCCTCACTTTTTCTTTAGCCATCAGGGTCAGCTGTCTAGACAGATAATTAGGCCACCACTGTATCATCTGAGGAGCATTGGCCCTGTGTACATACTGTATGTGTGTGTGGATGTGTACTGTATGTGTCATTGTCAGTGTGATCAATTGAGGCAGTACACAAGAACACAAGAGGATATATTTCTAGCCTTCCATAGTCTGTAATGAAGCAGATCTGAACTATGTATAGCTTGCTATCTGTAAGCCTGTAAGCATGGAGCTTTTTTTAACAACCAGGGGAGAGGAGAGGGACATGGGCTGCATGGAAAGCCTGGTGGCGAAGATATTAATATGGCTTTTGATTCTGTTGCATTGTGGTGGTTTATGTACACAGGCACGCCGACATTTACGCAGCAACACAAAATATTCCCCCTTATATCCAGTCTCTTGTTTCCTCCCAACTCCTCTCCTTAGCCATTAGCTCAGAAAAGAAAAGCTCATCTAATCTGTAAGTAAGGAGAAATAGCAGGGGCAGCAATGAGAATAGTAAATTTAGAAAATGGATCACCTTTCTCCTCCTCACTGGAACAAGTCATTCAGGAAAACAAACGAGCGATATAGAATATGAGCATAAATGTGAGAGGGAGGATTGATGGGGGGTATTGATAGAATTTACACTCCTGGTTGAATTGACAATTATCCGCTAGATGAAATTGGAATTGGGTTGTAGAAGTGGTGGGGACCTTTTTGCAGTGAAACCCAGATGCAAATATTGGGATAATTTACATGAGTGCTTGATACCCTACCTGCCTCATATATTCAAGGATTTAATAGCCTACTTTCCTCGCAGCTCTTCTCGAAAACAGTGGAAGAAAGGCAGAGAGGCGTCGGGGGAGGGGGGAATGGATAGGGGAAAGGAAAGGAAGGAACAGATGCAGAATAGAGCTCGGAGCAAATTCAGCCCTTAATTTGCAAACCATAAGCAAATTATTGGTACAGGGTTTCTTACCTCCTGCCAGTAGCTGGTGTTGCGGTTTGTTTTGGCTGGGTTGCATTTCCTCCCATAAGGTTGGCCAAATACCAAAACCACCTTTCTGACCAGGAGCAAAAAAGACGGGGGTAAGAAAGGAAACAGAGAAGATAAAAACAAGGATGTGAATGACAAGAAACCCGCCAATGAATACAGTATTCAGCAAACTCTACAATTGTTGCAAATGAATGGCTAGCAATGAAGAAAGATTGACAGACATGATGAATTGAGATTGAAATTCCAATTACTTATTAATAAATGGAAATGTGAAATGTTTTTCTTCTTTCCATCTCAATATATTTCTGTCTTACTCTACTGTTTAATGCTGTAGAGCATCAGTGCTTGTAAGAGCATCACACTTGAACGCAAATAGACACACTCTCTGTCCACAGTCACCTGAGTGATTGTGAGCTGGGGAAGCCTCATTAATCACGCCACGCCAATGAGGAGGCAGAAGGCATAGAAACAAGTTAAATAGGAAGTAGGTTCCTTCCCTTGGCTTTGTCACACAATTGCATTTGTGACTGTGATGGAGTGTGTTTGCCTGCACGCATGTTGGTGGAAAGTGTACCCCTGTGAGGGACAGCCCCTGATGTATCAGCAAAGTAAGAAGCTATCCTCAATGTGTATGCCCTGGAAATAATAGCATACCAAATATTAGCAGAGGTAACATTTCACCAGAAAAAAACTATTTAGGATGCAGTATGTGCATTTGACAATGTTGCCAGAGACTTAAGAGCAGTAAATGTTTTCTTCTTGAATAAAACATTTTGCTCTCATTGACATTGAAGTTTTAAAAGAGCTGTATTTAACATTCTAAATATAGCAGCAAACAACCATTTCCTATGTGAAGATATAGTGGAGTAATGTCTACCTGAGCAGAGAATGAAGTAACTCTCCCTGTTGTGCGTGTTGTCATGAGAGCTTCTCCTTGCTTTGTTTAAGTGCATGTTGGTGCATGTGACTGTGCCCCACTGGTTAGCTCTGTTAGCACCAATAGCTGTGAGCCGCTGTCTCGCCATGTTGAGAGCCGTTGAGAGGCAATTAAAATGCTCCCAATCGTGTATCTTGCACCTTTTTAAAGTATGGAGAAAAAGCTAACATTTCGAAAAAGAGGGAGTGGATAAACAAATATACCTTAGGCAACTGAGACATTACAAGACATTCAAAATAATTTCCTTTTATAGTCCTAAAGGTGCAGTACATTTCATTACAGTCATTTAGCAGATGCTTTTATCCAAAGCAACTTACGATAAGTGCATTCAACATAGGTATTCAAGAGAACTACTAGTCACCAGAAGTCATAAGTACATTTCCTTTTCCAAACAAGCATCTAAGAGCATGAAGCAGAGCATAACTCAGAGCCAAAGTACAGTGCAGAAACAAAGAAAAACAGTTAGTGCAATAAGTAATACGAATACAATAAGTGCAACAAGCTAGTATGAACACAATAAGTGCTAAGTGGAAGGCTCAGGGTAGCACTTCCTGAAGAGGTGGGTTTTCAGCCTGCGCCGAAAGATGGGCAGCGACTCCGCTGTCCTGACGTCAGTGGGAAGCTGCAGCTTTCTGGACAAGCTCCAGAGGTCTGACGGCCGACGCCAGGGCTCCAGCGAGTAGAGAGTTGCAGTAGTCCAGGCGGGAGATGACAAGAGCCTGGATGAGCACCTGCGCCGTCTCTTCAGTGAGGAAGGGGCGAATCCTCCTGATGTTGTAGAGCAGGAATCTGCAAGAGCGTATAACGGATGAAATGTTTGCTGAGAATGACAGTTGATCATCCAGGGTCACACCCAAGTTCCTCGCAGTCTCAGTTGGCGTCACCACGGTATCATCAATGGTGATGGACAGGTCCCGGTGCGGGCAACCCTTCCCCGGGAGGAACAGTAGCTCAGTTTTGTCCAGGGTGAGCTTGAGGTGGTGTGTCGTCATCCACTTCGAGATGTCAGCCAGGCACACAGCGATGCGTGTCTCCACTTGGGTGTCACCGGGGGGAAATGATAAGACCAGCTGGGTGTCATCGGCATAACAATGGTAGGAGAAGTCATGCGAGCGAATAACAGAACCCAGAGATGTTGTGTAGAGGAGAAGAGAAGGGGGCCCAGGACTGAACCTTGTGGAACCCCTGTTGTCAGCATGGGTGGTTTCGACACGGCCCCCCTCCACGTCACCTGGTAGGAACGACCTGTCAGGTAGGATGCAAACAGGGAGAGTGCAGAGCCTGAGATGCCCATCCCCTCGAGGGTGGAGAGGAAGATCTGATGGTTCACAGTGTCAAACGCCGCAGACAGGTCCAGGAGAATCAGGACAGAGGAGAGAGAGTTAGCTCTCGCAGCGTGAAGCGACTCTGTCACCGCAAGGAGGGCCGTCTCTGTCGAGTGACCGACTTTGAACCCGGACTGGTGGGGGTCCAAGAGACTGTTCTGGTGGAGATAGGAAGACAGTTGGTTAAAGACAGCACGTTCAAGTGTTTTGGATAGAAAGGGTAGAAGAGAAACCGATCTGAAGTTCTTGACATCAGAGTGGTCGAGCGATGGCTTCTTCAGAAGGGGGGTGACTCAGTAAGTGGCTACTTCAGCAGCCCTCACTTCAGGAGAACCTCTCTGTTGCAATTTATGTCTTTATCAGCCTTGATAAGCCTGACCATCAAATGCAGTATGTTTGGTAACAGCTCAGTGGTGAAGGTTACCTCTGTGGGCTAATAATGGCTTACTTTGTGCAATTCAACAGGGTCTGCATTTACAAGGATTTTAACTAAGACCATTTGTTCACATGGGTATCTTAAGCTTATTCATTCAGTCATGTTTACATGCAATAGCGCATATGTTGACAATAAGACGTCTATACAGTAACGTGTGATACTTGTTATACTACGGTTATTGTATTATTATAACATAATATTGCAATTGACATCCATTATTCAGCCCTGGATGCCATCTGCAGTGTCTTTCTGCTTTCTTAGTGAAAATGTGGCTAAAATGGTAATTGGAGATGTTTTATTATTCCAGTACATGACAGTAAATATAGACTGCAGACACATGGGATATACAGTACATGAGACCTCAGGTGTTTTTGATTTTATGATTCGTAGAAGCTGAGTAGGGATTTCTGCCACATCATCTCCTTGCTTGTGGTCTTCATCAGGGTCATCACAAAACACAGTTTTCTACTCTCCCAGTACTTCAAAGTACTGATGACTAAGCCTTTCATTTAAGCAAATAACACACATTCCATTTATTTTGCAGGAACAAACAAAGTGGAAGCACTAGATGAATGTTTTATTACTAAGTTTATGTTTATTTTGTTCACAAAAAGGCACAGTAGCCATTGTCCAGTTTAGTGGAAAGTATTTTTTAGTCATCAAGGTTTGTAGATAAGGAAGTGACACCTGTAACCAATACTGACACATTTCAGGAAATACATAGTATTTCATAAATAGTTTGTTCATTAAGTAATTACTTGGCCAGGGCAATTGTAATGTGTGGTATATGTGCTGGATACAGGCATACACAACCTTTTCACAGCTCCAACAGCTTTGTTCTTGTAAAAACATTGTTGTATTTATCTCCTTGAGCTGATAAGACCAACATTGAACAGAACATTAAATATTTCATATTTGATATCAATATATAGTACATCATATAAATAGACGTTATCAAGTGGACAACTCTTAGTACTAAACTGTTATCTCTTAAACTATACCTGCTTTACCCCGTCCTTCAAGGCCTGTATACCACTGTCCCTTTTGGCCTCAGCACTGGTGGAACACACACACACACACACACACACACACACACACACACACACACCTTCAAACAAGATCAGTAGTAATTTATTCAGGGCATGTTCTTGTAAGAGAGAATCTTTCAGTATAGAAGTCACCCTAAAGCACATACACATTAAAAACACTCACGCAACATGTGAGCAAAATCACAGCAGCAATATATCAAAGTTTAGAGTTTCCCTTGTGATGAATCAGGTTAACAGCATTAATGTTGTGAACTCTGAAACAATTTTCAACTTTATTTCCATGTACCAGTTCAAATATTTAGCAGAAGATTTTATATAGATAGATAGATAGATAGATAGATAGATAGATAGATAGATAGATAGATAGATAGAATAGCAACCATCATAGTGTGAAGTAAAGATTTACTACTGATTGTTGTCGGGCCGATATTCTGTTAAGAAATAATAACATATAATCCTACTCCCCTTTTTTCAAAACACTTGTTCTAACAGTAGGACTAATTACATAGGTTGTGCAAAACCAGGGTGTGCATCTTTGATATTATTTCTTCAATGTGAGTGCAACTTCCTCTCCTTCCTCTGCTTTTGCTTTTGTGGCCAAGGTTTCTGGAGCCCATACAAAACACTCCTGCTGTCAAATGAAAGTCGGGTACTGTCACATATTGCAGTGATTCCTTTTAGCAATCTTCCAGTTCACTGTGGGCCGAACAAAGGGAAAAATGGATGATTTACTAACTTTTTGCACTTGAAGACTCACTTTTTTATGGTCAGCATATTTGTGCTGACCATAAAAAACGTTAACACTTTTTTCTTAAATCAGTTTTATAGGAATCAAATGGAAAACCACTGTACATTTTCAACATAATTTAGTTTTCACGAATTGACTTAAATTGACTTTCAATCAATGGATTTTATATATATATATATATATATATATATTTAAAAACAATACTTATCATGAACTTAAAAGCTTATCATGAGCTAGCATAAGCTAACCAATAACCAATACTGCTTTGACTCTAACACATTCTGTTTGTATCATAGGTTTTATTTTTACCTATACAACCTGGTCTTTACTCTTTATGTGGGATAATTATCTGTATTCAAGTCTTGTAAACTGAAAGTCAAGCATTGCTGCCCTTATTTTTGTCTTTAGTCACACTTTATATTGGCTTTGAAAAGGCTTAACACTTTCTGCTCTCCTCAGGCTATGCCATTTGGCACACTTTTCTGTCCGCTATATTCCTCTAAAGTGCTGGCAGTTGGGCCAAAGGTTTAGATAATATCAAAAGCCCTCTATTTAAACTCTTGAGATGAGGAAATTGAGTTTTTGGTGTCCTTGGCTCAAAACTGTGTTTCTATAAATGTTTGCAGTAGGTTATTTATTCAGTTTTAACAAATGGGGTAGTACTCAGGCAACTAGTTTTCCAACAGATGCTTTTAAGTTACAGGTTGTCTTGGGGTGAAAGCAACAAGGATTGTTGCTGTCAGATTTTAGAGAAGAGTTCCCTGTTCATATCCATACATCTACTCTAAAATGGTGTTAATGACCAGAACCAAGGACATAAGTCAGACAAATAGCAGGGACAGAGTCCTCTGCTGTTGGCTGGAAGTACTGCAGGTTACTGCAAACCTTACCACACAGGTTGTAACAATGTAACAGACAACCACATCACTGATGTCAGAGAGAAACTCCCCGACTCCACAGCTAATTCTAATGGGCCAGGTGGGGAAAAGGAAATGTGAAAACTATGTTCAATGCCAGACTGTGATGGATCTCGCAACTGGGTATACAGTATGAAGACAAAATGGTAATTTCTAGTTGGTTTATATGATCAGAATAGAAAGACACTGGTGGAGTAATGAGACTTACAATGACCCAAATACGCCATCGTAAGTTCCTCCTACTTGTCACCTATAAAACTTGGCATTTCAGCAGAGGCAGCGTTTTCCAACATTTTTTTAAAATATTTTTCACCATACACTCCAGCTGGTCACGTTTGTCAAATGATCAAATGCTGGAAGGGCTAATGTGACAGAGTTAATGGCTAGCTTTAATATGTGAATGTAACTAATCAATTAACTAGCTAATGTCGGCATACATACAGTGTGCATAGGTGACTGTGTTTTGTATTCTGTTTGTAACACTCAAGGGTTTATCTAACTCACATAGGTGTTTTCAGAGTACAGGTCGCTCAGGTTGGGGGATAAGGTTACGATTGGCCGCCATATTCGCTCCGTCCGCTATTCTGCTGCCAGCGACCTCCTGGGTCTTGGTGCTTTTATACAGCCACCAGATTGTGAAAGACAACAAGTGTGACATCATTTTATTCTCCTGCTTCAAAGGGTTCTAATGATAGCCGTTTCCGCCCTTTGGGGCTTTGCGTTCTCCGTTTATCTGTCTTCTGTCATATTAAAATATTGATCAATATTAATTGTGTTTATTACTTTTTCAATGCTTTGGGTCAATTTATGTTATTTTTAACACGGCTATATGGAAATAAAGTGTTTTTATGTAAAACTCCTTGGAAACAGTCAACTTGTAACATAACATGGAGTATATTGTTATACATTGCATTAGTGCTGGGCGGTATGACCAAAAATGTGTATCACAGTATTTTGTAAGATTCTGGTGGTTTCACGGTATATCACGGTATTTATTTATTTTTTTAGCTCTTCCTAACAACCTTGTCTCATAAACGTCATGAAATCAACTACTGGTTCTCTGGTCAGTGGAGGAGAGTAGAGGATTTAGAGAGGGGGTCAATGGGGAAAAGCAAGATGAGGCTAGAGGAATGAATGATGAGATATATGAAACTGGTGGAGAGAGAGAGAGAGTCAGGGAGAGGTGGAGGGGTTGCAGAGTTGTGTGGCTGAGCAACATGAAAGCTAAAGTGGACCGCAGCTGGGCTAAAGCTGGGGCAGCCTGCTATGAACAGCGTGCAACAGTGTCGAGCAGGGACTGTAAAGTGTGCTTCAATCTATGAGTCCAGTTCTCTTCCAGCCTATGGCCATCATTCCATACATATCCCACATGTGTTCTTTGCTTTAATGACACCTTTTCATCAGGTCTATCTCAAGCAAATCATCGTGAATCAATATTATTTCAAAGACATTTAATTTCATCATTTAACAACAGGGAATATTTGCACGTGCCTCTTCATTTCAAAATGTATTAGTATTTTAAAGTAAATGCTTCATAAATTGATTTAATTAAGATTTGCCACCTGTGCTTTTCACTTAACTACATCTCGTGGTTTGCTACATTCAAAAGCCTCCTGTCCTATAGCCTTGAATTTCAAGAACTGGTAACTTGCACCTGATCTGTGCGTCTTACTGAGTGAAGGGTGAGAGGCTGATAGAGAGAATGAGGTTTTCTCCCTCTCTCTCTTTTCCTCTGTGAGTGTGTGCGCATATACACGCATCATGTGTGAGAGTTTGCTATTGGCCGGTGTGTGGGGATGCAATGCCAGTTAAGTATAGCTGTCGAGGCTTTGAATATCGTAAAATATTTTTCACTTAAGCTTCAAAGCCGAATCCCAGGACAGCCCTAAAAAAACAACAACAAAAAAAACAACAAAAGAAACGGTAGCTGATAGCAGCCGGTTGGCAACACAGTCCTGCTTGCCTACATAATGATACGTTACAATATGATATGTTATAATGGAGCTAACAACTACGGATGTTACATAATGATGCGTTCAAGCTCTGTCCAGTAAAAAAATAGTGAAGGTAAATTATAACGTTCATTATTATCATTCTGAATTCAAATGTATTCTTGTAAAATTAGATTTTTGGCAAGGAACTCAAGGCAAGTCACCAGGGACCGAAAATACATTTAAAAATCGTAGCAAATGGTTGTAAATGATTGACTGTTGAAGTACATGGGATTACAATGTCTGGTGTGGTGACATCTCTAGTGAGGAGTGTGCTATTTGAAAAAGACGTTTAACAACCCTGATTTGTTTTGGACATTTAATGCCTTTTATTAAGTGGATCCAGCAGAGAGATGACAGGAAATGAGGGGGACAGGGATGTGACAAAGGTTAGCACCTGCACTCAAACCGGGGCGGCTCATGGTCTGCATCTTAACCCCCAAGGAATGAGGGTGCAACATTTATAGAAAATGCATGGCAGCTATGACGGTACAGTATATCCCTCATACAAATTGAACCTTTGGAAATGTTAAATTTGTGGTTTTGTATGTTCTGCTTTGCCATGTGATCCTCTCTGTTGTTGTTTTTGTGAGCCTAGGGTTGGGCAGGACAAACCAGGGTCGGTACTGGGACATGCCGTTATTTTGAAAGATTTTTAAATGTATACCAACCAAGTTTCATCCCAGTCTTGTTAAAGGATTTTTGATGACACATCGTCAATACTGGCTCTAGCCAAGTTGCTGCCTTAGGCAAGCTTGGAAACATTTTCAGGATTTGGTCGTGAGAGTGCTGATCTCAAGCTGGGTTCTTCATGAAATCCCTTACAGTAAGCATTAAGTGTTGGAGGGAGTGCAAATCTCGTAATACTTTCATATAAGCCAGTTGACATGGACAATAGAAAGCGCCCAGAGGTTTAAAAAGAATTTGTCGGACAATGATTATTTGTACATTGTGTGTAAGTGCCTCAGCATTAGAGACACCAAGACTTCCTAAGAATGATTGTTTCACGTTCCATAATAATGACCAAATAAATTATGTTGGATTAGCTGCTCCAAAGTTACATTTTGCTTTGACGACTTATGGCTTATGGTTCTCATATTCATGTGCCTTTGGAGTAAGAAAGTCTTTTTTTGTTTTGTTTTGTGGCTGAAGCCAACTTCTTGATTTTAGTATCGCATAACTGTTCCCTGCTGTGAAGGTGTTTTTCAGCACCACAGAGCGACTGAACACGGTTTATTATTGTTTGACACTGTTTCTAAAACTGGATAATATCGTTTTCATCAACATCACAGCGGACAGTTTCCAGCTGTGATTGCATTAAAGAAGGAAAGAAATGGCATTTTAGTAGCAAAGAGTGAGTGCACAGACGTAAAGGTTAAATAGCGGTCTATCCAAAATGAATCGATACACACTGTACTAATCATTATGGGGGCTGAGTTCACTGAACTTGGGAGTCTGATTCAACATAGAATTTGAAATCCAGTGTCCTAACTAAGACCATCTTGCAATGTTGGATCAAACCAACCGTCAAAGTGGGCCGGGGGCGTAAAGCGGGGGGGGGGCAACTTCTTACCCCCCCTACTTCCATCATCCTAGCTTTTGATCTCAACTACACACCTGCAAAGTTTCGGGGACTGCATCTTGCACGGTGGTGATACGATCACTTTGACAAAATCTGTCCACAAATCTGACAAAATCCGCAGACGGACATAAACACCTGGCACAGTACTCAAAACCACTTCTGTGGCAGTTCCCGCTACAGTGGGTGTCTCCATGACCACATTTAGCTGTGATGACACACACACACACACACACACACACACACACACACACACACACACACACACACACACACACACACACACACACACACACACACACAGACTCAGAAGGTTGAAACAATACCCGTCACACGCTGACAATAATAAGACAAAAACATAAGGATAGACAGCGCTGCGCTTCAGTTCGTCCCATATAGCAAGCAGAAGTGAACAGGGCAGTCTGTTCTTCTGTATGGGCCACAGTGGGCGGCTCTCATGGTATTCACTGGCAGAAGGTGATTCTTTCCATAATGTAAGACGGCAACATACATTGAGAGGCGCTTCTGTCCACATTACACAAGGACTAAACAATTGTTTATAGGTGATACTTGAATTAAGGCCCACATCTTTTTACATTTTAATATCATACTACATCATGCAGTACTAGCTAATCTCTCAGTGTCCATAGTGTCACAGTGCCCAGGATACTATGGTAAACTCCATAGGGTAGGCATGGGAAATACTGCAGGAAGGTGTAATAACAATATTGTGGTATGATAGGAATGGGTTAAAACAAGATTGTGTCAGTATTTCTCTTCATATATGAAAAGAAATGGATTTCTGTGCATGTTGTGCTTTAGTTAGTTACTCAGTAGTTATTCCTACTGAGCATGCAGTGATATTTCAGATATAAAGTGTATTTTTATCTCTATAGGTTCTGTCTGTGCAGTGAGCTGCTTTAATGTGATAATGGTTTTAGATCGGATAGTGTTATACAACAGACTCAAGGACTGCAATAGAGCTATGACGAAGAGCAACAGGGGAGGATTTGTAATGCTTCTGTGTGTAGGAGTACTGATATGAAATGGCTTATCAGACAGCATGTCTATTTACCAAAAAACGCAAATCAGTTTCATTGTAGAACCGTTGTTCTGGGGATGTATTAGTTTATGCATGCAGTATTAGAATCAGCTGCAGCAATAACAAAAGCCCCAGATGGGTTTTGGCTGAGAACATATACTTTATTTTTCTTATTTGTTTTTTGTCATATTTGGTATTGCTTAATTATCTTAATTATCTTGTTGTCAAATATTTTGTCTAATTGTGCTTGTATTGTCTAATTGTTGTTGAGGACAATGGTACATCTAAGGGGTTATCCTTAATAAATCATTTCCATTATACACTGCAGGTGCAGGCTTGAAGAAGACTAACACTTACCTAAGAAGCTATACAAACATTTTTACTATCCCCTTTTGAATACATTTTACTCATGAATGCAGAATGTGTGATATTTGTATGTATCATGTAATTCAAAACCAGGTTAAGAAAGTAAACCTTATCCTTTGGTACTCATGAAAGTACTAACAATATAAATATGATAATGTTAGTTACAGTTTTAGTATCACACCTAATAACAGTTCACTGACATCAATGTTTATGTATCACTCAAATATTTCTATATTGTTTATTATTATAATATGATTTATTATTACCTTAATGATTTTATCATTTAGGTAATGTAAGAATAATGAAAGGAATGATGAAAGTCTATTTTACAGAACAGTATCTGGGCAAATTATAGAAAAGTGCGCTTAATGATTGTATTGATTAATATGATCTACCATGACTATTTTTACATTTTTAAGTTGTTAATAATTGCTTAGAATAGACAAAAAGTCTTCACAGCCAGAATTGCATATTTAACAAACTATACCACAACCCCAAAGTTATATATATTTCATCATATGTAAATTATAAAACCCAGACCAACCCAAAGTTTGTACATGATTTATTCCACTTGTACTATGGCTGCTGCCTACTTGCCAACAAAATGAAAATGTTGACATTTGATAATCATTTACATAAAAGTAATTTTGATCTTGCTTTTCTATTTCAAACATCACAATATGGTTCTTGAGCCTCGAACGTCCTAATATTTGAGTTGCTAGGCAACATTTTGCTAAACAGGGAGGAATTTTGAAAGTGAAACATTTTACCTTCACCTTCAGCCTTACCATGCTACTAAAAGTCCTCTCTCCTTTGTCTACAGCCAGTTTGGTTTGCTCATCCATATTCAAACTTTTTAAATGCAATTTGCATGGTTGTTAATGAGAAGTTTTTAGAATTTGAAGTGGTTACACCAACACCTGGCTCATATTGTAGGTGTCCAGTTATACAGTCCAGTTACTAAAAGTAAATATTCAGTGATCATGGTATAAAACAGAAAAAAAAACGAGCAAATGCTCATATTTAAAGCTAATATCTTCCTAGGCTTTATGTTCATTCAAATAGTTATTACTATTCGTTTCAGCACTGATGGATAACAAAAACTTTTTTTGTTTTGTCAGGATTTTGTCAAGACAGAACTAATAGTATCTTACAGGATAGCATTTTAGATTCAGGGGTTCAGCTCCCACTAGGGTCACTCATGCTATAAAAGATTCGCACTCATGGAACTACATGCTGCTTAGCATAATAGCATCCACCAAATATCACGTTAATGGCCTATATTACCATATTTCAGCTCCACTGAGTGAGAAGCTCCCTATGCATTTTTTTCTGAGTGTGGTTTTAAGTTTGGGATATTTTTTGCAAAAGCTTCCTCTTGCCAAATTCTCTATTCCACGGTATAATAGAAGCTCATCAGTTCACTGAATACACTAAAGCTGAATGTTGGTTGTCACATTTCTGTCTGACATTGTGTTCATGCTTTGAATGATCCCTGACAGAGCCTGATGGACATTTGGTTTGATGGAGAGTATGCAGACAACCTTCATGTGGTGGTAACCCCACAGTCACAGCAGGTCACTGATGTTGTGCAGTGGTGGTTTTCATTCCCACTGGCCCCCATTTGTAAAATGCATGAACTTATGGTGTTGTAAGTCACTTTAAATGGATGACATGAAGCACTCCGGACTTACACAGCAGTGGAATGTTGCAAATGCTGTGGGCTGTCGCAGTCTGATAAAAAGATCCACTTTTGACACTGCAGAGTAAACACCTTTCAGTTTTAACACTATATTTGATGTCTCATGCTGTTAACTGTTGGAGCCTAATAAAAGGCTTATGGCAGAGATGACGGCATACAGAGAGAGTATCTATATTGTGTATATAAGTCCTGTAGCCTAAAGCCAATCCAGTTTCACCGTTTGCAACGCCTTAACTTTTAGCTAACCTCACAAACGGCATTTAAGCCGGACTTTTATTTTTTTTGATAGAACAACTATCAGGCATTTTAAATAACCATATAAACGCCTACATTTAAACAGCAATACATTGCTATGATCTACGTTCCAACAACAGCAGAGTGAACTCTTCACAAGAAATTCAAAATCAACATCCAAATGCTTCACATTGTTTTGATTGATGTCCATTCATTGTGTCTAAAGCTGCCATTTTTAAAGATCCGGCTACACTAATACTACCGTATTTGTAGAATTGGATTCCAGTGATGACTGTGTTGGATTGTTTTTGATTTGTTTTAACCAAACATTTCTAGTACCTCCAGAGCGTTGTAAAGACGATGGCTGTGGCTCAGAGAGATAGAGCAGGCTGGAGAGGTTTCAAGGTATTTAGCAAGTTCTTCAGCGCTTTAACTAGAACGCAGAGGATCCGAGGATCCAGACGCTCACGGCATCTTGCTTAGAAAAGGAGGGGGGGGGGGTACAGTAAAAGGGGGGGGACAGTCTGGAGGAAAGTTGGCCTGAGATGAGGAGGGGATGAAGTAATAAGGGCAAAAGAGGGAAAGAGTGACCCAAATGGGTAGAGGGCCAAAAGGAGGAGAACAAAGCGAGCGATTCTGGGTCTCCTCTTTCTTTTAATAACCTTGGTCAGATGGACGGTGTCTGATGACCCACTGGCACAAACCTGACCACTCCTGAGCAATAAACTCTGCTTACTCTGTCTGATTTTCTCTCATATCCAAAAGCTGGAGGGTCTCAGCTGTTAACTGATTTTGCACGTGCGCACACACTTCCTTCTTACCTTTCTGAGGGAAGCAGAGAGGAAGGGGAACTTGTGTTAACACCCCCACATGCTCTGTAGAGCTTCTGTTTACTTTAATCAAGTCTTTTACTTAATTTACATACATGTATTTTAAACGCAAAATCAGTCCCTTTGTTCCTCTTTTTGTGTAGCTCCGCTGTTTGTTTACTAGTGCAGTTCATGACTTTTGGAATTTGAGAGTATTAGCAGTAGGTTATTATGAGGCAAATTCATAAATCATGAATTGGGCCTTCTGTCTCGCTGCATTAGCGTCACTTGTTGAGCTTGTCCAGAGCACAGACTGTATATAAGAAGTGGAGGTAGTCATGGTGACATCATCCATTGGTTTTTGGACTGCCTCTTTCAAGCCTTGAGTTTGACGTTTTGGCCGTCACCGGAAGTGACCATATTTGGACTGCAGAGGAGCGACGTAGAGACGGCGTATACAGCTCTGGTAGCAGTAGTGACCTGTCGATCACAAGGTAACCCGCCCTAAAGCATACCCTGCTTTATGATCTATTGTACTCTAAATTGGAATACAATTTACTAAATGAACATGCTATATTGAAGAAGACTTGAAACCAACAAACTCTTGTTTACAATGTTTACTGAGGTATTAAATCAAGTGAGAAGTAGAGTCATTTTCTTATTGACTTCCATACAATCTGACTTCTTTTTTCAACCAGAGGAGTTGCCCCCTGATAGTACAGAGAATGCAAATTTAAGAGACTTCCACATTGGCTTCACGCCTGATCCAGAGCTGCCCAGCATCCTGCTCTGGAAAAGTTTAATTGGTGAAGGAGATCCTGATCCATGCTACATAAGCCAGTTTCTTCAAATTTGTGCCAAATTTGAAGAGACTGTGTGAGGGGTGGCTGGAGTCACACACAATCATGGTCGTTTTGCGGGTGAGGCGGGTGTCATATATGTCCTACAGGGAGGGGAGTGAGGCACCAATGATCCTTCCAGCTGTGTTCACTATGCGCTGCAGGGCTTTCCTGTTGTAGTCGGTGCAACTTCCGCGCCACACAGTGATACAGTTTGTCAGGATGCTGTCACTGGTGCCTCGGTAAAAAGTGCACATAATGGGTGGGGGAGTTCTTGCCTTCTTTAGTTTGCGGAGAAAGTAGAGGCGCCTCTGGGCTTCCCCTGAGGAAGTCCAACAGCAAATACTGCTGCACCTGTTCCAGCTCCACAGCCATCTGAACCATTTCTGGTGGATTCTGGAGCTACCTTCACCAGCGTGGGAAGGACAGATGGTCAATGCCTCCCCCTAGCCGCTAAAACAAAAGTGTGTCACTGGCTTCTTGGGACAAAGACAAGTTTTATTTTTCACTGAGCCTCAACAACTGACGCTAGCGCACAAGACCATATATGCGCCATTGTTGTACTCCCCTACGTCTCCATGCAATCTGCTGGGAAGAGATTTATTGTGTAAATTGGGGGCCGTAATATATTGCAGCCCAACTGATGTGACTATTACACCAGCTAATGGGAATCTCGCAGACTGGTGAGGATCAATCCGATGGCAGAATGACTTACCTAATCCACTGTGGACAAAACATTCCACAGATGTGGGATACAAGACCTCGGCAGGACAGGCGCTCATCCAACTCAAACCAAACGCTACACTGCCGAAGAAAATCCTCTCTCCCAGGACCAAACCGCTGGGATAAGGGAAACGATTCATGGCCTGCTTGAGGCTGGAGTGTTAGAACAAACTGTAAGTCCGTGCAACACTCCCCTTCACCCTGTGCAAAAACATAACTCCAACAAATGGCGTATGGTGCACGATTTGAGAGCAGTAAATGGCATTGTGGTGGCATAAATTCCACAAGTACCAGACCCTTCAACTCTACTGTCAGGGATTCCACCAAACACTGAGTATTACATCGTGATTGATTTATGTTCAGCATTTTTCAGTGTTCATCCAGACTGGTGATACTTGTTTGCATTCACCTTTGATGGAATGCAATATCAATACATGCGCCTTCCACAGGGGTATCGCCAGTCCCCTTCCGTCTTTAACCGCCTGTTGTCAGCTGACTTATCTTCTCTTGATCTTACGTCGACAGTCATTCAATATGTTGATGACATACTCATTTGCTCATCATCAAAAGAGCAGTGTGAATCAGACTCTATGGCAGTCCTAGAGCATTTAGCCAAGGGGGGGACACAATGTGAGCCGAGAGAAACTTACATTTTGTCAAACTAAGGTAAAATACCTCGGCAGATTTGTAAATGGCTGCTGATCTGCTTTAGTTTAATTCCAGCACCAGCCTTCTGGAGCAAAGCTGAGCGTTTCAGCACCAACACACATGGACAGCTCCTCTGTGTGCCTGGTGAAGCTACACCAGTTAAATAATCTCAACCAAAGACAGCGTAGTAAGTGTTTCCCTTTAACCCTTTTACCCTTCTGAAGGCTGACCTTAACCCTGTCATAATTGTTTTTTTTTGGTTTCATTTTACTTGACTGCTGAGTAAAAGCACCCTTCTAAGCCCAGTAACAGGTAAAGGGTACAATAGTCTTTGTCAGTTTTAAGTAGGGTTTTTGAGCCAGGCAAGATGTCACACAGCCAACTTGTACTGTAAATGTCCACCATTACATTATAGCCATCAGGAAATATCCCTTTCCTCATTTGCACTCGACAGTCTTCACCATTAGATATACAAGGAGACAGGGAAAAGGGAGGGAGTGATTAGAGGGACAGAAAGATGGGGGGGTAAAAAGTGTGTTTCTGTATAATTACCCCTGAGAACCACCTCTCAGCACCCTAAATTAGTTCAATACCTCGGCCGCAGGCTAGGAGCTTCCTTTTTCTCTCAGCCTTTCTCATGTATTCCTAATCTATCAATCTCTGCCTGCCAGTACCCATCTCATCCCACCCCCCCACTCTAACACTCCCTGTTCTCCCCACCCTAACCATTTTCTTTTATCTCCTGGGTTAAGGAGAATAAAGGGATTTCATTTTATGGCTCACTTCAGAAGACTATTTACGTCCAGACATTTGATAGAGAGGTGAATACATTACTAATTAATGAGTAATTAAAGAAATTGTGGGGAATCAAGATTCTAGCCAGCTGTTCTGATATATGAATACTACAGGCACAATGCACACACAGAAAACAATATGGTCAAAGCCTTGATCACCACATACATAATATTTAAAGGTAAAAAGATACTCTTTTCCCCTTACTATTTGTTCTGTGTCATTGGTCGTCTCGACTTGTCTGCCCTCTCCTCCACTCTCAGATCAGGAAAACTTTTTGAGTGTATCAATTATTCACTTAAGATGAGAGTAAGATCTAGATTGTGTGTGTGTGTGTGTGTGTGTGTGTGTGTGATCTTAATGCCACGGTTAGATTTTTTTGTTGGCAGGTGCTCTGTCCAGTGTCAGATACCTGTGGCATCTGATGAAAATGCATGCATACGATGTGGAAGGATTCTTTCAGGAAGAAACTATGAATATGAGTAACATGATGAAGCACCTCATCAAGCCTGGAGAAACCTGGAGTGGACAGCCGCATCGTGTTTGGCACCAACGTCGTTTTCTCCTCCAGAGGACACGCTGCAACCGTTGGCTGATTTCTTCATGTAAGA
>NW_027176975.1:5403136-5428136 GCF_023349555.1 Cebidichthys violaceus | reverse complement strand
CGGAATAGATATGGCAGTCTGTTAGCATTACGTCCACGATCTTACTTTACTGGATGCTCCTCAATGAACAGCACAATCCACTTGTTCACTGATTATTTCATGACTCTAAACTGTGATGAATACAAGAGTGAGCCCTCTCTATTGATTTTTAAGAATAGTTCATATCAAATTATGCAAACCTCCTAAATGGTTTTTCACAAGTTATGCTCCTTCCAGAAAATGAATCAAAGTTTTTGATTGCACAATAATTTATGTTCAAGAGTTTGGGTCTTGTAGTGGTGTACTGTGGGTACGTGTGTTCACCACGTGAATACAAGGTATTTCACTCTGATATATCTGATTTCTATCTGCTGTGTACACACGGCTTATAATGATCCCTCACACACATTTCATCTCACACATCACATATAGATCCACTTTATCATTGGCATTCAAACCGACACAGTTGTTTGTGATTGTGCTAATGAGCCATAGCTATTCTTTACGCCCCTTTTAATTGTACAATATCAAATGGAATTAAGCAAGCGTTAACGTTTCGTCATGTAAACAAACCATGTGCCGATCAGCTGTGTGCTTGAGATCAGACTGAGGACATGCAGTCACAAGATGGGTGAGTATTACTTGCTGTCTTCTGACATTCCTTTAACCTACTTTTAAAACAGAAAACATTTTTGATATTGTGATATTTACTGGATATTACAATATAGCTAACAAGAAGGATAAATCTCCCTCCAGCCGGCTGTCATTTTAGACTGTCAATTTAGGTTTTTGTAGTGAAATGAGTAGATAGCTCCTGGTTTCATCTTCATCAATCAGCTGTTCCTCATTCATTGCTGTGCTTTTAAATCCAGTGACAGGAATTACACCCCTAGCAATGCACCCCTATGTACTGAATCGAGAATTGAGTTTGAATCAGGAATAGTTTCTGAATCAGGAATCGTATGAGTCGAACCGATGCCCCGAGAATCAAAAGCGAGTCGTGAAACGCTAAAGATTCACAGTGCTAATGCAGATGCTTGGTCTGTGTCACTGACAGAGGGTTTTATAGTATAGCTGACTTAATGGGTGAGAATTTGAATCATGCAATTATTGAAAAGTTCTTCCGTATCCATGTGCCGACAATTTCAAGTCGATTTGGGATTGCACATTGGCGGGAATAGTCCAAATATTTATTTCCGTATACGTACATGTCCTCATGTGTACACAAAGTGTGGATCCATACGCACTGTTTTGTAGTTTAGTGTCCTGCTCTGAATGAGTTACACTGTGGAGTCAAATTAGTGACCACAAAGTCATCTCTTGTCTGTAATGCTCTTTTAAGTAGAGCAAGAACCAAAAAACCATTTGTATGGAAACAAAAGTATATTTCTCTGAGTGCTCAGTCGTCAATCATTTCTTCATTATCAGTGATATGCAGACCACATTTTGTAAATATGTCATTTTGATGCAAGTACAAGCATTGCATATTGAAGTATTTTATCTTTGGTTTTTATCTTCTAATTTTTTGTGTGTTTACGTTCCCTTTGCTGCTTCTTATCTCTGTATTTTCAGATACAGCTCACTCACTGAACAAGAGATGTTCCCCTTCAACGTGAGTGGTTATATAAACATTTAATAATAAATCAATAGCGTCAAATAGTGAGAGCAGCTTTCACAGCATCCATATCTCTGTCGGTTTAATCTCTCCTTCCTTGAATGCGTACAAAACAGTCAATCCAATGGTAGCCGGAGGCTTCTAACACTCCTAATCCCTAATCCAAAGTCTAGGGCAGATTAAGAGGAACCCAGGGGACTCTAGTCCTCCAGGGAGGCAGGGGTGGATAAATGGATGAATGGGGTTGTGGATAGAATAGTTGGACAAAGGGATGGGAGGATAGTTGCAGTGGAAGAAACTACATGTGTACAGGGTGGAGAGAGAGGACTGGGCATATGATGGAGCGATGCAGGAAAAGGGTAGAAAGAAGAATGCTGAATGCATCCTCGTCATTGCTGTGAGTAATTTGAACAATATAATGTATTATCGGGAGAGGACTCTCCGCATAAGTCGATGGACGAGAGTTGATAAAGTGAAAAACCATGTGTGCTCAGTCGATGACCCAGATATTCTTAAATGTTATGAGGGATGACCAACTGGTACCCCTCCACCAGCTCTTGTTGAAGTGAGAGTTATCGGATCGATGGCTGCCTGAGGGGCCCATGACAGGCATGATGGCAAATTACCCCCCTCTTCATCTGTCTGATTCTCTGAGAGACCCCCCCCCCCCCCTCCAAGGCAACCGCTGCTGCTCATAGTTGCTGCCTCTTGCTCTCTCTCGCTCTCTCTCTCTCTCTCCTGGATCTCCTCCCTGTCTCTCATTCTCTCCCTTCCACTCTCTCTCTCTTTCTCTCTCTCCCACGGAGACACGGCAAACCTCCTCTTCACCAGCCACGGTGCGTGCCGGCGTTGACGCGAGTATCCGCATACGGAGTGCGGACCGCGGAGTGTCGTTGCGCACATCCTCGGTTCATATTTCTCCTGATCGCCGAGCCTTTTTCTACCCTCCTGACGCAGAAAGCAAGTGTGGCTTTGGTGCTCTCTTTCATTGTGTGCGTTTTAAAGAGCCCTCTCCATCCCGGTCTCTGTCATCTCTACAGGAAACTAGAGACAATTACGGAATATGGTACCTCTCCGTGGTAATGCCATGTGACAAGGCTTTTCGTCATTGGGCATCTCTTTCCCCTCCAACAAAAGTCGGTGGCTTCGTCAGTGTGTTTTGTCGGGCTAAGTGAAATAAAGATCAAAAAATAAAAAAAAAGCCTCTGGGCAAAATGGAAGTTTTGGCCGTTGGCTTGGTCCGCTGAGGCTGCCGCTGCTGCTGCTGTGGGTTTGGTGATTGGTGCAGCGGGGAAACTGCGTCGCCAAGTCTGAAAGGCTGGGAATCACGGGTCATTACAGCAGGAGCCGCTGTTGAAGATAACGAGGCTCTCCCTCACGCTATCGAATGGTTCCAGATTGATCCATGTAAATGTGCGGCTAACGTCCTCCAGACCCCCAGTTTGCTCTAACGCGACCGACGCTCGGATGCGGGTTGTTTCCTCTGCGGCTCAGCCCACAATATGATTTAATGTTGGGAGGAATTTCAACAGGGTGCCAGTCTGTGACTACCCGGGGATCTCTACTCGTTCTCCTCTTCAGACGAGCGTTATTCTCTAACGACAAGATACACAATATTTCGAGGAAGAGATTAAAGGGAATTTCCTAGACCGCCCTACAGATGGACTAAAAGACAGAAGCTTCGGTTTCCCGGGATTTTAACTCACTTCGCTCTCACTCAGAGAGCTTTGGTTCTCTCTTGTTTTTGGAGGAGGTAATTCTGGACAACATGAAAGTTATCTCGGCTCTGTTCCTCGTTGCCGTGTGTTGGAGCCAGGAGTGGAAGTCGGCGCTCTCAGATTCAATCATCCACATCGGTGAGTTACTGCGCTTCTCTCCTCTGACTCGCGGCCACAATAAGGATCTCTGTGCGTCTCTCGGGAAACAGATTGGAGCTTTTACAGCCTCAGCGTGCGCTGCGCCGCTTAAATCACACTGACGGCGGTGTCACTGACGGCGGTGTCTCTGACGCCCTGTGTATTCAGTTGCCATTTCCATAAATGCACAGACCGATAATGCACATTGACTTATTTGTAGGCTACTAGTGAAATAACGATGTTTTGTGTCATTACGGACATCGTTTGAATGAACTTTGCATTTGAGTTGGGGGGGGGGGGCTTTTTGAGCATCGATTGCGTAGACTATGTAAACTCTATTATCTCAGGATTGCTTTGAAGTCGCTTATGTGAGGTGGTGAATGTTGTAATATCCTGGATAATAGCATTAATGGCTGTATGGGTTGATCAATAAAGGCGGGCGTGCAACGTTTCCCCAGAATTTCCCACAACAATTGCCGTGTGCGCACAGGATGCGCGAAAAACAGGTGGTTTAGGATGGCGTGATGATGTCCTGGCAGAGGGATTACCCACGATGACAGCGAATTCTCCACTTTTTTTTTCTGAAGCACAATGGCATTACCACCTTCTATCGTGAGCTAGCCTACTGCAGTGCCTGGGGAGAGAGGAAAAAAAAAAAAAAAAAAACGTTTTCCGCTTTCCACCGCCACCAGCTTGGTGTGTGGCACTGTTGTGTCGAGTGTGATTTCGACGTCAGGGAGCGTATTCTTTCAGGCGATGTAGCAGCGCCCAGAGAGAGAGAGAGAGAGAGAGAGAGAGAGAGAGAGAGAGAGAGAGAGAGAGAGAGAGAGAGAGAGAGAGAGAGAGAGAGAGAGAGAGAGAGAGAGAGAGAGAGAGAGAGAGAGAGAGAGAGCACTGCGTGTCTTGCAGGATGTGATGAGGACGCGAGGTGGTGGTGGGCACACGTAATCGTTGCATAGCTTGGTGGCCTCCAATGGGCGATAGACCAGAGAGAGAGAGAGAGAGAGAGCGCAGTGTGTAGGTGCATGAGTGAGAGTGATGGCCAGACACGCACACACCAGCAGGAAGATAAGCACCTGTCCACGTTGAACTGTTTTTTGACCGCAACATGCACATGGCCAAGATCACATCCATATTTTAACACACACACATCCACACTCAAACACACGTTACATATTATAAGCCGCCAATTTCAACCACTGCATTATGCTGCCAGGGGGAAGAGTACTGGCCTGTTGGATCCATTTAGGGCCTGGCCAGCTGATTTCCAGAGCAGACCCCAGGCCAGTTTACCACCTCAACAGGGTTTGCCAAGCTGGATCAGTTGGAGGTCTTCTCTGGGCTGTAGACCAAGCTGATGCTTTATATCTGACTTCCAGCAGCAGCGTGGCCAAATGAGCGAGGTTTACACAGGTCAAGTACATAGTGACTGTGTATTATGTCATTTGCAGAGCATGAAAATGCAGGTGGTACCAGGTTGAAACCTCCTGTTAGAGAAACCAAACATTGCAGATGAGGCCTGGAAATAGTTTTGGCTTCCTGTCATGAAGTTTTGTGTTAACATATTCATATTAGGTTATACGGACATTTCAGTGCAGTACAGTAGGAAGGCTGATGGAGTGTTAGTGAAGTCATTCGTTTGCAGAAGCCTCGTCTTACATGCGGGGTCGTAGGCTGTGGTGCCAGCCCTACAGGGGTGGCAGTATAATCCACTGGTGAGACAGATCACCCTGTGAATGGATGGTTTGATCTCAGCGGTGGCCACATGTTCTGCAAGTGTCTCACAGCAAGACACTTAAACTTAACCAGCTCACGGACTGTTAGTTTCTTTAGATAGGAGTGTTAGCGATTTGACATTTTCGGCTTACGAAGACTAAGACGGGGATCTTCAGCTATGGAGGCAAACTGCACTGAGGTTCTTGTCATCTACAGGAACTGTTTCAGGGTTACTGTCTGTCATTATTTATATACAATGAGAAGGGTAAACGTAAAGATACATATATATGGATTGTAGTGCACTGTATTACAACAACTAGGCTGTACAGACATGAGAATTATTACAGGCAGAAGCTCTCAAATCACGTCCAGTTTGCAATATAATCCATACAAACCCCAGATATATGTTTGAGGAACAAATTTAGTGACATGGATAATGAGAAAACTCGACTATTCCTCCTTGACCCTGTAATGCAAGCCAGGCCAGTGAGTGGTTTCCAATTAGTAGAAAAGACAGTGAAAGCAGTGTGTAGTTTATTGGTTGACTGAATTTATTACTGTTTAGTTACAACTCTATGTGAGCAGCTTTCCCCCCTGCCTTAACAAGCATATGTGCATGTACGTGTGGAGAGGACAAAGGATCAGTGTGGGTGGTTAGTTGGTGTGATTTCAGTCATTTTCTTTTCCCCCTTTCACTCTCTACCTTCCACCTTATTTCTAATCAATAGTTCATTTCCCAGCTAGACACAAGTACTTTGCATCACAACAAACAACAAAGGGTTATCAGCCTCTCTCTCTCTCACACTCCATCCCTCACTCATCCCTCCTTATCCTCACTTCTTCAGCTGACCTTGGAAACAGCAGATAAACCTGGGTATGGATGCAGTGGAAACAAGTAGAGGAAGGAGTATTATAATTTGCTAGCATTGTTTTCACACATAAGGTGGTATTGTTTCAAGGAGAAATAAGCCACACTAGTTTCTGCACGTCATAATTTTGCATTTTGCATGAGGAGAATGTGTATCCCACTCTTGCAATGCTGAATTGTCCATCTTTCTCTCTGTGTGTGTGTGTGTGTGTGTGTGTGTGTGTGTGTGTGTGTGAGAGAGTGAGAGTGACACACAAGTCATCATATTGACTTAGGACTGCATGAGAAAGAAATAAAAAAATACTATACCCGGCAGGAACATCACATTGACATGTCAGAAGTAATCCTTCTTTAATCTCTTTGTTGTTGCTAAAGATGGAATGACGGGAAAAGGAGAGGAAGAGAGAGCGAGACAGGCGAAGGGAAATGTATATCAAAGGCAGAAAAGATGGAAGACAGAAAGTGAAGTGAAGAAGAGAAACCAGGGGGTAGAAAGGGAGAGAAGGTGGACTTTGTGTCGTCATCATCTACTCTTTTTAGCTGTCTGTACTGAAAACCTGTGCCTTCCTCTCACTGAGCAGCCTTTAATATTGTGATATTAAGAGCAGTGACCAGCAGATGTTTTCATCTCGCATTGTCCAGGCATCAGATGTGATTGAGCTGCTGGGTAGCTGGCACCCCTGCCTTCTCTCTGTCTGTCTGTCTGTCTGTCTGTCTGTCTGTCTGTCTGTCTGTCTGTCTGTCTGTCTGTCTGTCTCTCTCTCTCTGTCTCTCTGTCTCTCTCTCTCTCTGTCTGTCTCTCTCTCTGTCTGTCTCTCTGTCTCTCTCTCTCTCTCTCTCTCTCTCTCTCTGTGTCTCTCTCTCTGTCTCTCTGTGTCTCTCTCTCTGTCTCTCTCTCTGTGTCTCTCTCTCTGTCTCGCTCATGATCAGCATGCAGAAGGAAGAGGGGAGTCCGCTTGTCTCTCTGCCCTTTCTGCATCGTGTGCTGCATGGCAATGGACCTCTGCTTTATGAGGGTGGTTCGTATGGATTCTGCACGTGTGTGTGTGTGTGTGTGTGTGTGTGTGTGTGTGTGTGTGTGTGTGTGTGTGTGTGTGTGTGTGTGTGTGTGTGTGTGTGTGTGTGTGTTAAAGAGAGAGTGTGGAAGTACGTGCGGTTGTGTGTGTTCGTGATTAGTTACGCTCAGAAAGTCACAGTGATTTATGCAGCCAGATTAAGTCCTCACTTCGAGGTTGGTCTGCTTTTTAGCCATGCAGTGTGTCATAGTGCATCCCCTGGCTAACCATGCATCACAGATGAGGGGAAGAAGCTAACAAATGAGCCTGGCTCAAATCATGGGTTGTAGCCTACATTGGCACACTTCTCTCGCACACTATTCCGACACTAATCACTGAGATGCAGTATATTAGATTTGTCCTGGCTGTACGGATTAATGACATCGTACTTGATTACACATTTCAAATGTAAAAGTCATGGAGTATTGAAAATAATATGAGACGACTACATGTGACACAATGTCTTTAACCTGTACATACGCATATTATAGATACCCATGTGCTTATGGTCTTATGGATGAAGAGGAAGTAGGAGTTCCCCTGATATCTACAGTGTTATACATGAAGTTACAGGAGACCCAGAGGGCTTCATTTACCTTTGCGATGCATCATGAAATCTGAAAGAGGACTCGGTGTGAATAGGCACATTAGAGGACGCTTCATATGTGAATCAGTCATTGCTGGGTTTTTACCATTTGTGTAAGTATTTTGAACAAAAGAACTTCGATCAAGGTTTTAGTTTTAGTTTGAGTCATTGATACATTGGATCCATTACTGTCAACTCGTTTATAAAAGCCTCTGTGCAGCACAAGTGCAGTACTTCCTTGCTGTGGTAATGTAGGAATACCAAGAGTGATGCAGAGTTTAGAAGAAACCACAGAAAAACTCGATTCCCGAGGGATTTGGTCCAACGGACTGCGTTACCTTTGTGGTCATTAGTGAAATGAGATGCTTTATTCAAGATTATTCAAGCCTTAATGCTCTGCAGAGAAATAGACAGCGAGTAGGATAACTCGTTAAGACTCATTAGTCTAAGTTTACCACCAAAAACTAGCAGACATGGTCCCAAAAGTGGGCCGATGAGTTTTAACATCAGACAAATGACTGTCTGGTCCACTGAGATCCATTCATTACAGCTCCAACTGACAACTGCTGTTGTCTAGCATGCACATTGTGACCCACAACTTGGACACTCAAATGATATTTAATTCATGTTGAATGACACAGATTTTAGCTTTTATCATTCCAAACTGTAGATGTTCTTTAGAGTAGAAAGATGCAGTCCGTCTTGAGAGGCACACTAAACAAGAATGCCCGAGAAAATGTGTTACCTGCAAAACGGTCAGTCGACGCACACTTGAAATCTAATTTCAACTATGTAGTATTTATGTCGTATTTACTTTCATGTTTTTTGTTATACATTTTTAGTCTCTGGAGTTAAATTCCTTCCTTTTGTGGACAAGGCAAGCTACTGTTTGGGAGACCTGTGTCATTTAGATGAAAGAGAGAGAGAGAGAAAAAAAGGTTGTTATCCTTTGGACAGCCAGTTCAGTTAAGGTGATGAGGAAGGGAGTGAGGGATGGACAGAGAGATTATTGGATCTATGCAGTGTGCACATGTGTATCTCTCTGTGTGTGTGTGTGTGTGTGTGTGTGTGGTGGGGGGTGGCTCTGAAAAAAAAAAAGGATTTCTGTCATTTAGATGGAAAGAGTTGAAAGACCGAATGAGAGGTTTCCATTATTTGTGGGGTGAGGAAATAAGGGGGAGAAAGAGAGAGGGAGATTTGTCCTGGCATGGCCTGTTTTTTCTTTCTCTTTGGTGCTATTCTGGTCTTTTCCATGGAGAAGGATTTCTAAACATCTCTCTGTGTGTGTGTGTGTGTGTGTGTGTGTGTGTGTGTGTGAATGGCTCCTCCTGCCTAGTTTTGTCTACGTGTTTCACAGCTGTCAACACCGCTTCCTCTTCTGAACTACCAACTTCTGTTTGTGTGTCTGCGTGCACATGTGTGTTTTTAATCTGCAGTTATGCACCAATTCAGAAGAGAAGGGGCTTTAGCACCTCATGTTTCTGTGTGCATGAATACTGGTGTTTTATGTATATTTGTGTGTTGATTTACAGAGTGCCTGGTCTGTGTGGTATCTGGGACTTTTGTGCATTGTCTTGTGAAGGAAAGAGTCAGACAGCAGCTCTGACGTCTGTACCTGGTCACTGAGGCAGAACCCTTAACCAGGCCACAGAGAGAGAAAGGGGGAATATGTGTGCGTCTGTTTCTGAAGTTGAGGTGGACTGACAGGTAGCTGTGAGAAGAAGTATGATTGCTTGTCTGAGGTCGACTGCAGATGTAGGCCAGGAAAGACAGCCCTGCCCCGCCGAAGGTGCTTCATCTCACCGCAGCAGTCAGTGATGCAGGTAGAACAGACCAGATGGCCCGGGAAGGACTTGTACAACAGAGCCCTTGTTCCCGGATGATTGTATTGTTTGTGTTTATCCCGTCGACACGCGCAGAGTCACGCGTGCTTAATGTCAGCCGAGGACAAGAACCTTTGCTGTTCACCAGAAAAAAAGGTGTCCGCTTGCTTTTTGTGGAGATTGACTTTAACTGCTTTCTGCATGCGTGCACGTGTAATCTATACACACACACACACACACACACACACACACACACACACACACACACACACAGAGAGATTCTGTAAGGGCACGCTTAAGCTCTGGCTCTGTACTGAACATTGTGTGTTAGGGAAGAGAGAAAAGCGAGCTGCTTATATCGGCCGTGCAGTGGCTGCTTTTATTACCACAGTAACCTCTGGAGGCCTGTTTTAGGACACAAGTTTTCTGTATAAATTAACGGATTAAACGCAGCATGAATGCAGAAATCCCTTCCCTATGTTGAATATGAGACATACATGCATGATGATCTGTATTTAGGATATTTTTTTCAAAACCAGAGTGGGGACATGTCACGCTATGCACAGCTCTCTAGCTTATCACACTGCCTCACACTGAGGAAGTAATCGCACTATTTGGCAATCATTATTCATGAGACGACCAAAGTCCAAATACGCCGAACAAACAATGAAACTCAGTAGAATAATACTATTTGGATGCAGTGAGCGTCTTTCGGGAGGAATGCTCGGTGTGCATACGTTCTATGTGATCAGGCTTATGTTTAGAGAAACTTTGAAGGAAAATAGTATTTTCTTGTCAAGGACTAGCTTGACTGTCAGTTTCCTGCATGTGTGTGCAGATTTGAATGGTGCAGTGGTGTGTACGTATATGTGGGCATGGTGTTTATCCGTTCTGTATGTCCTACATTCTTGCAGTAGAGTGAATATTTACATCTAACCCTCTTTGTCTCTCGAGCGACACAAATGCTGCTTTAGTCTTCCAGTAATCTTTGCTGTGTCTCACTTGGGCAGAGGTGCCCTAAATGTGGATACAATGTTTTTTTAATTTGCGTTAGCGTCTCAGGCGTGTGTGTGTGTGTGTGTGTGTGTGTGTGTGTGTGTGTGTGTGTGTGTGTGAGTGAGAGCATGCATTAAGGAGTGTGCATACTGCCCGCACTTGCATGCATCCCAGACCGCTGTCTTTAAGGGTGCATGCCAGCGTGGGTGTGTGTCTAAATTGATGTGCGTTTCATCATGCGTATATGTGTACATGAGTTATTTGCTCCCTCTCTTCTGAATCATTTCCTCTTCAAAAAATCACGGGTCGGCTGCTAGGGCTGGGCGGTATGACCAAAAATGTATATCACAGTATTATGTAAGATTATACCGGTTTTCACTGTATTTTTTTTTCGCGTTAATGCATTAACTAATTAACGGCGACAATTATTTTATCGAGCGTTTAATTATTAAGCGGACATTTTTAACACAAGAACCGGCCGGCCAACCAAACTGTTGTGCCGTGGTGTTTTTCCCTGTTAAAGAGCGTTGGTTGTGGGTTATTAATTGTTGTGTTATAAAGTTATAACCATAACTTAGGGGTCCCTCTCACTACATAAGTAGCCGTAGCACTCTTCGCGGCGAACAATATATTTTGCTTCCTGTTGAAGAGTGACAGCAGTTGTTTCGGCTATACCGGTATGACGGTATATGAAAAATTCATATCATACGGGAAGTTAAAACCGGTTTACCGGTTCAACTGGCTGCGACTCACAGCACTATAAAACACATAAAGCGAAGCATTGGCACGTTTGTTCTACAAAGGGCACGCTGCACATAAACTAAAGCATGTGCGCTTATACACACACACACACACACACACACACACACACACACACACACACACACACACAAAGGTGCACATAGGCTCAAACAATAAATCGGCGCACTATCACACAGATACTGGGGCGGCATGGCTCAGAAGGTAGAGTGATCATCTAGTAATCAGAAGGTTTAGGTTCCCGGTTTGTTCCCAGAGTGAGTGTCCAAGTGTCTTTGAGCAAGACACTGAACCCCTAACCACCCTTGATGAGCAGGTTGGCACCTTGCATGGCAACCTCTGCCATCAGTGTATGGATGTGTATGTAAATGGGGGAATGTTGGCATGTTTAAGGGCTTTAAGTGGCTGGTAGATTAGAGAAGCGCTGTGAATGTCGTCCATTTACCATTTTCATTCGAGGTACATTCTTTCCTTGCTTTATTCATTGGTCATTTATTAATTGGCATGGAGATGGTTGGCCATGAGCCTTTCAAGAACACACCCGTTCACCTTTCCTTATTTTACTTGAAGACCTTTTCAAAAAAATAAATACAGGAATAATATCAAAATAAACATCCTGAGTACTGTTGTAGAGTAAAGTCTTCACAGAAAGTAGGCCTGTCAAAACAATAACTATGTCAACTTACCACAAACTATATGGACATGCTCAATCATTTTAATGTAACTCAGCTCCATCCACAGCTCCTGTGGGAACATTTGGGATTTATCCAAATGAGAAAGGAGTGTTGTTGTCTGTACTTAAATCTATCTCATAACTAATGTGTTGTTCCTTTGCACTTTTCGTTAACAAAGGTCCTAACTATTGAGAAACTGATCGGCAGGATATTTCCTATTAAGGAATGAAAACCTCTGTGCCAAATATAAATGAATGAAATATTCATTACACTTTTTAAAATTTTAATTAACAGATCCCCAAGAGTCCATTTTGTTCATTGCTTTGGTTGTATGGTTTTATTTCATTTATGTTTTAATTATTAAGGATCTTTGAACACAGCCTCCTTCCTTCATTCCTTCAACCGCCTTCTTGAAAAGGCCGGCGCTGTGATATTTTCACATGTCCCAAAACCTGTTGTTATCCAAGTCCTTCATGATGTTTAAAGGTAGGTGTTTCTCCTTCCGACCACAAATGTGGGCTTTCTTTCGGTTATGCATCTCTACTCCAGCTTTGCACGGAGGTGGTCGTGAACAGGAAAGAAACCGCGTGAAACCCCTATTGAGACTCATATTCTGAATATGTAACAAAGCATGCTCCTAAAATCCAAATGATATCGACATATCCCACATGTCTTGATCGGAAAATGCTCCATTCGGAATAAGGCCTAATTCAGAATATCCAAATGGAATATGTTTGCATGAGCCATATCAAATACGGAATATTGTCATATTCATAATAATAGTAGAATGAGTTTGCATGTTAACATATTCAATATTGTTTATCGCAATTATTTCTGGGACAATATGTTGTCCAATAAAAGTAGTTATTGTGGCAGGCCAAACGACAAGTGTGCTATTTGGTTCAACAAAATTACCGACTGAAGATAATTATTGACCATTATGCCAAAGGTTATTGAGTACTTGTGCATACATAATAACACATTTGCTTTATTTCTGTTATCTGTACAATATTTCCTCTTGTGTTGCCTCATGCTGCTCGACCCCTGTTTCACTGCCTTTATTCATCACATTACAAACCATACATGTCGTCTCCTTAGCACCGCTGAAGTGATAATGGGTTTTCCAGACTAATTATATCACACCTTTGCTTCTTATTTTCACAAAACTCCCACGGCCCTTCTCACGTATCCAGAGAGAAGAAGTTCATCTACAAAGGGTGGAAAACATTTACGGTCTTAGATGCATCGCAAAACATTGATGCACAAAACTCTTTGTTTTGAAATGGTGCTTTATAAATCTGTTCTTGTTTTACTGATCAACACTTACAGTTCAACAAAAGTCGGTCTAAAAAAGAGGGACAAAAAGAGGGACTTCTTCTTGAAGGGGTTCATTAAGATTAGCAAATTTTGACAAAACAATTGAAGTGCTAAATTATAAAGTTATTTGAAACCACTTTATCGAGGACCACAAAGGCACACGGTCGGAGCAAAACAAGAACACAAGTTGACATTTTCATAGCTCCAGCTATATTGCACTGCTGTGGCTAATCTGGAGTTGCTTTGATTGAGCTTTACTTGTTCTGTGCTCACGTGTTATTGTAAATCCATGGTGTCTGTATGTGTGCGTATGTGCTTTTGCAACTGTTGAATATTGGTCATTTCATTTCCTCCCATCACATTAGTGTATTTCCCAAATACTTCTCTGTGCCTGCTGTGTGTCAAATATTCTTTCCTTACATGCTTTTATTGTTTGATTTATTCTCTTTTTCACCGATTCCCTGCTTCACTCTCAATGTATCATACGTTCTTTCTCTTTTGCCTCTGCCTCCAATCTTTTTCTGTCCTTTTATTCTCTGAAGAGCACACTGTTCTATCTTTGTACTCCACTGGTCTCCACCTCCTCCTTGATGTTTGATATGCTGTCAGCGAGTACACAAACAGGCGTCAGGACTAACGGGTGTTAAACATTTTCGTAATCATTCTCTGAATTGTAATGTGCGGTTCGTTTGTTTGTCTGACACACTTGGCAACGCGTCTCAAAGCTACCTGCATGTGCCCATCTGGATTGCAGCTTTTAATCTAGTGTCCCTTCAGGGTCTGAAAAAGAAGATCGGCAAATTGAGTGTGAGGGATCAGTAAGAGCAGACATTTGCATATGTTTTGAACATTCTGTCCACGGTGAGAGCAACTGACCACTTTTGCTCTTGCCCACATTAATAATTAAAGGCTGCCACTGCTTTTCATGCCTACATTATAAGATTACTGTGGTTAGTCACTTATGTTAACTTGCATACATTGATGTTCAACCTCTTAAATCAGAGATGGAAATATGTGAGAGCTTAATAGATGGTGTATTATGCATTCATTTAATGTCATGAAAGGACCCACTCCACTAGTGGTGCAACAGATCACAAAACTCGTACGTTTTAAAGACGCCCCGATCACGCTTTTTTTTTCCGCCGACCAGTAGCAACTGATAAACAAGGCTCCAATTTATTTATTTCACCAACGTCCCAAAAAATCATTTCAACCAGTCAGGTTGTCTGTGTGAAAAACAGAATTTTACAAGATTGCATTTGAACATGACATTATAATTTACCTTCGCACAATACTAATTTTGACTCGATCGAGCATGAACGCATCATTATGTAACTGAATGGATCCACACGTTAGCAACGCTATCTCTGCTCCCGCCAATTAAAACACCGATTTCTTGTTCACAGTGTTGCACTACTTCACACTGTGATGGTTAAACTGTGCAATTATTCCGCATCCCATATGTGTGGCAAACCGTGGGGGCTGTTACACCACTATGACCCACTGCAACATCTGAAACACATTCACACTTGCTTTTTTGTTGGTTGCCTTAATCCCTGTGATGTAAAAAAGCTAATCTGGAGAAAAAATGAATGTTTGCATACGTATGAGCTCACATGCTTTTCTCTTATCAGAATGATGATAAACGGCGGGCATACTCAATGCACAGGGTTAAGTCTTGTGTAATAGACCAGACATCTTACAATCGCCACTAATTGGTAGCACCTGGTTGTCAGCTGTTCAGCTCCTAATTGCTTTATCAAAAGGACCAAAGAGGCGAGGAAGGCTGGCGTTACTGTCCACACATCTGTATAGAGTAGATGAGAGATATTTTTAACTTTGCTGTTAACTACCAAGTAACGTACCAGCTGATTGCTAGCGCTCACCAGTATTGGTCTGTTGGCTAAACAGATACGTTACAACCAGCAAACATTGTTTTAACGTTACCTACGCTAATGTCCCTCAATGGTAACGTTTAGTAACGTCAACGTTATCACTAAGTTATTATTATCTTAACGTTTGACTGCTAAGCAGCCGATTCCATGCTAATCTAGTGTAAGGTAAGCGCATAACGGTAAGGAGAAGCGTTTGTGTTCATTTTTAAATCCCAGTTCAGAATATCCCGAGACACAGCAGGCCTTTGTTACATAAGACAAAAGGTGTATCATCTAAAGTAGATGACCGTCTCCACACCCCCGGTTTGGAGAAACGGGGTAGCGCTACGAGAACAAAGCAATATACTGCTGTGGACGAGGCAGCAGCCAATCGTTTTTTAGCCACCTCAAACAAAGACCCACCTACAAAAATCAATATCCGTTTAAGTGTAACCTATATTTAGAATATTGCCACCGCTTTATCTTGCCATCAGACAGCTCTTTCTGATTGGGAACTGAACTGAAAGTAAAACTTATCTATGTTCTCTTCAAAGTCATTCTAAATATAGCGTACACTTAAACCGATTTGAGTTTTTTAGGTGGGTCTTTATTTCAGGAGTCTAAAATACGTCTTGCTGCTCCCCTCGTCCGCAGCGGTGCATCACTTTGCTCATGTTCTGGGGCGTGCTGACCGTCTAAAATGGGTAATACACTGTAAGAGTGTGGATAAGAACCTCTTACAACCCCACTTTAAAGCACCCAAACTATTACTGCATCCTTGACGGCAACAAAAAGCAACCACACAATCAGCCAACATTGTTTAATCAAGGCAGAGGGGACTCACTTAACGTTATGCAATCAGTCATCATATATTAACATTACTTCTTGTCAGCTTACCTCGTGCCTTTTACATGATTTTCCTTTCAGTAAAGAAAATAAATAATGATCCATGTCTTGATCAGCCTAAGTAATCCAGTCAAAGAAAAGAGATTTGTACTTAAGCAGTTCACGTCAAGCTTATTCAAACGTTGCCTTTCTATGAGAATGAAGGACAATCATGAGGAGTCCATCAGGAGTTCCATTGAAGGCATTACGATTTCCAAACAACAACAAAAAAGTTCTCATTCTCAGTTCTTGACATTAATATGTTAGTACATCAAAGTGTCTGATTGTAATTACCTGCCAATAAACCATAAATCTATTTAGGATTTCAATTCAGGCAAAATTTAAAAAAAAATTGTTGTGGCTGGTAATAAATGTTGTAAAAGTAATGACAACATTAGCATACAACGGTATTTTACACAAGTTAGCTTTTAATAAATCTACAAGTGCTAGTCTCTCCACTGCCCCCAATGTGACAGAACTCACAGCTTTATAATAGCTTACAAATTTGTACCCTCAAGCCGCGAATAAAAACCTCATTGTTATTTACCGCAGGGAATTCCATCGGGACTGGCTGCAAGGAGGCTAGCATATTGATTAGTCCAGCAATTTGATGCTGATTCCTCCATTAGCAGAGGTAGCCTGCTGTAGGTATGAAGGTCCTGGGAAATGGTAACCTATTTCATTCGTGCTGTGCTTTGACCCTTATTAAACAGCCTTCTGTTCTACATGTAATTGCAATGCATTGCTGGGAGTCATCATCATTACTGTGTGTTTCCCACCTCAGACTATATCTTGTTCTTTACATTTCTATCATTGAAAGAACATTAACGGGCATTTATGCTGCCATTGACATGACTAGGACATTGTTCTGTATTCCACAAATAGTTTCTGTATCACACAGAAATGTTTCCAAACTATGAACCCTAAAGAAATGTCTTACTTCAGAGAGCACCCAAGCCCAGACATTAAGTCTTGCACGATGACATCTGTTATTGAGACGGTATCATTAAAAACCTCTCTGGCCCTCAGTGCCGGTCTTTGCTCTTCACTTGTTTTTCCTTTTTCCGTCACTCCATTGTCTCAGCCGTTCTTCTTTTGCAACCCCGTCCCGCTCATGCACTTTTATCACAATAGGCTCTTTAACCGTTGCTGACCTGCAATCACAGGAGCATTCACGTCTGCTTTTCTTCTCATCGAGCATACATCGTTGCTCAATCTTTTTATAAATCTACAAACTATGAGTGGCTTCGGTTCCTGGATTCTTCTCTCCCCTGTTTCAATCTGCCAATTAAAGTGCTTTAACTCGCTGTCACAGTCCCCTTTCGCCTGTCTGCCTTCATTTGGGTAGAGCGTCAATATGGAGTAAATATGGATGTTTTTGTGTTTTTACTGCATTTGTGTTTCAATACTGACACACTACATTTTGTTCCTTTCCTAACTCATCTTATTTACCTCTTGTCTGTTTGTCAGAACAGATGTTTGTGGGGAAGCAACATCTTTGATGTCTCAGTGGTTTTGTGTTTTTTAGAAGAAAGGAAGGTTTATCATTTGTTTGGCTGACCACTGATCAGTAATATTGCATATTTTTATTTATTTTAAAATGTACAGTTCTGCTCACTTGCTTGCATTTTTGAGCTTTGCATTTCTCAATAGACATTTTGTCTCGTCATAGCAGGAAAAGCACAGGTGACACTCATATCTCTAACGAGGGCTGAGATTTGTTGAAGTGTGCCAGGCAGCCGTAGCAGTGAGTTATCAAGCACCATCACTGTGGCCTGGGATTAGCCGAGCCACCATCAGTGCTATTCACTTAATCTGTGATCTGCGATCTCTTTTGTCTGCCATGGAACACAAATGCAAAATACTGAGAAAGATGTTTTATAAAACTGTGTCAGTCTTTTATAAGATTTATTCTTCACAATTGCAACAATGCAAAATACAATGTATCATAAAGCAACATTTTTAAATGAGTTTGCTTTCTTAGTAAATACCAAAGGGAAAGCTAAAAACAAGAAACGTACACATGGAAGTCATTTTCTGTCTGAGTTGTGTCTGTAAGACATATGTTTCTTTGAGTGCTGCAAGACCATTGCAACCCATCTCCATCAAGCCAGGCTTTGTTCACGCTGATAGGAGACTGCTGCAAAGTGGTGTCTCTGGCTCTGTTTTATAGCTGGGGAGCACAAGATGTGAACTTCAGGCAATGTGTTGTCTTAGTTTAAGAAGAGACGGGACCTTTTCAAACGTTTACACTATATGAGTAAAGTAAAATCATTGCTAATGCAGTTGCATCTACTGGAACTGTAATGTCAGTCATAAGACAATGTTTGGACGAGTATAATTGAATTCTCTTTATTTTGCTTACTCTCTTCACCCTTCAAAGCACGTTGTAAGGAGAGGGCGAAAGAGTGTCTGCTGACTTTACCTTTGTTATTTATAACCATTATTCACTTGACTGAAAATATCTCTTTGCGGTATTAAATAAAAAGAATTAGAACTGGGTACTGGTAATCCTTATGCAAATGTCTTATTCAATTACACTGTGGTCCTGAGCATAAGTCTTGTAGCTAAATCTTAAAAAGTTAAGCTGCAAATCCTCTTTAGTCTGAAGGTCCCAGCTCTATTCGTCAGGATATTGTTGTTTTTGGTCCTATTAATTCCACTGTTTTCCAGTGACCTGTGTGTGTGTGTGTGTGTGTGTGTGTGTGTGTGTGTGCGCATAGATGCGTCAAAGGAAAGGTCACTCTGATTTGTGTTCCATTCACAAATCATTTATCTGTCATTATCCAAAAACTATAATGCACATTCTCACACCCACACAAGCAAACTGACACACACACACACACGCACGCACGCACACGCACACGCACACGCACACGCACGCACACACACACACACACACACACACATACATAGAGGGGAGTAAGCAGAGCTTAGAGCAGGACATACACAATAGGACAATGCTGTAATTTAGGGAAGGTTTAGTGGTAAGAGGGAGCATGACTGGATTAGTATGATGTGGCTACAAGGCAGCACAAGTCCAAAGTCAACATACAGCATTAAAGTGGAACTGACTTAAGTCAATGTAAGAGAGCTGTGGAATTAATGCACCTTCACAGTCTAAGTCCTTGTTAATCGACGGTCATACTGTGGTGATAGTTTGAACCTGTTTGTGTACTTTGTCATGGATTTGTGAATGTTCAATTGCATTTATGTGCATGTGAGAGGGTTGCATGAGGATTACATTCTGTCAACAAAGGTAGGTCCTCATTCAGTGTTACATGAAGGTTATACAATCTAGACTGGAATGATACATCCAGGCTTACTAAGGCATTGTGGGAAAATGTAATCTTGATGTTGTAACACAAAGGAAATGTAATGTGCAAATTCCATTATTTCAAATAAATGTGATAAAAGTGATTGAAACTGATTTCAAATGAGTTCAACTGGAATTGCTCTATGGGATGGTGATAGCAGTACTGCAAAAATGCAAATGTCCTGTATTTCTGCCTGCATGAATATATCAGATGTACTGTACACACACTAGACGTGGTAGAGCTAGGCACTCAGATGTTTACGCACACAGACGCTCATCTCCTATTGAGGGCCATCCTGTCTAGCTGTGCAGCTCAGCAGAGAAGCAGAATATGAGAACAGACAGTCTTATTTTTCCGTCTCTCTGTAGTTGCCGAGGGTCATGCACACTGGACAGCCGTCTCACCCCAGCGCATTACTGTGCAGTCGAACCACATTAGATATGTGTGCGTGCTCTCATACTGTATGTGTGATATAAGGGTCACCTCAGTGCACTGTACAGTATGTTTGAGTGTGTGTGTGAGTGTGTGTTAACATACTGTGAATGTATTATGAAAGTGTGCCTGGGTATGTGTGCGCATGTGTACAGTGTCTCTGTGAAGAGATGCAGTATGCAGGGTGAAAAGCTGTGTAATGTGTAATGGGCCTTAGTTTCCTAAGGGGAAAGATTCCAGCGCTGCTGTAATGTAGCCTTACTAGAGAGAAACCGGAGAAGCAAGAGGTTAGACAAAATGTGAAAAAGTGAGAAACATTAGGCATTCCAGGGGGAAGTGTCTAAACAGCAGCTAATTATGTAGTCCGCTCATTCCAAGTCATGTTTAAAAGGTCTGCTATTCCCATCAGGTTTATTTGATTTGCCCTCATTCACATTTCAGTGAATTGTTGTCAGAGAGATGTTGATGCAGCGGTTTGACCTCATCAGTCAGTCGAGGGAATTACCTTCACTTTCACGTTATTCCATAGGCAGAGAATGGCTCCATTTGGCCCGTGAGTTCAGGGCTTTGATGTCACTTACATTTTTTTTAGAGATGCACTGGACAATCGGTCGGTCCCAAATTTCCTTCTTTTTTTAATTTTTTTTCTCCCCGGTAACATTGACAAACGTGTGCCAGATGATAGTTTTACGTTGGCACAAAGTGGCATTAAGTGACACAAAGCTCGCAATCTGTGACATCTGCAAGAAAAAAAAAAAAGCCACGGAGAAACGACCGTAAAACATTTGGAACAACTCATTTATTCAGACACTTATTATATTGTATTAAATTGCCTCGCATGCTGTTGTCAGTGACCGGAGTCTCTCTACCACAGTCCTGCTTGTAATGGAGCTAGCAGGTAATGTTAACAGCCTTGACTTGCATTATGATGAAGCTCTATTCATAAAACATTTGTCAGCGAATGTAAATTATAACTTAATCATAATGTGTTTAAATGATGATTTTGTATAATGTAGTTTTTGGCAGGAAAACTAGAATAAACACAGTTGTTTGAAAGAGATGATTTCACAGCAATATAAATTTGCTTATCGTCTTTATTGGCATTTTCAACTCGGGCCGTTCGTGTCCAGTCAAGCTGGCCATTGCATGCGACCTACAATAGAGGTTTGTAGACTAAAAGCTGAGGATACATATCAAAGTAAAGATGTATGTATATTTGTGATGATCCTGTCATCACAGTGCTGCATCTGTGTTTTAGGGCTAAGGCAGCAACTAAATCCCTGAACGATACACTACATCTCGTAAAGTAGGAACAAAAAATGTCTAGAATTTCTTTTGTGAAAAAAAAGCCTCTGTGCCTTTCTTTGTAAAGTAGTCTGCTTTTCTCTTACAATGTGTTGGCCTGTAACGCACATAGCAACAGCTGTCATCTTCTAGCAGCAGCAGACATTGGAAGGGTTTTGTTGGTTCAGTAGTTAGTGCACAGCGGGACAAAGATGAGAAAGATGTCCTTGACAGCCCAAAAACGACTCCATGTTATGCACTTTAATCTAAAGAGCAACAGCATGTTTGTGCTGTGGCCTTAAGACATGTGGTTGGATGTTTCTGGTTTATGTGCATGCCTTTTTAGGTTGTTATGCAATGGATAGTGGCTGTAGTCTGAAGGGAATGCCTTTGGCAGAGTGAGGCAGGCACCGCTATCTCATATCGGTTGAGCTGGGCTCCTGCCTCTGCCAGCTGCCTTAGTTGGATCTCCTTAGCGTAGTCACGATAAGCAGTCCTTCTTTCACATTGTGCCAACTTTTGAGAGGTCTGCAGTGCACACAATGCTATGCTGAAATATTCCGACCGCTATTGAGGAAACCCACAGGTCATTTCATGGTTCAGCTATGATTTGGTATCTATGTTGGGTGAGTAGTTTTGATTTCAAAGTCATATTTTCCAGCGGACCCAGAGGGTGCCATGGCCTTTATGAAGTGGGAGAAAAAGGTGAAGTACATCTCTCCATGTAAAAAAAGCTTCTCTCCACCCTCTCAGATAACTCTCCAATTCCTGAAAATATCATGAAGTGATGATATGATGAGGGCAACCTAGAACGCAACAGATCACTCCACACTGGATTACTGCACGGCCACAAAGCATACTATTTCATTCTTACATGTTGACCAAGTTCTTTTGTTCTTCATTATGTATTTTATTTCCGGAACAAGCCTGATGGCATCATGTGTACGCTGTCACATTATTTTAGCGAGTATGTTGCACAAAAAAAGCATAAACAGACCACAGCAAAATAGACGGCAAGCAACAGAACAAAGACACAGAAAAGCTCCACACCTTCCATGTTTTTTAACAAGTGTCGGCCCAATAGAACAGCTTCTCTCCTCTAGGACTAGCAGGAAGGAGCAAAAACAAGTTGTGAAATCAAATGTTTAGCCAAATACAACACCTCATCCTCCAGGCTTTGAATGTGAATGCGCTTTGTTTTCTGTTTCTGTTTCTTTTTTTTTTTCTGACAGCAACTAGAGCTTTTAAATGCCTTAGTTTCAGGCATTGACGTCCAGCAGGCACAGGTGGCGAGTTCTGTGGGCTGTCTTCCCGAACCAAACCAAAGCTTCATATTGTGCTTTTTAGGACAACCAGATTATTACATTTGCAATTTAGATGTGTTGTAGGTTTATAGAGCTCTTATTAAAGGTAATACTTCCATGGAAGAATCCTCCCCACTGACCTGGAAAGCTGTTGGGTAAATGTAACCAGCAGTAGTATCACCAGTGCCAATGCATTCCATGGGGCCGGTGAGTCTCTCCCTTCACCTGTCTTGGCAGCACATTAATGGGACCCGGTGATGTGTTGTCAGCTACCTGCTTCGCCAACATACAGGCAAGGTGCTGCTGGCGCTTGTCATTGGCATCAACTGTGAGGCCATGAAAAGAGCCAGCTTGATCTGCCTTACTTGACTTTTGATGACAAGCGGTATGAGCAGCCAATGATCGTTTCATCATTTTCAGAAGCCAGACACTGTTGCTGGCTCACACCGATCACAATAATAGAGCCATCATGATATTTAAAAAAAAAATATTATTGAGCAATTCAGCTAATTTCAGTCCCCGAAATCAAATCACTCGAATCAAATGGAGCAACACATTAGATTGTACTTCATATTGAAGGTTTATTTTGTGAAAGGTTACCAGATATCTCCATTGCTGACGCCACAGCACTAAAAAAATACAAATGCAGAGGCACTGGAAGTCACTTTGTAATTCACTAACAAGCAGTGGTGGAAGAGGTGCTCAGATTCTTCACTGAAGTAAAAGTTACAATATAACTAAGTAAAAGTACTTGTTCTTAATTTGAAAGTCTTAAGTAAAATACATGCGTATTAACTTAAAGTGTCAAAAGTAAAAGTACTTGCCTTGCACCAGACTGATACATTACTGTATGACATTTGATTATTATTAATGCATGAGTGTATATGTAGAATATAGCTATTGTAGCTGATCAAGGTGGAGCTACTAGTTATATCTGTAAAATCTTAATCTGAAGTAAAGTAGTTACTACAGCTGTCAGATCAATATTTTCCTCTGAAATGTAATGAAGTAGAAATATAAAGTAGCATAAGATAGGCATAAAGAAAAATGCAAACATGACACAATTTTCAGCAAATAAAAACAACCAAAACATCTTTGTTATAGTGGAGGTTCATATATTTCTTTTAGCAAAGAAAAGGGTTAAGGACTTTTTGCCTTCAGCTTTTGTTTAAATGTAGAAGTGCCTTCACTTTAAACGTATCTTAACTTATTTTGTATCTCCCTCTTTGTCTTGGGTCTCATAAAATACTAACTTAATACTAAACATAAAGTCCGACGTGGGGCTTTGCCTTTTACCCTCTCTTTATCTCAGACCAAAGACATTATGTGAAGTAGAAGCAGCATTTTCTATTATTAAAACTACAGTAGCAGTTTCCTCCCTTTCTCAATTATGAACAAGTTTGAAAAAGAAAATGACCCAACAGGGAGACTCATCGGAGAGGGAACAGAGGTTCAAAGAGGAAATGGAGGAAGAAGAAGAACAGTTTTCCCGGTATCTCCTGTCTTCTTTGGTTTGTCTGTATATCTTGTAGCGTCTTTGATAGGGTCAATATGAGGTCAGCGAAGAACATGACTATGAATTTAATCACCTGTCTGCCCGATTCTTCTTCTCATCTCTGTCTAACATCTCCTCTGGTTCTCTGCATCTTTCCTGTCCTTTCTTTTCCAACCACACTTTGTGATGAAACGCGGCTTTGTTGCAAATTCTCACAAGAAACAGACACAAACAAGATTGACATGCTGTATGATGCACGGTGCACCGTGTCACCGTTCAGACGGATACATGCAGAACCTGGGCTCTTTGCATCAGCTTCATCAAAGGAACCGTGTACTGATGTGTTTGGCAGGAGGACAGCTTATTGACATTGTCCTTTCAAATGACGGGCCAGACTCTCTCAAGCATCACATGCTCCAGTTTGTGAACAGGACACTACAGGGTCTATTTTGTCAAATTTTGACTCATTAATGAATTATTGCAGCCCATTGGTGGGGCTCAAGGGTTGGGTTTTAGAAGGAATATGTTCAGTATGGCCTTTCAAATAGCCGTTTTCCTTATCCTGTGCTTTTGACATGGTTTGAGCAGGCAGGTACAAAGCCAGGTGACCCTTGACCCCAAAACTCCCCTCTGCACTGCATGGACGTTACTGGCAGCTGCACCTTTCACTGTAGCACAGCGCCACGTCTACTGCAATTCACCAAAGTAGAGCGTGGGCACAGGCACAGGCTGCTGTTCTACGATTACAGCCGGCTCCCACATGCTGTTCCAATGTGGATTCTGTAGTTGTTCAGGTCCGCGTCAACACTATTGTGTGTGTGTGTGTGTGTGTGTGTGTGTGTGTGTGTGTGTGTGTGTGTGTGTGTGTGTGTGTGTGTGTGTGTGTGTGTGTGTGTGTGTGTGTGTGTGTGTTCTCTAACCAGCCCAGAGATGTATGCACGTTTTTGCATTTAATTTGACTTACTACTTTACAATAAAATTCTCAATTTTGTATCAAAACATATACACTAATATGCAGTAATACAACATATTGCATTTAAAAAAAGACACTATAGTTTGTCAATGGACAGCACATTTGGCTTTCCAAACCTTATTGCCGTTATGACAGAACTAGCCGTGCTGAAGTGGAACAGCGTTGTGGTGTACAATACACAGCCATCATTTG
>NW_027176975.1:5380636-5395636 GCF_023349555.1 Cebidichthys violaceus | reverse complement strand
AGCAGCAGCTGTGGCAGCATGATCCGAGCTTGTGCCTCAGATTCCAGCTCGTCGTTCAGTGGCCAGTGTTGTAGCCGTGTGAGAATAGGTCGTGACATATTCAGGTCACAGTTGTTAGCAGGGACTAAGGTATGGAGGGCTGTTCCAGCTACTTGTCAGTTTGTCTAAAGGGAAATGTGAGTTTGTACATATTGACATGTAGGAAAAAGTACTTTCCCACCCACCAGGGAAGAGTTCACCAATCACTGAGTGCGCTCTTATTTTGAAGGTTTTTTTTTGTCTCTAGCCGTCCTTTCACAACACATTATCTGTTTCACAGGAGACAAGGGGTCACTGTCGTAGATGTGTTGTCCTCCTTTAACCCGCCTCACACATTGGTCCCAGGTCTTCATGTCACTCACGTTTTTATATTTTTTATTTCATTTGACTTAATCCACCTCTTTTATTGCGGCCTTTCAATGACAGCTTGTCCATCCGTTGTGACACATTTGGAGTGCACTGCTTTGATGTTCAAGTCGGCAATCTAACTGTCACTGCATCTGTCTTCATAGTGCCACCAGAGTTCATGTTCCAAAAGATTTGATTTGAACTTCCATGCATTTTGACAGTAATAGACACACATTCTCCCAAACAAAGATTAGTTACAAGCCTGCACATGTATACCGTATACAATATGGAATTAAGAGCTACACAATCCAACATGGACAAATACAACAATTGTGGCTTCATTAATTAATTAGCAGTAAACATTTTGACATGTTTTGACAAAAAGTTGTTGACTCAGTGAGCTGTTGAAATGATTTCTGGAAGGAGTGAATCTTGTGTAAATGTGGCGTCACCCTCTCTCAGACTGTGTTGTGTGCAGCCCCAGATCCCCAGATACCCCCGCAGGACCACTATTTATTCCTGAACCTGTCACATTAACATCGTTCCAGCCTGAGATTAGAAGAAGCGCTCTGTTCCCCAGCTGTGCTGTTGAACTGCCGCTTTGTGTGGACGTGTCTCTCTTAGTACGTGTGTCTTTTCTTTCATGCGTCTGACAAAGCTGGATTTTCAGCCATCTCAACATAAATGTAGTTTTCAACACTTAATTTTATATAGTTGCAACGCTGAATTTGTTTTATTGGCATCATTATTATAATATATTCATTTTCTTGAATGGCGATAGCCTTAGTTTCTGACTTTAATCTACCCATCTCTCATAAGTCGATACACAGAGAGACGATACTTATTGTATCTAAATGATCGTTGCACTGACGCTTCTGCTATATTGCATCGACGAATGATCTCTGAATGGCAAAAATGCTGTGTAATTTAATGTATTGATGTTTTTATTTTTTTCATCCAGCAAAAAACACTGTTGTCTGTTGTGCTCATTCACTGTGCGTCTCTGTGTCTGCGTGGTTTCCTGGGTGCATGCCTGCCTGTCTCCCTGCTCGTCACAGCCAGAGGGAGGACCGGAGTTGTTGGCAACATCTCCGTCTTATTACAGGGCTTTTGATTTCACTACAGAAGCCAAATGGGACACGAGACGCAAGAAAATTTGCAAAGGCGAGAGAGAGAGTGCATGTAATGTGGCTAGCGGCTAAATGACAAAACGGTTTGACTAACCACTTAAGTCGGTTTCCGTCTCTTTGCCGGGGTCTGGCTGTTTAGCTCGCGTGTTGTTTCTGTAACTTGAGAGGTTTCGGGTTGCGTCTGCAACACGGATGCATACAACCCCGTCTCTTGGCACACACTAAGCTCACACACTTGAGACGGCCACACTGAGGAGATATGTATTCACGGTGGATGGCGGCTTCAACTCTCCAGAAAGAAAGACGGGCCTTTTGTTATTGAAATCGGTATGCTTATCAGTTGTCGCTGAATAGGAAGTGATTCTCATATTCTTGACAAAGATACACAGATGAAGCCTTGATTCCACCAACACGTCCTCAGACCTCAATGACAGAATACGTTGTTTGCCTATGACTCCCCAAATGGCATACATGACTATTCTATTGAACGTTTAGAAACGATTGTAAATGATTTCAAATAGAGTGACAGAAAACTTAGATACAGTAAAACGGTTGCTGCACACCATGCTGTTTTTCCTTTACTGTTTGAATGAAACAAACCACAGATAAGAGAACCTAAACGGAACAAAGACAACATGAGAAGGCACAAATGTAATGCGGCCAATCACAGGAGGATGAAGCAGGCAGAAAACATGAAACGGTAGACTGAAACAGAGCACCCAAAAAAAAGAAAAAGAAAGAAAGATCAGAAGAAAATAAAAGAGATAAGACAGAGATGACTACGAAGAAAGAGAGCCATACTCTCCAGTGAGGGTCCCTGCATTGTGGTGCAGATAAAACCAGGCAGGATAGACAGAGCGTAGATGAGCTAAAGATAGGCAGATAAAACCAAGGATCAGAGAATGAGGGGGATGATAAAGTGAAAGAAACAGATGGATAGAAAAAGGATAGACTGGGGGGGGTTGGAGAGATAAAGACATCATTGCTAAACAAAAGGAAATGATACAATTGAACGGGGGGAGGATAGGGAGAGAAAGAGAGACAGGGGAAATTAAATGAAGCGATTTAGCCATAATGATCCTGAGGGATTCAAATACAAATCTGTAGATATTGGCTTTAATGGCTGACGCACTTTCTCTAGTCAGCTATAGACGGTGCTATGCTGAGGTTGTGTTTGCCTGCACCTGTGTGTTTGTTTGTGTGTGTGTGGTCTCTTTATATTGACCGGCCCTTCTTGCAAACCGATAAAGGGTTGACTGTGAGCAACACAAAAGATACAAGTGAATAGTCTTTGAACAGAAGCTGCAGGTTTGTGTAAAACCATCTAAAGAGCGATATGCGGCCATCGGTCCTTCCCAAAGGAGGGGTAACGGTTTCAGCGCGATCGTTACGCTACGATAGATCCAACATAACTGTGAGGTCATTATGAAGCGAAGCTTTCTGGTGTTCGTTTGTACGTAAAGCAGTGTAAACGACACAAGTAGACAGATAAAGAGGGATCACAGTACACAAACTATAGAATTAGAGTACCAAACAGTTCAGAGACACCTTTTGATTTTATTTAAATGAGATCCAAGCTGATCTCACAATGATTCAAATAATATTTGTTTTAAAGACAAAGTCGGGATGAACTCAGAGTGGCTTTGTTTCCTGCTGGGCTGCCTGTTGTTTGCATAAAGGATTTCTGATGGACTGCTGTTCAGAACCACTTGTATTGCATGAAAACTGTAGGTTTACACAAAGCCTGTGTGGGTCTGTTTACTGCGTAAACAAGAATTGATGGTGATGAATTGGATGGATAGTGTAACGACGCACCGCCGTTACCTATGCTGCGGACAGCATTTGGGATGTGATGAAGTTACCAAGGAAAACACACACACACACACACACACACACACACACACACACACTGTTATTAGATATGTATTGTAGGACTGTGAATGCTGGGAGCCATGTGCACAGCTGGGACAAAGAGATGTTCCTTAAAGAGATGTTCCTTTTAGTTCTCCTTGCGAACAAACCAATAGACAACTGCAATGAGTGACTGATTGAACAGGCCATATTGTAAGAATATCTAATTAGTTATGTGGCGGAACAATATTGTATATATATGGCCAAGGTAAAGGTTAATTTGAATATGGCAACAACTCACTGTTTCCTGCAGGGTGTTCAGGCAAAACAGTTCCCCGGGGGCTTGAGCACCCATTTATTGTTCCGGGAAGTACCAACTACAGGAAGCGCTATAGGGGGGAAGTAAAGATATGTGTTGCTCTGTTTATTTAGATTCATTAGTTGTATCTTATACATATATCATATCTTGGGGTTGGGGAAATAATGTCAATATTTACTGTGCATATATAGTGTTATCGATCTACTTACCTGTAGATGGTATGTCTGGGCTAATTAGAGGGACCAGGTGTATAAAAGGAGCTCAATCTGTTTGTGATGGAGACCAGTAGACACTGGTGTGATCGTTTGTGTGCTGTTAAGAATATCAACATAAACAAAGCTTCATCTGAAACCTCTTCTGGACTCCGGTTCTGCTCAATTTGCTCCATGGCCGCTCGAGCATCCTAACAGATAGATGGAAAGATATATTTCCCAATGTAGACAAAGTATTGTTGGTTTTGGTTGAAGCCCCGTTTTAAATTATGAATGATTCCTGTGAATGCCTGCAGGAGCTTGTATTGCTGCTGCGGCTCCCAGCTGTAACCCACAGGTCTTTCTGTAACAGTTAACACGTTGTACAGGAAGCCATAGATGTTGGGGTCATAGATAAGGCTGCCTTTTGGCACAGATCTAAAGTCAATGTGTCCTCTCTAAACACTGTGAACCCACTTACCTTATAGTATAAGTAATCCTAGCTGTTGATGCTCACCTATGACTCATGGCCAGATATTTGTACCGTCACACATCCAATCTGCTTTCTATTGTTGTGCGACATGCTTTGTTTCTCTCTGCATTATCCTTTATCAAAAATAATTTGCCTCATAAGATAGAAAGCCCAGCTGTAGTCTACATTTTGCTCGAGCTCTCGGTTGCAGCTGGCTTTGAACAAGTGGGTTTTCTATTCACGATGCATAAATGTCTCTCATGTAATCAGAGAGAACAGAGTCTGAGCAAATGTATCAACACTTCCACTTAACATCCATTTGCTCGCTCAAAGGAATATTGATTCACTATCAGTGTTCAATGTTATTTCAATCAGTGTTATTCAAATATGGATTCAAAATCTGACACAATATAAAATCAACACGGCTTTGTATTCAACATGATTCTGTGGTAACCTGCCAGTAAAACATAACGTCAATATCAGCTGGAGCTGGAGTATGGCTGCAACTGACATCACTAACAATCACCAAGTCAAGAAAAGACGTTCAGACCTCTCCAACACGTCAAACAAATACACTTAAATGTTAACAGAACATCGTTTGCCACATGGTTTTGCGAGACGGTGGTGGGGGTGGCAAAGAAAATAAAAAAAAAAAATTGTACATTTCAAAGTTAAATGCATCAATCTGGTGCACTTTGATAGCAACATTAAGAGGCTCGATCTACGAAGAACTTTATGCTTGTGTAAACAATTCTGTTCTTTAGCAATGATAGCTTAAATGTACTTACATTCCACTACTTCTCAAAGGGAAATATTGTACTTTACTATCGTCAATATAGGTCCAAAGACTGGTCGGTTAGAAGACCAGATCAGAGTCTATAGAATTTGTATGGTGTGGGCTGTAGGTACCAAGGTGCTGCCTCCCTCTGTACAGGACCGGGATGGGTATCCTCCTACGGTAGCAGCTTAATCATACACGTCAACAGAGAGAAACGTAAGTACTGCTGCCCAGCAACATAGCCACTCCAAAGTGAAAGCCAAATAAGATGGAGTGCAGGAGCAAAAGCCCTTTCTCTGGCCATCACTTCCTGTTGTTCAGAGCAGCACAATGAAACCAAGTCAGACTGGCCAGGACTGTTAAACGCCGCTAACGACAGCAATGTGGTTCCTCCGTTACCCTTTAATCTGCCACAACACACTGTAATCAATACAATGTATGTTGTGGGTTTGGACTTCATATCTTGAGTTCTCAAAATACTATAATACTATAGTATAGTATACTAATACTATATAACACTTCATGTGACTTAATGGTTAGTGTCACTCGAGAGAGACAGACCTGGGACCCACTTAGAATTTGTGGTAATATTTAACATATATATATATAATAATATACTATAAATGCGGCAGAATAATGTAGCCGACACAAAATGCTAATAGAAAATTGTGGCCCTTGAGTCTGACCGACAATATATGGACTCTGAAATGAAAAACCAGTAGAGAGTGGGCGTGTGTTGGCGTGTGTGTGTGTGTGTGTGTGTGTGTGTGTGTCGGTGTGTCGGTGTGTCGGTGTGACAATGACGAAACAAAGCACAGTAAATCTGTATTGATTGTCAGTAAATTGGTTTGCACTTATGACACCGTATGATTGTGTATGCAGTAAACTCCAAGGAACACACACACACACACACACACACACACACACACACACACACACACACATACGCTCCCACATGCTCCAGAAATGAAGCTTAGTGGAAAAAAAAGAAAGAAAGAAAACATGGTCAATAAACAAAGTGAAAGGTGAATGCTGAAAATAATGTTTCTGTCGTCAGTGCATACTCCAATAAAACAAAGGTATCCAGTGAGTATTCAAGCAGACACAATGTAGAGAGGACTCGGCTACAGTCTATCCCCTATGGAGGAGTCATGGCAAGGATTTCCCCAAGCTAATAACATATAATCGTATCTTCATTTGAAACAGTGGGATGCTTTAATACCTTCTAAATATTTCATTGCAAGTGTATGCTGACAGACAGCTCGGTTATTATGTAATGATCCCGTTTAAAAAGGCAAGTGCATCCCTGTAGGTGTTCTGAAGTACTGAAGTGAATGCAGTTAGTATTTGGAAGTCTGCATTCATTGACTGTTTATCATCGGTACCTTTGTGTAGTTTGTAAATCCAGTCCCAGGCAATATGCTGCAACACAAATCTTCAAAATTACCTCCAGTATCAAATGAGGCAAGAATACGATATTGCGCATTAAATTTGCACTCATGAAAAAAAAAAAAAATTCTTGATTGCGCTTTTGCACTGTGGCAGTAAGGGGTAAATTGCCGTATCAGCGGGAAATCCGAGTCAGATTGTATACGTTTCAGACTTGGCTCAGAACAACACAGAGCCCATGTTGACATTGGTTGATCCTACAATTCAGAAGTTACTCCCTGAAAGACTGACGTTTTATTGCTCAGTCAAAGGGACAATTGTCTTTCAACATGAAGGGAACTTTCGGTCCGGAACTAACCAATCAAAAGTATTCAGAGCCATCAAGTCAAGTGGAGTTCATATCCGTCTAAAAAAAGTCATTTAAAAAAATTATGAGGCAATTCACCAAATCTCCTCTTCAAAGGGATGTGATGAATGCTTGAACAGTAGAGAATCTCCCATCTCTCTATGCCAGCCCCAGATTACACAGCTGGGGAGTCTAAACAGAAGTGACTGGGATTCAGATACGAAGAAGACAGCGGTCTCCTTTTCTCTGTCGTTTGAATTTTATTTAGAGTAGTCACTGCCCAGTTTTCCCTTAGTCCCCACGTCCTGTTTGAATACAGAGAATGCCTGAGCAAAATGTGCACTTTTGTTGTTGTAGCTTCACCAAATCCAAATATGTCAAATCTTGTATTCGCTTTAAACTAATTCAATAAGACCCGGGGCTCTTTGAGAGCGGCTTGCCATCCAGAGTGAAGTTGCGTCGGGGGGGGGTGTGTGTGTGTGTGTGTGTGTGTGTGTGTGTGTGTGTGTGTGTGTGTGTGTGTGTGTGTGTTTTGCATGCGTGCCTGTATATGTGTGAGCGTGTGTATTGTAAGCCATGCATTGTTGGAGCGGGAAGCAGGTTCAGGAATACAAATGTCCATATTTAAAGAGCGATGACTTGAGTGAGGCCGTGCTGAAAATGACTCAAATCCACACACACACACACACACACACACACACACACACACACACACACACACACACACACACACACACACACACACACACACACACACACACATCCCACTGACAAATTTCCTTATTGTTTTGGTCTTTTTTCCCTATTTAATTATTGCTTTGCTCCTACTCACAGAATACTCACTTGCTCACTCACTTGCTGCCTCCCTCACTCACTTGCTCACTCACTTGCTGCCTCCTTCTCTCACTCACCCGTATATACACAAAACATGAATAATACTGGAGATCCCATAGTGCACTGCTTCACAGTACACATTATATTATCATAAAGAGGGGATTAGATTCTGAGGTCTATACAACAATGACAAAATTGTACAGGACGTGCCCAAATAGAAAGGCCACTGAACTGTATGTGTAATAGAATGGTGTCTGTTCTTGACATTTTGTCTCTTCTTTAGTCAACACAAGGCTCTGCGACCTTTGATCACAGCCTCACTTGATGAGAGCTCTGCGGCTTCAGTGCTATTTCCATTCAAACATACAGAAGCTGTGAGCGTTTTGCGCTCGGACTCACTGGAAATATGAACCGACTCATCGCGTGCCTGGGAATACGCTGCATCTCCAGTGTTTGCTTAGCTCGGTTCCCTTTGTGATTGCGGTTAGATTAGACTCTTTATTGCTTCAGTAAGCATATTGTAGCTGATGATGCTTTTAGTGCACACCACCCACAAGCTTGCCTGCTTTCATTTCCACAGGTGTTTTTTTCCAGTTTTAATCCAGAGATGTTGTAAAAAGGGCAATCAGGTTTCCCTCTCTCTGTAAGTGCATAAATCTAATATTCATAAACCCAGGCCGATTGTGAAATAAATTTAATATAACACTGCCTGTCAACGTAACGATAGGAAAGTCTACTGGTTTGCAGTGCTGGCATTTTAATTGCAGGCGTAAGCCCCTAATCACAGGCCAACATTTCATTGTAATTGCTGTGAACGAGTGGGATTGACGCATAGAGAATAATAGAGGCTTGAGATTGTTACACAATGTGGCATAAGTCTGATTTTCAAAACTAGCTGCAGTAAAACGTGACAATTCCTGACATCAAGTAAGTTTACAGTGTGTGTGCGATGGTGTATACGTCTATAGAGCATGCAGCTGATAGAGAAGTTGAATTATACAGGCCAAGATCACACGTTTGCATTGCAACTTCTAAATCGTGTATGTGTTATCTGAAACCTGTATTTATCTGAACAATTCAACAGCTTTCCGTTGAGCAGCTCGACTCTATATGGCTAATGGCGGTCAAACATATTGGCCAGCGGCTGTGGATGAGAGCAGTCGTCTCGGGCGAGTCAACAGGGTGTTATGGCAGCATTTCATTCATAAGCCTTTAAAACAAATGGGATTTCTGTTCACACACCGGCACACGTCTCCAGTCTTTTGAACCAGTTAAACCAAATACTGCCATCTGTGATCTCACGACTTCCCGCCCCCCCCCCCCCCCCCCCCCCCTCCCATCCATATCCATATGGGCAGACTCCATATATATATCTCAGACATAGTTAAACACCATAGGCAGTGCCCATAAAGTTTAATGTTATCTCTAACAAGATGTCAAGGTCACGCTGCTGTAATGTTATAGGAAGCCTCGCTCTCTCACAATGGGAAGTAATGAAGTTCTATTGGTCGTAGTTGAGGAGGCCCAATGTTGGGCTCAGAGAGGGAACATTAATGGGATGGATTATTCACGGCAGCCTGTTGAAAGGTTTATCACTCAGTCAAACTGGGATATATATTGGCCCCTGTTGTACTATCTCTGTATGGTCCAATACAAAAGTGCACACACACACACACACACACACACACACACACACACACACACACACACACACACACACACACACACTCTCACACACACTAACGCATGTGTTCACGAAATGTTTTTTTCTTAGAGGGGGGTTGACATTGTCAGTATTTCCTGGACCTTCCATAAAATTCACTTTTGTGTATTGGCCACACTGCACTTAAGAAAAATTGCATAAAATTCCCTGAAAAGGTAAGGAAATTCTAAGTCATGCACCGCTTTATTACATTTCCCCAAAAAATATTTGCTTCCAGCGAGACATCGAGCCAGCATTAAAAATGAACTAATGGCAAAAACAAAACTGGAGCAGCAACAGCAACATTATCTTTGTTTCCTTTTAAAACGCATGTTATTACATATTTTCTGCACTCGATGGCTCTGCATCACTCCGATATGTTATAAATGCTCCTCTAATAAGTTCAGGACCTGTTCGACTCAGGCAAGCACTTAGTGGAGGAAGTTGTCCGTGCATCTCTGTGGGAGATTAGTGGGCTCCGGCAGCCAGCTTCAATTCTTTCTCTTTCTCTTTTTTCCCCCCTTTCTCTTGTTCTCTGATTGTTTAGGTCGGTAATCTGAATGGATGAATCATCTTTGGTGTGAGAGGGAAAAAAAACCGAGTGAGGGAGAGGATGAGTTGGAGAGTGAAGGCGATTGAAATGGAGAGAAAGTCTGAGTGTGAGAGCTGCAAAGAGCTTAAGAGTCTTGAACACATGTTATTTGACACAGGGGGTTGTGGAGCAAGTCCCAAGGGTGTTTGGGAGAGAGTTGGTGCTTGTGCGCTGACTCCTCTCCTCCCTATCATTAAGTACATCTCCTCCCTTTGCCCTTCTATCTCTGCCTCTCTCTCTTTTTTTTTCCTTCTTCTTTCCCGCTCCTGCTCCCTCTCTCTGTTTCTCCATTCTTCACCATCAACATCCTATCCTTCATTTACATACGTCGTTCCCAGACATTTCGTCTCATAGAGAGCACATAAAGAAGATGTACAGCTCTGTTGTAAATCACACAATCCCAATCTTCTCTGAAATGAAATGAGATGAGGAGGAGACCCCAGGCTGCTCCAGCACTCACTCGTGTGCATACAGAACGGCTACACTGCTGCACAAAACATTAGTGCGGAAGTAAAGTTTTTTCCTGAGATCTTGTAGCGTGGCTGCAAAGCTTCATGTCTGAGCCGTACGTTGGGAGGCAGAGGTTTATCTGAAGGGATCGAGTGAAGTAGAGACAAACTATCGTAAGGAGGCTGGAGATATTGTCCATATGCTTACATGTAAGTTTTAAAATGACTTGGAATATCAGTGTAGTAAAGATACATGTAAATCTGCTGATCTGCAGATATAGCCTTCATATAATGCAGGCAGTTTGGTCTAATTTAATTGACCTTACTTTGTATTGATATTCTTAAAAGTGAATACATTGCTCCCTTCATGTCACTATGTTTAGACTTTTTTTATTTACATATCATATAAGTAAGAAATAGATGGTAGAGTATACAATGCATTTAATGGCCTCTTTCTTGAGGGTAAGTAGAATATATATATATATATATATATATATATATATATATATATATATACAAAATAAGAGGAAACATTTATGAATAAATCATAATTAATTTCCCTTTATTTCTTTTTTTTATTTCATGGACCACATAGGTCATTGTTTCAAGGTGTTTGGATTTGCTGTCAAATCAAAGGTTAAATGAGTATTTCATTGAAAAGGTCTTCCAGTAGGAATGTGATTATTTATCGTCAGCCCGTTGTGTCTATATTGGAGTACAGTGACAAATCATGTTTTTCTTTCCTACTGTTTTCTTGCCATTGTAATCATGTGAACTATGTGGTCAGCTTATTCATCACATAATGGTGATAAATTGCCTTTTGCTTACACTCATGACATTCCTGGCCTTTTTCCGGCTCGTCTCGAGCCGTTTGAAAAGCCGAAGGCTATTTATCTGCAACACAGAAGCACTCTGTTCAATAGAACAAACGCCTCGAAACGTGTCCGACCAAATGCTGTCCAATGTTCTAAATGTACAGCTCCAATCTCGGAACAAAGCAATAGTTGTTTGCAAACCTGTGTTGCCGTCATAACCAAACAATGATTTGTTTGCCTTTTCACATTATGTTATTGTTGCAGGAAAAAGCATAGAGAAAAATGCATTACTTCTCCCTGCTCAAGCATTTCTTCTCCTTTTTCTCCTAGCTAGCCCAGATGAGCCACAGGTGTCACCTGTCATACAGAAAAGTAGTCACTTTGGCTCAACATATCTTGAAATAGCTACCTTTTTTGATTTTAGCCAATTCTCACAAGTTCATTTTTTTGGGTGGAACAGGGACAATTAGACGAACAAACTTTTCGCTTTTCAGGAAATCAGAAAACTTTTCCCTTCATCTTGTCAAGAAACAGTAAATGTACTTTTAATCATCGTAAACACCCACACTGTAAAACAAAGTATGATGCTAAGCAATCAAATTCTATTTTTTTGCTTTTTTGTTGTTGTTGATGTATTCATTTCCAGGCCTAGTGGCTCAGATGTTCATTTCAAGCAATTTAGCCATTTTCCCGAGGTGTGCAAGTAAACGGCCCAAAGGCTCGAGCAATATTGTCAGCTTGATACAGATCAGGCAATTACGAGTCGCAGCACATACAAGTTATTACCAGCTGACACCATCAATGCATCTCCAGTGCAAATTAATTTGTCCGTTATTGCCCACCGGAAAGCCAAAGATAACCTCAGTCTCAACCTCATTTCAACCCAAAGATGATGAGCTCTATTTTGGTTGGCCTGATTAGCAGTTTGCGTTTATCTGGGACTCCTATGACCCAATGTGATATCTAGGTCTGTGTGTGTGTGTGTGTGTGTGTGTGTGTGTGTGTGTGTGTGTGCGCGCGCACATGTGTGAGTTTAGGGCTCCCCGGTGATACGTTTATATAATGTGTTCTGCACCAAGGACAAAGTGTGAATGTTTGTGTGGAAACATGTGAACAGGCATGTGTGTGCATATCTGTATGCACATGTATGGGACTTCTTTGTATCACTGGTGAACTGTAAAGCCTGAGAAGAGGCCCAGCAATCAAGCATCAGATGGTGGGAGAACATCTAGTGTGTGTGTGTGTGTGTGTGTGTGTGTGTGTGTGTGTGTGTGTGTGTGTGTGTGTGTGTGTGTCCCCTTCTCTGTGGGTCAGCTGAGGCCAATGTAATGATTGCTGCAGTAAAAGCTTTTATGATTGACAAGAGCAACAAATCCATCATGCTTTTTTTTTTTCTACATTTCTCGTAGTGATGAAATAATGATGTAATGTCAACTTCTTATCTTAAGCTGTTGCAGTTGTACGTCCCTAGAGCTCCAACCAAACTACATGTTTTCCACATTTTTTATTTTTGTTACTGTTCCGTACAAATTGTATGTGTATGGATGAGGCATTTGATTCAGATCTGCCTTACTATTAAGAAGTAATGGGGTCTCTAAACTTTTACCCGAAAGGTGTTTGGTTTAAAGACTAAAGTGCAATTATGGCATTATCATTTATGTCCAGCTGTTGAATGTTTTACATAATATCGTAATTTGGAACTGGAAATCCACAGGAGTGGCTGCTGTGAAGGTTCTGGGTTCAGTTCTGCTATGTTTCATAGGAACTATGGCATCCTAAAGGCTGTAGGGGTCTTTTGTCCTTTAATTGACTCTCACATTGTGAGCAATAGTTTGAGCCGGTGTGGAGATAAGGAAGAACAAAAATGCAGATGCTCAAATCACAGTGCGGAAATAATACAAAACAATATTTACCTGCATAGACAGATGGAAACGGTGAGAGAAGGAAACATGAAGGTAATAAGACAGAGATTTAGAGACCACCAGAGTGAGCGAGAGGAAGAAAACAGAATTGCAGATTGAGCTCAGAGGGGGGTCTAGCTCTTAGCAGGAAGCCTTTCATGATGCAGCAGTATCAAGAGTCAAACTTTTCACCTCCAGCTCTAGGAAGAGAGGCAAGTAGGAAAGAAATTAGAGAGGTAGGGATCACTGGAGGCAGAATTGTATGAAAAGGAGTGAAGACACGAGAGCAGCTTTTCAATAAGACTGTGAAGAGAGGGTAAGGGGCAAAGAAACTGAAGGGTTTTCAAGTCATGAGGTCTCGGCAACAAAAGTGGAAGGAAGAGAGCAAAGAGCAGAGGGGAAGGGGATTGGAGAGCTACACCATAGCTGCGCTGCATAATGCATGTGGTGTGATTTGGTGCATGTAAACGGTCTGTGAATTTTTTATAAGATCAGGTTGACCAAGTGGTATGTGGGAGAACAAAAAAAAAACGGTCAAAGTGGACGGAGCAGAAGGCATGGCTGTGGAGGTGAAAGCCTCGGACACGGACATGTTTTATTAAATATACGTGCGTGTTTGTGTTGTGGTGGTGAGATAGACGGAGGGAAACAGAGGTCTGGGATGTTGTCGTTTAGCTCTGTGTGAATGGAGGTCCTCAATATCTTTGGTAAAAAAACAGGCCTGTTCACAGTGCAGCGAGCAAGTGAGTTGTAGGATTATACAAAGCCATCTACAGAAATGATGACTTTTTAAAAGTTTCATGAAGGCAATCTGCAGAGGCAAAATCGGGTTGGTAGTTAGGTTAGTGTGCTATGTGCTTCTCACCTTCATTCTATACTCCACCAAACTATTACAATAAGTCAGGGTCAAACCAAATCAACAGTTACATTTCATTTTAATTTCTTTCATTCATTCATTAAAGGTGCTATCTATTGCCTCCACACAGCTCTAAACATGGCAATGGCTGAACTGGCGGCTTGCAGCCAACAGTGCTTACAGTGCAAACAATGGCAACAGTGCTGACAAATGAACCTGAGAACCAACTGATGTGGTGAACTATAGACCCATCAGTTTCCTGAACAACTGACTTTCTAAGCTCATGACAAGCCTCACACCATCCCATGCAATTCAGTTACAGAATAAACCATTCAACTGAAATGGCTAACTGCTACTTCATTAAAAGAAAAACTTTAATTAAAACTAGAAGGTTGGAGTGCTGTCGGAGCTTTATTTTTGGACTTGATAATAGCATTTGATACAGTAAATCAATTTTCATGTATTTGTGGATGCAGTCAAATGGACTTTTATCTAAGTTTTATCTAACTTTGAAAAGATAATGCATCAGAGTTGGAGACATCGTTTGTCCTTTGGTGTCCCACAAGGCTCAATTCGAGGACCTCTTCCATTCATTTAGTATGTCAACGACCTGCCAGCTGTATGCCCTCATATTTGAGGATGATGCTTTTGTGGATGTCATTTTGATAAAAAAAAAAAAAAAAAGTTTGAAAGATCTGGATCACTTTTTTAGTTCGAGAGATACAAAAACATTACATTACAGTCATTTAGCAGACGCTTTTATCCAAAGCGACTTACAATTCAGTATCTAACTACACACCGTAGACACAGCTATGTGAACAATTTAGGGGTTAAGTGTCTTGCTCAAGGACACATTGACATGAGAGCCGGGGATCGAACTGCCGACCCTCTGATTGAAAGGCGGCCCTGCTCTCCACTTAGCCACGGTCACCCCACATCCCAAAACAGCAGGCACAGTAAATGACTGAGCAAGAAGGCCAATGACTAG
>NW_027176975.1:5355636-5375636 GCF_023349555.1 Cebidichthys violaceus | reverse complement strand
GAGCGGAGTAGAGTGAATAGGTGGAACATTAGCATTAAATTGCACATCATGCTTTTCGGTCTCAGTGTATGGCAGCTCACATCGTTTGGTGAAGAAGAACAGCATGAGGCACAGATGTTTCATCTCAGTTTTGGAAAATATTTCTAATTCCTTTCGTTTTTAATGACAAAGGGCTTCTAACGACCTTGACTGAACTCCCTGTGGTGAGTATTAGCAACAAACACAATTTATTCTTTGACATGCTCGTCTAAGATGTTTCGCCCTTTAGATTAGCTGCTGCTTTTTCCAGACATTCTGTCTTGGATTTCCTCATCCTGAGGACGTGGGATTGTGTATTTTATTCATTGCGTCAGCATTTGTTTTTGTTTAATAGAGGTACGCAATATGATTGCGTCACTTAAGCTACTATAAAGGCCTTTGAACTCTACACCTCGTGTAAGTTCATGAAGTATTTCTCAGGTAAAGACTTCTTAAATAGTTGTCTCGGCCCTTTGAAAACATCACATCAGAATGGACATACGTTAAAGAACAAGCTACCGAAACTAATTCTGGACTGGTTGTTTCTTTTCTTTCTGTTCTTTTTCTTTTTTTCTTTGAATATTTAGAGAATATATTTATTGTCATGGTTGGGCAAATCTATTCTAACCTGATACGCCAGATGGTTTGTCACACAGAGCCATCTGAGAAGCCGTCATTGGAAACTGTTTTGAACAGGGCAGGCACTTTCAAGAAATACTTGGCAGGGAATTGGATGAATCACCTGTCAATCAAACTCTGCTAGAGCCAGTCAGGAGGAGAGCGAAAACACACCGGCAGTTTTGTTTCAACCGAACGGTCGCCTCTCCGTGTCCTGACACACACAGACACACACACACACCTACAGTGAGCCACGTGTGTCGAGCTCATCACTGGACGCTGATTCATCCGTGCTCAGACGCATTGCTGGAAGTCTGACGAAATGGATTTTCGTGTGATTCTGCGATTCCCCCGTGATCTTGGAACATTGCAAATACAGCTGTCGTGGTACAATTTATTCCACATTCTTATAAAATATACACCAATGTATTATCATGTATAATTTTTGGAAAGCAAATTTTGTTACTTTTAAATATCTACTTCTCTTATTACTGCACAGGACAAGTGACTTGTGACAGTGAAGGACAAGTCTGCACTGACTGAGCTGATCAATAACTCAATAATTAATACATCAAATGGAAAGTTAAAAAGACATAACATTAGATGTGTACACACACACAAATACACACAGGGATGTAATGGCGTTGACGGACAGGTAGAAGCATCGCTCTCAGGTTACCATGACAATGCAGCGCCACAATGATAAGTTAGCTCATGAAACACAAGTGAGCGTATTCTCTCTCTCGTAGTGATGGAAGATGTTAATACTTTCGACGACTAGCAGGTAGCAGCAACTAGCATTCCTACCTGTAAGCCGCACTAGCATGTAGATAAGGGGAGCAGTATTGTTGGTACATTGGTAGGTGCTAGACAATTTAACCTTGGACAAATGGGCCAATATGAACTACCTTAAATGTCAGCATGTCTGTACAATGTTTAAAATGCACCTTTAGGTAGTGGGTCAACAGGGTCATTGTCAGGTTCTTCAGGAAAACCTGGTAAGACAGCGCGATGTCTTTTGGGTAAGGCATATTTCTCTAACAGTAGATTAAAAGAGTTATCTTTGAAACTGTTTTTAAACCTCCTGATGCTTTGCTACTGTTAGGTTTAACTGTTTCTGTTGGAAATCCGTAGAATAATCCAAGCTCTCAACTACGACCTTAATAAGAAGTAGCGTTCAGGATAAGCAGTGTTTTTATAAAGCCTATTAGTTGATACTATTAGAGAGACGACTTCTTCCAATCTACGCACCAAAACCTTTGCTAGAATCTGTGTTCAGTTGCAATTCTGCAGGGTACCGGCCCTTCTCAGCTGTGAGATGTGTACAGGCCCCCTTTAGAGATGGACTGAGTGAACCAACCGAAGGGATTCTGACAGAACCGTTGGTCATTGTGGAGAGAGAACAGCAGAAAACCTCCTTAAAGAATCCAACTGGGAATCCATCTGACCCTGGAGATTTTTTAAGATTGCATTGATGATATGGCTAGGGCTACTCCGGCTTGGGTTAGAGGGGCTTTGAGAGTCTCCACCAAGTCTGGGGGAATAGTTGGGATGGGTAGGGGATTAAGGAAGGCTTTGATTACGTCTGCATCAAAATGGGAGGCATGTAGTGGGGAGTAGAAATCTTTATGTATTATTGATTTTAATGGGCTCTAAAGTGACTTTGCTTGGCCCTCCATCCTTTCAGTTGATTAGCTAACACTGCCCCTGTATTTTCACCATGTCCATAAAAGTTTTGCTTTTTAATAAAAGAGTTTGAGCAGAAAAAAAAAAAGTCAAATGCTGTTCTATAGTTCTGGAGTATGGGTTAGTGCATGTTTTCTGTTAACATCCAGGACTTTAGGTGACTTGTGATCATGATGATTTTGCAGTGAATGATACCATATTCCCTCTGAGAGCGTCTGAGGTATTAGACAGTAGGGGTGAGATGCAACGTCGGAGCCTTTTGGGCTTTGGAGTACCAGGGAGTAACAGTGACATCACAACAGGGGCAGGATCAGATGCAGCGGACTGGTTGTTCAAAATGCAGACATTTGTGCAAGTTGGGTGGGAAAACTTGGCTTAGGGGCAAACAAAACAATTTCATTAGTGTTCCTCAAGGCTTTTTCTCTGGAGCAGTGCCTCGAGTTTACTTAGACTGCTTCTCATGGAGGCGTGCTATTTACAGCTCCTTTCACCAGCTTGTGGCCACCAGCCCGCATCATGGAGACAATAAATTAATCACATACCGACTCCTCTTCTCATCTTCAGTCAGAGAAGGACAAAAAGAAAAATTCCCCTCATCATCTTCATGTCAGACTTGAGCCCGTCATTTTTCCGAACCTCTCCAGATTTCCCTTTTTTTTTTTCATGACACAGGAGAAGAGAGAGGTTATTAATACATTTATGAATTGGTGCAGACGTGTCTCTCACTGTTCCTCTCCTCCTCTCCTTCCCTCCTATCCTATCTCGTCCAACGCTCTGTCGGGGCACCAGTGTTTCCCTCATGGGGCTAGTTTCTGCCTGCTGGCTCGTTACAGAGCAGGTTGAAGGAAACTAGGAAACCATTAAGGCTCAAATGGCTAGAGATGGAAGCTTGGGGGATGGGCCATTGACTCGCTGGGAAATGATTGTAGAATGTGTCTCTTCTCTAGGGAATACTTTTAAGGCAGTTTGTAAGTGTGTGTACATGTTGTTTTTGGAGAATTGCAGTGCGTACGTCTACAGTCATTTTTTGCTTCCCAGCTATTTGTGTATAAATCGATCAGTGCAACCACTGGGCATGAAAAGATCACCCGTGTGTGTGTGTGTGTGTGTGTGTGTGTGTGTGTGTGTGTGTGTGTGTGTGTGTGTGTGTGTGTGTGTGTGTGTGTGTGTGTGTGTGTGTGTGTGTGTGTGTGTGTGTGAGAGCTTCAGTGCCTGTGACGTGCGCACACACTGGTGTATGAAACACCATACATGTTTCTGCCCTCTGTCTGCAGATGCTGTATGAGATTGGACAAGCCCAGTCAAAGCCGTACGGGATAAATTTAGCTCGTGCTAACACCCTTGGAGGCCTCTTAATAATTGAGAAGGCATCTGCTCCAATTAATGTGGCCCTCTAAATGGAATCCCTATTTAAATTTTCTCTAACTGGGTCACTCTCTTTCTCACTCTTCCTCACTCTCTCTCACCCCCTCTCTCTCTCTGCGGTGCAGCAAGGAAGAAAATGAGCTGCCTTCTACTTTTTAAATGGTTTTTAGGGTTTCTGAAACATCATCTGGGATGTTTTGCCTGAGGTCTCCCAAGCACATACACACCCACACACATCCACACACTGTACATACACACATACTGATATAAAGTTTTGACTGATTTTTCATGAAGCTCTCTTTTCAATGAGGAGGAGGAGGGATTTGGAACTTCTTTGAACTCTGATTTAGTTGATAGATTTAGCTTATTAAATCAAAAAGTGGAGGGCGATTTTACCAGTTGGGCTTATTATGACTTAGGCTACATCCACGCTACTTCCGTCCACACGGCGTTTCAGCATCGTTTACGAAATAATCTCCGTCCAGACTGACACGACTGAAAACCAATATCACGTGACTTTTCACGTACACTGGGCATGCGCCGATGTAAACTGGACTTTAACTGAACAACAGCTGCTAGTAAAGACAACGAGGTCAGCAACACCTGTCATGAGTTGTCCACGTTGAATTAACCTGGTAGTCGATCGATAATCAATGTTGTTGTTTAAGATTTCCGGTCACGTGATATGGGTGTGACGAATCAGGGAAGGACACGTCATGACTGCTTATAACCAATCAAGTAGCGAACGCGGGTGTGACTAAGTGGAGAGCAGGGCTGCTTTTCAGAGGGTTGGCGGTTCGATCCCCGGCTCCTGCTCCACTAGTCTTGTGTCAATGTGTCCTTGAGCAAGACACTTAACCCCAAAATGTCTCCCGTAGCTGCGTCTACGGTGTGTAGATAGATACTGAATTGTAAGTCGCTTTGGATAAAAGCGTCTGCTAAATGATCGTAATGTAATGAGATGTAATGTAATGTGTGGGCGTCATCGTTTCTAGACTTATCTGTGTTCGGCCGTCCAGACGAATACGCTACCCGGAGTTTTCAAACTTATCCGTCCTCGGGAGCGCTTCCAAAGTCCTCCGTTTTCGGTGCTCGAATACGCCGGCGTAGTGAGGACGCTCAGTGCAAACGTAGCAAAACTTATGAGTAGTATGGACATGGCCTTAGTAAGCAGTTAGTCAGTGTGCCCTGATTGTAGTAACACATACAGCCTGTTAGAGCTCAAATTAAATAGTGTATTGATCTTTCATGATACGTTTTTCAATCAAATGTTTAGGCTCATGTGTATTTAGTTGAATAGTATTCAGTGTGATAGGAAGGATGGACATGTAACGTGTGATAACTTTCTTGCTAAAAGAGAAAAATGAGTTGAATCATTGAGTGTTCTTCAGCTGATCAAAGAACGAAGTATACATATGTGATCAATCATAAAATGATGGCAAGTCATTTATTTTTCATAGATACATTTTGTTCAATTGTATTTTTTTTTTTTTACCTTAGCACAAATATGACAAGTAATAAGCTAGTCAACGGTGGCATTGTGCCAACATGTTATTGTTTTTAATGCTAAAGGTCAAATATTATTTCCGTATGCTATTCATGGCTGCGGTCCAGCATTGTTCACATATTCTCTAACTATCTTGACCTTATTTAGTCTCTTTGTAATGTTCAAAGTTAAGTTTATGATTTGTTCAAAGTTTGGCCTTTGGATTTGACTAATATCACAGTTACTGCAGTGGAGTGTCACACGTCTCGTCGTTATGCATTACACCAGCTAATTAGAGCTGTGTTTTATCTCAGTCTGTCGCTGAATGAGCTGGTGTTGCCCTCTCCCTGACTCCCTTCCCTCTTTGCTTTCCAGGGTGGTTAAGCACACTGACTAATTATGGCACCCTGCTTCACTTTGCTCAGTGTTTTTACGTGAACAGCAGCCGGATAAAGTTACAACTGTCGTATAATCCCCGAAGGATTTCCTGAATTTGGGCTATCCCCTCCTGAGTCACACACACACACACACACACACACACACACACACACACACACACACACACACACTCACACACACACTGTTTGGTCTGTGTCTGTCTCTACAGTACAGCTTTCATCTCTGACTGTGTTTCACTTTCTCTCTATTTCTCTATCAACCCTCTTGTCCGTCTCAATTTCTGTCTTTGTCTGGCAATCTATGACCTGAATCAGTTTGTCAGAAGCAGGAATGTAGGGTGCCTGATTGCTTGTGTGTGTGTGTGTGTGTGTGTGTGTGTGTGTGTGTGTGTGTGTGTGTGTGTTGATGCAACTACGTGCATGTGCATGCGCTTGCTGCTTGAGGGTGGATGTGTGATGCTAAAAATAGCTCCGTGGGCCATAGCGACAGGGAGATCCAGTGTGCAGCTGGAAGCTGACTCATAGAGCCGGACACTTCACTAGACAGATGTAACACAGTGCTCCTTCAACCTGCCCCACTGTACTCCTCCTCTCCCCGTTCACACACACACACACACACACACACACACACACACACACACACACACACACACACACACACACACACACACACACACACTCTCTATTCATTTCCTTATTTTCTACATTCTTTCTTTACATCATTTAAAAGAGCAATGACCTTTTCTTAAGAATTCCTAAGAATATTCAGATGTTGGAAATGTCTGGAAATTAGACATGTGGAAAAAAAATATCCAAACTAATTAAACATAAATAAAATAAAACCACACCACCAAAAATAATAAATAGAATGGACTCCTCACCATCATGTTGGCTTGGTAGTTGGTGACATTCTTATGTAAACAAAGACGCATGTTAAAAATATTGAGGTCAACCAAAATGAACGAGGTCATGTCCACATGTCCTACGATCAGTACACGACATAAAAAATACATTCCACAGTGATACTGTTAATATCATCACAAACCATGCACAGATTATTTTGACATTTTGCCTTTATCAGCTGGGTGACAGAGAGGATGTTTAGTCAAACAAAGGTGCAACCAGAATCAAACAGGACTTCACATTTCCACAAGGAGCCTTTCTTTACAGCAGAGAGAAGCTGCCGGGTGTGATTGGAACAGCAGCCATATTCACTGTGGAATGAAATTGGCTTTTTATATTGAAACTGAGGATTATGTATAGATTACAAATGTAGTTTTTTTTTTTTTTTATCAAGTTTCTCTAGAGATATTTGGAATCCTATTTCTATAAAACGCTTTACTGAATAGCTTACAGTACAAGTCGGGCATTAGATTCTGAATGGAGAGATCTCGACATATGAGGCGACAAGCGAAAAGAGGGCTTGGAATAGCAGGTAAAGGAGAAAAGACAGGCAGGTGGAGTTAGCTAAAGAGAGAGTGAAGTGAATGAGAATCAGAGTGAGAGAGCATTGACGGTTGGGGGGAGGTGGGGGGGGGGGGGAGTGTATCTGTCTGACATGAATCTGTCTGCTTGTGTCTCACTGGGTCAGGTCTCTTTTCACCTCTCCTGTGCCTTGGTGATGCAAATCGAAAAAGAAGTCCTAATCTGAATTTAGCATGCACTCCGACCTGCATCTCGACACAGTTCTGTCTCATCGTCATGCTGAAAACGACACAGCGGAGGACGGTGAGAGAGCAAACTAGACACAGAGGGGGAGAGATTGTGAGGAGGAAACTGGCAGAAAGTCACTCTATGACTCAGAAGGGGTGAAAAAAAAAGAAAAAAAGAACGCTGTCTAAGATAAAGTGGGGGGGAGTAGGAAAAGAACGAAAGAGGAAAGGGTTCATATGCTAAGTTCACATTATTGTGGGAAACCAAAGATCCCGATACACTTGTGCCCCTTTCTGCAGTGCATTATTAATCCACGTCAACACATTTGGTGGCAACATATCAAATCCATTCTGCTGACGCCCGGAGTAATGTACTTTCTAAATAGGAGCAGCAGCTACTGTAGATCATGTAACAGTAGCCCACAGTCATTGGTTACATTATCAAATGTGAAACCACGGGAGGTTTGAGGTCCAACAAACGGATCACGGTGCAATAAAGAGTTCTGTGTTCCAACACAACAGACCCTTTGTTTACTGTGCCAGCAAAGTGTCTGTGTGCCAAAGACTGTACATGATATGTGGGCGCACATGCCTGTTCTCCAGACCTGCTTGTACTCCTGTTGAGCTTTAAAGAAGCCCCTGTGTAATGAGAACACTGTCTCCTTTGAACACACACACACACACACACACACACACACACACACACACACACACACACACACACACACACACACACACACACACACACACACACACACACACACACACACACACAAAGGGGATCTACTAACTACTTAGCATACATATAGGGTTAACCTCATCCACACACTTTACCTCCCACTCCTGCCCTCTCCCTTGCACACTCACGACTGTGTACGAGCTCAGCATAACACACACACACACACACACACACACACACACACACACACACACACACACACACACACACACACACACACACACACACAGAGCTCTACTCAGATCATTACAGCGCTGACAGCATCCTTCCACATGATCACCTTTAGCCATTAAAACACAGGATGGCTGAGAATGAATGTGTTGAGCTTGTTCCAGTGGCACTTCACACTCAAGTTTCTCACCTGATTCTGTTGAGAACAAACAAAATGTGTGAAAGCCTCCTCAAAAAACCTAGTAGTTGCAGAGTAACCTAGGTAGTAGTTGCAGAGTAAACTAGGTAGTAGTTCCAGAGTAAACTAGGTAGTAGTTCCAGAGTAACCTAGGTAGTAGTTCCAGAGTAAACTTGGTAGTAGTTCCAGAGTAAACTAGGTAGTAGTTCCAGAGTAAACTAGGTAGTAGTTCCAGAGTAACCTAGGTAGTAGTTGCAGAGTAAACTAGGTAGTAGTTCCAGAGTAAACTAGGTAGTAGTTCCAGAGTAACCTAGGTAGTAGTTTCAGAGTAACCTAGGTAGTAGTTGCTTCGCATATTTTCAACAGAATATAACTTCCACACCACTTATAATATACTTAATACATATTTTATTCAATATGCCTCATTAATAATCAACTGACTCACATGTCGGCTGTAGAAATGAAAGCCCTTCCATCCTAGAAGGAAATATTTTTGGATATTTGAAATGAGCTTCTAGCTGTACAGTACGATTTTCTGTCTCTGCTGAAGTGTCAATTAAGTGCCCCTGCTGCAGGCTAAAATCAACACCAGCATGAATACTATCTGTAGTCAGAGCCCTTACATCTTTGTTTGGGATTCTTCATTCTTCTTGGTCTTGCTTACGCTTTTTTTTTTTGTGAAAAATAAACCTTTTTGAAATTTTTTGGACTCAATGTGGCTGTTGACCAAAACAAAAATTCTACTATGCAGAGAACTGCGTCGAGTCGGTCTGTGTATTTGCATCTGTGTGAGTTTAGACTGACTGAATTCACCAGAGCCTTCTCTTCCACGTCTCCCTAACTCTTTGTACTTTTCTATTGTCTTAACAAATGTGAAGGGAAGAGACAAAGACATCTGCAGATCGTCCCATAAGTGATTAGACACCAGTTTCATCTCGCTTTGATGCCCCCTGATGTGGGACTCAGCAGCAAGTAGGCTGCATTATGGTTTTGCTTCAACTATGGTGCTGTTACACAGTTGATTGACACTGACAAATAATGTCTCCCTTTAAGGATCCAGATACATTTTTTGTTTATTTGATCTGTTCAGTTAAAAATGAATTTAACTGAATTGTCCTTCATATTATATTCTTCTCATCTTCTAAAAAGAGGAATTTGTTTGCAGCAACTTCATCTGTGGTTATTAAAAGCATTTGTTTCAGCTCTATTGCTCTCTGTTAACATCATTGTTGGGTTATTAACTATAACGTGTTAGGATTCTGATCATATTGGGCTCTGAGATTGTTTATTTTCTGTGTCTTCATTTGAGATGAGAGTGGGAACGTTTGCTCAAACGTGTGCTTTTGTCTCGTAGCGGCGCTTCGCATTGCCGCTTTGAATCATCGTCACGATCTCTGAATATGTGAGACACGCTGGTTTTAAACTGCCTGTGGGATGAATGAAGATATAAGAGTCTGTTCATTCTTGGCTCTGGTCTCGCTGTCCACGTTTGTCTTTTTGGAGAACGCCATGTGAAATAACTTCTCTGACTCACGTACTATTCTGACTGTCCAGTCTCTCCCCTCTGAGTGTATCTCACTCGAGCCGCGATGCTTATCGGAATACACTTATTTGATTGGCTGAATAGCATCACGTAATGTCATTTACAACACATGCAATTGGTCGGTGTGTTTCCTGCCCCGCTGAACGAGTGCCAATAAAGGCTGGAAAAGCTGCGCCGGTTAAAATAGAAGAGCTCCGGTAAAATTCCGGTTAGGTCCAGAGTCCGGATACAACAGCGTCTGGGTCCGGACCCGCCTATTAATGACCCCTGGGGTAGATCATTGAGCATTGGGGTTGTGAACCTTTCTCCGTGTCATTTGGGAGCCTGGCTACTAATTTTTGCATGGTGACATTTTCTCTGGAGTTGAATCATTTAGTTACAACCAGCCCTGAAGAGGAAATACACAGATCCATTTCCCACTCATGTTCCCTCCAACAAATGTTCCCTCAAGTGAGTGCTGAAGACATTTCCCCTGTTTCCTCTCACTCTCCATGCTCTGCCTTCTTCCTCTTCCTCTCTGCATTTCTCCTCTTCCACCTTTTTCTTTTTCATATTCCAGTATGTCTTTCCTTATCTTGCCTGTCCCTCCATGTTCCAAGTCATGTTTGACTTCCCTTGTGTGCTTTTGATCAAATCTGATCCTCGTCTTTACCTCCCATTCTCCATCTCCACCTCGGTGCTTTAGCCCCATCACTTGGTCCTTGACAGAGTCTGTGGGAAAAGAGGAAGATGAGTTGTTTGCATGTGTCATGTGTTTGCTGGATTATGTGTTGTAGTTTGTTGTGTAGTTGTCATCCTTCAGGAGATCAACAGACGAATAAATCTCTCCCAGGCTATCGCCCTGTCTTCCCCTCTCTCACATTCATCTCTCACTTCTTTTTTCTTCCATCCTCTCGTTTGATCTCCCCTCTGTTTTCCCTTCTCCATCTTTCTTTCCCTATCTGTTCTCTCCATGTCAGCCAATGCTTTCTCGCCATCATGCATTCTGGAGCCAGTTCAAAGTTGCTGCGCTGCAGCTTTAGCCCGTAAGAAACAAAACTAATCTGTTGTTGGCAAGGAAGAGTGTGTGGGGGGAGGGATAAGGGAGATGCAGACAAATGGAGACGATGAATCAAGGGACAGTGGGTTTGGACTTCCAGAACTTGTTCCACATTGAGCAGAAAATAGGGAATCATTGAGAATCATTCTGCTTGATAATTCCTGAAACCAAGGTTTGGTCCTGCTACAGTGTGCTACCTTCTACCCAGCTGGTTAAGCATGTGTCAGCACACTTGTATAGTGTGAATATTATGGCCCAGAAATTTCACCCAAATCTTCCCTGCACAACGGGTTTTCCATGCAACAGAAATGGTCAAAGGTGTCACTTAAGCTCGTCACCTGTTGGAGTTTGGACCCAAACTGCAGGAAGCGCTCTTAAGTGCACTTCTTGTAATCAATCTCTGGTGATGCTCCTTCTACTGTTAAAGCCTTTAAATCATGTTTTTTTTGGGGGGGAGGATTAATTTGCACATCAATGCATTTTTCCGAACTGCTGTTTTTGTCATGAGCACTTTCACACAGAATGTAAATATCACACACCAAAAAGCACATTTTTTCAGAACTGAGCTTTCATGCCGCGAATATACAAATAATCTCGTTATGTGGTCTTATTCAATAAGTACTCATATATTGTACAGTACTACAACACAGCCTCCTTGGTCCGAACCAGGATGACAAACATTACTCCTTTCAACCTTGACAATTTCAGCGCCAGCACATACAAGATCCACTTCTTCCGTTGTAACCTTTCACAATAAAAGCCCCAGAAATATATGCTGTAGGACGTCTTACCAGAGAGAGAATCACCCAGAGAATTCTGCTATAAGAAAACTCTTAAATATTTGCAAATTCTCATTTCTGTCTGTATGAATAGTTTAATGCGAAACATTGGCAGTTAAGTTTTTTGCATTGTCATGGCGTTAATCAGAACTACTTTATATTTTTGGTATTTGTCACGCCCTTGGTGTGTAAAGGCCTTCACTCCCTGCAATGTGGAAAGTAATCTGGTGAGCAAAGAAAGCACCTCAAGGCATCGGTTGAGCTATTAGCGCTGCTCCAGAATAGCATATTATTGACAGAGGAAGAGGGAGTCAAAGGAGATAGACTTGCACACTTTGTCACTTACAGTTTGGCAATTAAATATGTGCTACAATCCTCTGTAATAAGCCACTTATGGACTTACCTTTATTATAGGGAGCCAGAGAGAGATAAGGTGTTGTGGTTTCTGTGAGGGCATTAACACATTTTCTACAATCGTTGTTTTTGCGGCACTTGTTGTGCAGTCCTGTTAGGGAAATAAATTCCCAAAGCTAAACTCTGCAGTCAATGTCAACATTCAGACTGCGGGCACATCTGAACTGTTTCTTAAATCAGATGTTTAAGACAGACTGGCAGCATTGTTATTTGCAAGTCCTCAGATAGGATTTGTTTGTCCAGACATCACCATAAAACCATAAGATCTATAAAACATCACCTGACGTGTGTTCACATTACATTGGAATTCAAATAATGCATGGATAGGTAGAGATAGGGGTGGGATGTGCATCAGGTCATCGTGGTAGACCTTATTAAGAAATGCCTTTTAACTGGTAAATCTAACTTATGATGTGAATTATGTTTTGATCTTTAATTGCTGGCTATAACACAATTTGCAGCTCTGGAGTAATAATATGACACCGAGTCACTCTACTAAAAGAAGGAAGAACTGCTACAGAGAGCGAGAGAGAGGGTGGAACATTAGGCAGAGCAGGTTAATTTCTCGGCTATCCAATCAAATTAAGTGAAACAACAAACGCAAGAAATTGATTTCACAGGAGAGTGTTGTCTGGTATAGATATAAAGAAAATTGGATGTTATATATGGGTTCAAACAACTTGAAAGCTTCAAATTTAAAGCGCCGCATAGCATCCCAAGCTAATTGTTTGAACAGAAAGTCTTTCACAGGTCTGCAATTATCTCACAATTTTCCATATTAAGTTCCCTAAAATTACTGCTCCATTCTGAAGTCTTAATGTACATCAATAGATGTGCGACACAATTTCAACTTCTAGGTTTACTTCCTAGCTTTTTTCTCCACAGTGTAATTGATTATGAAACACATTAGGAATTGCATTAATTGAAGTGGACATCCTTATTAGACGGGCTAATTTGGAAAACACTGACTACTTTGCAGTAACCAATGAAAGTGCTGCATTTTCCTTTTCTGCCACACAAACATTTATGGCCTTATTGAATAAACAAATGAATGAAAAGACATGGGATTAAAAACATGTTCCCCATTAGAATATTCTTGTTTTGTGTTTAAAATGTGCATTTATGTTTCTAGTAGAACAATACATGAACCATAATTGTGAAATGTCTTGATGAACCTTACAGTAAGGGTGTCGATAAATAAATACAAAATGAAACACTAATTAAACTCTACATCGGGTAGGCAAACTCATTAAAATATGCAATATTTAATAAAATGCCAGAGGGCACCAAATTTGTAAATTTGAAAATTTCCCCCAGACCCGGCTCCTCCATATCGTTGTGCTCCTCCTTTTTCTCTGACTGGCGGATGGTGTTCCGACCTCTGTTGCATGTGACTCCACAGCACAGGAAGGTCTTTCGGAGCACCATCAGAGATTTGAAGGTGTTGAATGGTTTGGTACTGACTGTGACTTGAAAACTCTGACTAGATATTCTTACAGCCCAGTCGTGTAAGAGCCCCACTGGGATGCTGCTGGAAGTCCCTATTATTATTTAGTACTGTCTGTACAGATCTAATCTCAGGTCAGTGTTCAGATCAGCTGCTCTTCTTGAGTGTTCTTTTAATAATGCATTTCAGTTGTAATGTACAGTATGTCGCCAGTGGAACGGACTGATACGTTGTCTGTAAAGTTAAGCATAAAAAAAAAACCACACGTGTTAATGTTGACCTGTGTATATGACTTGGTTGTCACACTGTTTCAGTGTGGCACCAAACAAGCTCTTGGTTGGTCGTCTGAGTTCCTGCTCTAAGATTCTCTCTGGGTCCATATTAGATATGAGTATAAAAACTGAATGTTTTTCAGATATTGAAGTTAGGTGTTCTTGTTGATGAAATTGCTCCAGGCTCCTAATCTCACACTCGATAAAGAAAGGAATATGGTGTAGTATGAGCAAGATGATTTGTTGCTGTAGAACTCCCTGGATTAAAAAAAGGCAATAAATGGGCTATCTTTTGCCTAAAGGTTCAGTTGGACAACACAATTATGTTTAAAACCGGGACATTATCCAATTGCAGTTAAAGTTCTAAAAGTGTCCGGCAATACACAACTGTGGTTGTACTGGGCAGCTCTAAGCTATTTATGTGTCACTTTATGAATTTTAACTAGGGCGCCAGCAGGCAATATTTACCTTATATTGCGAACATATTCTTCCCTTTTTTTTATTCTGTACTTATTCCACAAAGTCTTAGATTACTGATGCCAAAATCTCCCTAAGGACGACCCATCAAAAGTTACCCAATGAATAATGGCAAAAACATGAAGGCATATGAAATCGGACTAAAAGTGTGGACCTGCAGGTTGTTGGCTCACAGAGTCCCATGACCCCAGTGCATTCTGGGTTTAATGGACACGAGGTAAAGAGATTCCACAGCTTCACATTAGCATGTCCAACTCCTCTGACCATCTTTGCCAAGCTTAGATCTCCTTACAAGACAAGTTCAAGGGGTATCATTTGCACTAAATTTGAATTTCCTTCGGGTAATATGTCAAGGAATTTATCAAAGCCCCCGAAAAAAGACTAAGTCTGAATGTGATGGAAGACTAGGACTCGAAACAGATTGGTAAAGCAGATTGGAATTTCAAATGCAAACCTCCTGGACTAATTTGCATGTGGTGCATAGCAGATTGCTGTGGAAATACACTAATCTCAACATGAATATGCTTCCAACATAATTCTGTCTGTCAATTGTTGCAGAAAGAGGGTGCTCATTTTTTCTCTCTGTACCACTTTCAGCAACTATTTTTATTCATGGGGCCTAGTTTCAGAAAGACCAATGTGTATCACATGATTATCTCCTAAATTATGAAATGGAGCATTTTTAGGATTAGGCTATATTACTCCTCTGTAGCCCCTCCGCGCTCCTCCCTTTCTCTTTCTTCTCCTCTCCCTTTTGCCCATTTTTTTTCCATCTTGCTCAGGCTTTCAACTTTCCGGTGTGTTTTTATGTGTGTCCCAATGAGGTAAGAGGGGACTGCATTGTTTCATTTTTATTTTTCTAGGTGGTTGCAACACAGCAACCACCTTTAGAATTTGACCTTTTCCCTGAGTGCTCAACTTCATGGCTAATTTGCCTAACTGGATAATGAGGAATCATTTGCCAGGGGACCTTAGAATGAAATTGTATGTATTTTTTCTATTGTGTAAGTGTAGAAAATGTCTTCACTGATGCACACGCATGAAGCCTATAGAGGAGGCTCAGGCATGAACATGAAGTCATTTGCAGCCCCTGGAATCAGCTTATCTCCCACCACTACACAGTTATCCATTCGCACAACTAATCGGTCCATTTAGACCTGCTCAACAGTTATCTACTGTTTCTGATGTAGCCTTTACCTGGACGTTCTTCAATCGTCTTTTGATGCTGTTAACTGTTTTATTTAAAGATGATCCCTGAACAGTTAATTAAATGTATACATTTGAGCCGGAACATCATGGTCAGTTTCCAATGTGTTACAGGACGTTTCCAATGTTACTGACAGTATTATGACGCTAGATGTCAGCTCAGCTCTTTCGAGTAACTAAACTTAACCTCCCTGCAGTGTTTGTGATGTTGGTACCTTTTGGTGATTTATTTATAATTTTTTTTTAAATATTTTTTCTAAATATTTTTTGTCTAAATATTGGACAAATACGGCTTGCTGTGCCGTTAATGCCGGTCATCCTGCTGGCCAATTTGTGAATGGCCTCTGTGCCACAAGCATCAGTTTTCAACAGGATGTCAGGAACTTTAATCTCTGTGAAACTTGACCAACCGGCTAGCAACAGCCTAGCTTGTTAGCCTTAGCTAGCTTAGCAGTAGGTAGCCGGGCGTGTTTCAGCAACCAGGCTTCATTCAGCCTGCCACAGCTCCACCACAAATCCACCTCTTTGGCCCTTTTTTTGAGTTAGGCTGTGTTGTCACTGCCAAGATGGCGTCACCTACTTCTTTCCCCTCTTCAGAAACGTATGGGTGACATCACGTAGGCTACAACCATGTTTTCTACAGTCTGTTTTGTTCCGCTACTCGCCACTAGTTCTGAAAACGCTGCTGGTAAGATTTACAGCATATAGTTACACTGTATTCATTTGGTTCTCGTGAGAATTTCAAACAATGAAATATGTGCTTTTCTGCATCTCCTTCCTAAATAAGGCTTGTAAAGGTTTCTAGAAGTCTTTTTTTTTTTTTTTTGCTTTTACAAGGTTGGCGGGTTCTAACAGTCTAAAAAACTGAGGTGAAGCCTGTGTGTTTTTGGAGTACCATACTGTTTATTTGCGATGACTGACTACTTACCAACCTCCCACTGGCTGATCAAGGAGAGCAAAATTACAAAAGACAGCTTCCATTGTGAGGGATAATGAAGATCAAGAACCTCTCCATGTGAATTTAGACTCAAGGGAAAGCCACAGGTAACCATAAATTGCAGGGCCATAAAAATAGACTGTTTTTTTTTTAAGCAGGGAAGTGATTGCAGATTGTGTGGAGTGACTCACTCATACACACAGCAAATATATTGCGAAACACACCAAAATAAATTCATGCACTCCGCCACCTATACCTCATGTACGCCGCTCTGTGGGTGTTGGATCCTGAGGGCCACCTACCTTACTGCAGTGATGAATAAAACAACAGCCACTTGGAGCTGCGTGTGTGTGTGTGTGTGTGTGTGTGTGTGTGTGTGTGTGTGTGTGTGTGTGTGTGTGTGTGTGTGTGTGTGTGTGTGTGTGTGGAGGTTCTGCTGACGTGCTGGCTTTTAAATTAACTCCTCGGTTTGGCTGGCAGTGTGGCTGCTTCTGGCCCTGGCTGATGTGAGTGCCTCTGCTTGCAATCCTGTCTGCATGCATACATGATAATCTGCCCCTCCCCCCCATTCCCCCAGCGGCATGGTGCCATTAATCTTTCACGTACTTTAGCAGAAGGGGTCGACAAAACATTCAGAACACCGTTATTTACCTAATTTAGCGGTAGATTATTGCCTCAGAGGTAGGCAGGTTATTCTTTTTTGTTTATTTAGCACCTTGTTTGTTCCATCCCAGACTCAAACTTTTGACGCGGCTAAACAAAAGCTATTGCTTGATTGCCTTGGGTTTATGGACTCTGCTCTGAAATGGATTAAATCTCACTCTCCGAACAAAACTTTGTGATGGAAAACTGCACTTTTTCATCGGACATTCTATATGCATTCCACACGAATCAATCCTTGGCACACATTTTCTCTTTAATGCTCCTACTTCACCTTTGTTCTTCTCTTTTTTTCTGACTTTGTTCACACTCAGGCCATCTGCAAATGTCACTTCTCATTGTAAAATTGAACAGGAATCAATCCAATCTTTTTCCTCTCCTAATACACAATCCGATACCTCAACTCAGGGTGTCCTCTGAAAGAGCGTGGAATCGTTTATACACAACATACATTCATTCCGAGGTTTCTCATGTCACATCTCCATCAGCTTCCTATTGTTCTAGCAAGTGTCGGCTGTTTGTCTACAGGTCCTTTGTGTGAGTCTTAATAGGATCAGTCTCTGTCTCCTCTCTGCTACACACAGTTCATCAGTTATCTGCATCAGGCCATTATAAAGTCATTCCCAGGATTTCTCTCATACTGCAGAACATTTCTGTGATCCCAAATGAAAGACCCAAAGCAGGTAATTTGCACTACATTTCTACCTCCTATGATTTTAATCACTACTTAAATTTGCACAGCTCAAATCGGAAAGGAATTTTGGATTATGATAAATGATTAATTAAATCCTGATGCTGCAAGCTCACAACACTCATCACCTCTTTGCCATCTATCCATTATATACTTATCGAGACGGATGTCTTGTCTATTTAATGAATATCTACTAATGCAACACTAGCATTAATTAGAAGCCCATTATTACCACCTGACCCCACGTAAAAACACCGTCTGTGTCGTGTTTTGCTCTCTCTCTCTTTGTTCGAGCGTGTGAACGGTGTGTGTATGTGCATGGGTACGTGTGTGAACATGACGGTGCGTTTGTGCTCGCTTGTGTGACCCGTAGGATTGCCCATTGCTAATAGGTTTGCAGATGGAGGAGCTTTATTATGCTCTTTATGACTTTTTAACTGACTTACTGCTCACCGCTGGTAATGAATGTGGTGTGTGTGCATGTGTATTAGTAATGAACAGGAGCGAGGCGGGTTCAGAACAGAAGGTATTCCATGGGGGTGGTCGTGTACTGAGGAGAGGCCTTTAGAGAGGGATAGAGAGAGAGAGGTAGAGGTAGGGAGAGAGGGAGGGAGAGAGAGAGAGAGGAGGATAGAGGGGTAGAGAGGCTGAGAGAGAGAGGAGGATAGAGGGGTAGAGAGGCAGAGAGAGAGAGAGAGAGAGAGAGAGAGAGAGAGAGAGAGAGAGAGAGAGAGAGAGAGAGAGAGAGAGAGAGAGAGAGAGAGAGGTTGAGAGGCTGAGAGAGAGAGAGAGAGAGAGAGTGGAGGATAGAGGGGTTGAGAGGCTGAGAGAGAGAGAGAGAGAGTGGAGGATAGAGGGGTTGAGAGAGAGAGAGAGAGAGAGAGAGAGAGAGAGAGATAGTAGAGGGGTAGAGAGAGGCTGAGAGAGAGAGACAGAGAGAGGGGTTGAGAGGCTGAGAGAGCGAGAGAGAGAGAGAGAGAGAGAGAGAGAGAGAGAGAGAGAGAGAGAGAGAGAGAGAGAGAGAGAGGCTGAGAGAGAGTGGAGGATAGAGGGGTTGAGAGGCTGAGAGAGAGAGAGAGAGAGAGAGAGAGAGAGATAGTAGAGGGGTAGAGAGAGGCTGAGAGAGAGAGAGAGAGAGAGAGAGAGAGAGAGAGAGAGAGAGAGAGAGAGGGGGGAGGATAGAGGGGTTGAGAGGCTGAGAGAGAGAGAGACAGAGAGAGGGGTTGAGAGGCTGAGAGAGAGAGAGAGAGAGAGAGAGAGAGAGGCTGAGAGAGAGTGGAGGATTGAGGGGTTGAGAGGCTGAGCGAGAGAGAGAGGTAAATTGAGGACGAGAGTGGTGCTATCTCTGCTTTACCGTGTGTGGGCGGATGGATTGATTATTAAAAAGAGAAAAAACAAATTAGTCAGAGTTAATGAAAGAGAAAGAGGTAGATAAGACACTCACTCGGTGCATTACTGATGATGCATTGGTATTGCTGTATTGATTATAGGTCATCTGTTTAGGGGTTATTTAGAGGCTTTGTATCTCTGCTGGCGTCCAAGTTCAGGGAGGATTATTTATGATGGAAATAAACTGCACCGTTGGGCCCCTGTGTTGGAGCACTGTGTGTGTGTGTGTGTGTGTGTGTGTGTGTGTGTGTGTGTGTGTGTGTGTGTGTGTGTGTGTGTGTGTGTGTGTGTGTGTGTGTGTGTGTGAGCCAGCGCACAATCCTAGTTGTGTTTCTTCACTTGTAATTGTAAGTTTGCTTGTGTGTATCTGTGTGTGCTCAATAGTTTGTGCACAATAAAACCTGTGGGGAAATGTGCTTTTCTTTTTATGTCCCTGCTCCAGCAGAGGAGTGAGGCTGCAGTAGCACCACCAAGGACAGGAAACATGACAATTTAGTTGCTGAACTGCTTGAGTAATGATGCACAGCACACCCACCAGAATCTGTGACGGTTTGTAGAGGGCAAGGAGGATAGGAGGAAAGAGCAAACCGGGGGTGAAAATGAGCCAGCGGGCGAGGAGACGAAAGGGATGAGATAAGATGAAGGAAGCAACAGAAGAGGATGGTGGGTGGGAGCGAAAGGAGGAAGGCTAAGATACGGGATGAGAGGAGAAGAGTGCCACAGGATAGCAGGTGAGGATGGAGAAAGAAAAAAAGGGGTTTGTGAGGACAAGTCTGTGATGGAAGGATAAAGAGGAGGAGAGAGGAGGAGATGGAATTAGAGAAAAGTAAGAAGA
>NW_027176975.1:5269035-5349035 GCF_023349555.1 Cebidichthys violaceus | reverse complement strand
AGTTGACCTGCATCACGCAGTGTGCTGATGATGGGGCAGCATTTTATTTATTTCCTCTTCCCTTTTTGTTTTTCGCTTTGTGTCGATGTCGACAGCCATTTTATTTCATGCAAATGTAGTTTGGACAAGGAATTGACTGTGGAATTCCGATTTATGGTCGTCAAACAGCGGATAGACTTGTCTACTCGTTTCCATCCGTGTGAATATAGATTTGCATATGCATATGTATGCCTGTCAAAGATTAACTGCTGATTTAAAAAGCAAAAGCAAAAGGCTTGATTCTCAGTTGAGCAATTCTTTTTGAAAGAATGCCGTGGAACAAAACGTCATGATGTCAATAACCTTTTAGTAATGCTGCAAATGTTTGAATATCATTTTTAATTTGACATCTTTCTCTGACTAATCCAGATACAGATGATGCTGTAGGAGTGCAGCATTAGACGGTTCACATGAGAAGCAGTTTTGGTTGCATGCATTTGATGAATGAGGACTGCAGTGCAAAAAGCCTTGTGCTACTTTTTTAGTTTCTTTTCATTCACATTAACAGGAACGTGTGACATTTAACAGAGACGTGTGTGAATTTTCACCAGATTTACCCAGCATCCCCCTGCATTTACATCAGCTGCTGTAATACAAGATGTTACAGCAATTTGTGCTGTTTTGTTTTGATGCTAGTTAATTGCTGTTGATGAGGTTTTCATCGACAGATTGGGGGAAAAAAAGCATTTAATAACAGAACTAATAGTGTCACATATTATATGACTCATGACACCCCACCGTGTCACAAAGCAAAGTAAACTTTCCATGTCAGGTTGTCAGTCATGAGAACATGTTAGTTTGTGATGCTCTCTACACAACTATGGGACAGATAGCAACACTTGTATCTGTGTGCATGCTAAATGTGACATTTCAGGAGTACTGATAAAAGACTAGACGGAACGAAGCACTGGGTGGCACCGTGGCATTACAGTGTGTGAAAACAGCAACGCATAAAGCACCGGTTCCACTTTACAAATTCCCCTGCTGGAGGAAAACAAGCGTCGCAGCAGAGCTGAGCGCAAACATGCAACACGTTCAGTTAGGGACTTAGTCTTTGTTACAACAGCGTTCATCTGTGACAATGTAAGCGAGCATAAATAATACCTGACATTATGTCGTAATGGGGCTTTTCTAATTGACACTTATTTAATGTAGTGTTTGGAAGCTAAGATGATAATTAGCAGGCTTTTAGCTTGACTCACAATGTGCTCAATTTAGTTAATGAGAAAGTGTATATGCGACGACTTGTTACCTTTAATTTGATGCCGCTGAAGTAATTGTCACTATTCTGTATTACAGATATTATAAACCACGCTTATAAAAATACCTACCATAACATGTTTAGAAACACATCTCTGTTTCAATCAAATGCTTCATCTGAAGGAGAGAAGTTTTGCATAAACTATTGCCGTTGTTTACAGCCACTTCTCCAGATTTATAATATTTGTTGTTTATCATGGAAATGTGTGTGGAAGTTGAACATATTTCAAATTGAATGGTGCATCGTTTATTATTGGGTCAAACACTTGAAGGCTTTATGAATCACTGTGAAGTGTTTTGAATTCAAATATGATAAGAAGCCAATTGATCAGTCTTGAACAGCGTGAGTATTCCCCAAACACAGCACACGGCAAATACATCTGTCAACTGAGCAACTTTCAATGCCACCTTTATCTCTAACTATTTTAAATCTGAAACACTGCAAATTGCAAAATGCTGCAATAAATGGGAACAACCCTCGCATTGGCATTGCCTGCATGGCTAATGACTCATCTGACAACACGGAGGATGTGCTTTTCGACTACTTTTTGACTACCATGTGTCAGTGGTTAATTAGGGCTTTTGTTTTTTCTGTTTGACAGTTCTCCAAAAGCCTTGAAGCAGGTAAAACCCAAACAACATATTTGCTTTTAGATGCTTTGTGAGAAATGTTAATGGTTTTCTTCAGAGCGGTCACTGTTGACTCACACTTGTCTTCGATGGAGGAAGAAATCCGTTCTGTAGAACATTGATATTCACAAAGTAGCTTGAAATGAACCAATAAATTGATGCATTATTGGGAATGAGTAGGTAGGAATGAGCTCACTGGTCCAACATTCCAGTCTGAGTTACGACTGCTGCCCATATGGACCAGTGTCTACGATCAGATAAACATATTGCAACGAGCGCAAGTTTCTCACGGAGCAGCTAATACGCTGGCACAAAGAAAATAGGACGATAAACTGATCATCGCCCAAATATACGGGTTTGTGTGTGAGCCTGCCTGGCTGTCTGCCTTTTAGAATCATTGAGCTAATTAATTCAGCAAAAAAAGAGAATTAACCAAAATGCAGACGCAATGGGCTGAGGCATATAGAGCACTTACTTATTAGTGTGATACAGCTGTGCGTTGTTCATCTTTTGCTTCCTTTAAACTGATGCCACTTTAGAGGGAAAGAACACCAAAATCAAAAGTATATTTAATGTATCTAATCTCTAGCATTTCCTGTTCACTGTAAACAAAACCTGTCATGAGTACAACAGTGAAACCATATTTAATCAACCAGTCAAGCAGAGTACTATAAATATGCTCTCATAAGTGGCTAGCCTTTGATTTGATTAAGGTTCCAAGATACCTTGATGAAGCCTATACTTCCAACACACACAGTTGCAAACCTGCAGGATATGTTTGTCACTGCAGGATGAGCAGTGCTTCTTTCGGTTACAGGATACCTGAAGTTGATGATTAAGATGAACAGGCAAGGGAATATCTAATGTTAGAAATGTGACCAAAACGGTTATCTTTCAAAACCGCATTCCGCTTAATGCGAGAATCAGGTGAAACTAGCAAATCGTATATTGATCTCACCTCTTAGCAGAATTATCTCATTGATTTCAGATGAACTCCATCATCAACGTCCATGTACACACTGAAATAAGCATGCACACACACACACACACACACACACACACACACACACAGATAAACGTTATATAAGCCTTGGCTGAGGAAGAATACATATGTGAGGTTATTTGCATTCCAGGTCTCGGGCTGCTTTCCTGTCTCCAACAGCAGTGGCCAATATTTAAGTGTATCGTGTTTGTGTGCTTGTGTACCTTTAGGAGCCTCGCTTTGATATAAGAGCCCTGCAATGCTGTTCGGTAGTCAGGCTACATCTCTTTGAAGTCCCATACTGATTCTAGTTCAATTACCTGGACTCTGAAGGATACATGTCTGTGTTTTTCTTCCGTCTTTATGTCGAGGTTAGTGAGCAGCTCGCGTTTCAGGTGCCGTTCATAGGATATCAGCATTATGTGAAACGCCGCGATTAAAGAATGATGTGACAACACAGCAGGAGGCAGCATTTGAACGCTTGCTCCTTGACAGAGCGGACTGAGCCAACAGCATGTTCCCCAATCAGTTTCCGTCCTCGCATTTCTCGCTTTTCTTTCTTCTCGCCGACAGGATTATTCTGTGACTTCAAATTTTTCAGTTAAAATTAGTTTCTGCTAATTGTGCAAATTGTTTTCCTGCCATCTCATACATCATATTCATAAATATAGACACAGTTACAACTTGGAGCTGCCAGGCACACCACTGTCGAGTACTGTTGGCTGCCATAGAAAGCTCATGAGGATAATCTGATGTTAGCTTCTCAAGAGCATACACTATCTGTTGGCAGTACGGGATTTATTAGGGACAGACGAGTTGCCAAGTGTTCCTTTTTATTGATTGGGACTTCAACCAGCTAGTTTTTATTGACAAACTGGCCTCGCTTCTCATTTTCTCTTCTCTCATCCCTGGCTGATTAAACTGCTGCAGGCCTCCAAGCCCCTCAGTCTGTTCACTGGTCTGTCTGAATTTGTGGGCGGTACAATGAATACTTCCCTGTCTTCCTGTCCGCCTGGTACTGAACAGACTGCCTGACTCGCTTCCCTGCCACTCTGCCTGCCAGTCTTTCTGTTTGCCCGTCTGGTTGTGTAGTTAGCTGGCTGATAAACGGCGTGCCTGTCCCCCTATCTGCCTGTCTATCTGTGTATTTCTCTCGCTAACTGGTAACCTGGCTGGCAAATCAATTGTCTTTTGTCTCTGTCTGTCTCTCGTTTATTATGGCATCATATGCTTTGCTTGGTGCCCTTCTAATCAGAAACAAAAAACAATTGCTGCTACTTTAACATATTTACCCTCAATATTTGCGCCATCCTGGTACAAAAGCAAAGTTCATTTTCTTGTTCACTTCAAGATGTGATACAAAGGGTCATGTGGCACAGAGGCAGACATTGATGCTTACGTATCAGAGGTTCATGTCTAGGTCCAGAGGGCTTCAAAGAGGAATGCCGGTCTGAGAGTCCCACCGTCTTTGTCTAGCTTGCTTCTCTGCTGTGAGTGAGTCATACGAATATGGCACATCATAATAACCATATCTCTAACAATACAGGCCGTTTTACAATAAAGTCGTCCACCTACATTTTAAAAAGAAATCTCTTTTTAAAATGCATTATCAAAATGACTTATCTGCCCCGAGGGCCGCGTGTGTGTTTATGTGTGTGTGTGTGTGTGTGTGTGTGTGTGTGTGTGTGTGTGTGTGTGTGTGTGTGTGTGTGTACAAAACTGTCTCAGGAGTGTGAGAAGGGGCTTGGATTAAATCACACTCCCTCCCTTTCTTCCTCCTGTGTGGTACTTAATTGTGGGTCTGCTCCTGTCACTTATATTCACATTTCACTCCCTACACCCTATCCCCCCCATCTCTCCATAGTAACCGGTCTAGACATTACTGAGGGAACAGTGTGTGTGTGTGTGTGTGTGTGTGTGTGTGTGTGTGTGTGTGTGTCTGCATGCATGTCAATGTGTGCCCGTTGGTGTCCCCATTGATTAAAGCAATGAGAATCACCTAATTGGATAACAGTCTATGGAAAGGTGGGGGGCGAGGAGAAGCAGGAAAGGAGGAGACCACAGGAGGGAGAGAACTCAATAGTTGTCTCAGCTTATTTTTCATCTCAGTTTAGTCTTGACACACAGGGCACACCGCCGCATTTATGCACACACACACACACACACACACACACACACACACACACACACACACACACACACACATATATATATATACACACACACACAGGTAAAGAATGAAGAAGGAAAACAAACTCTCAGCTTCACTGGAAGGTGTGCAAATAGAACTTAAACACTTTACAGACTCTATGACTACCTGTTAGATGTTTCTATACTTTGTCTCACCTATGGTTAGCCGGTGTCTCCATCAAAAGAAACCGTTTAGTGCTTTAAATAATACTAAAACTAAAGAAAAAATCCCAAGGATAAAATGCACATGGATGACTCATCTAAGAATATGATTCATTCCTTCAGTGATTAAAGCTGAGAAAGGAAGCACTAAATCAAGAACAACAATCTCTGCAATTCATGGGGATTTTTCCTCACAGATGTCTATTTCTCAGATTCTACCCTGCCAATTTATGAATAAAAAAATGGTAGCAATCTGTTGAAGTTGTTTATCAAACAAAAAAAAGCCAACCGTGTGTTGGTTCCAGCTTTGTTCAGATGTGACGGTTTGCAGCTTTGCAAATTGAATGTCTTTGTGTTTTGGACTGTTGGTCAACCCAAATCAAGCAATTTTACAGACTAAACCATTAATTGATTAATCAACAGAAGATTATCAACAGATTAATTGCTCATGAAAAATAATTGCCCTACATCAAAAGCCTGAGCATGTGTTTGCACGTTATGTTGATTATCGTCTCTCTAGCAGATCATATCTTTACTTCAGCACCATGGACAGCACATAACATCACACCGAGTCATAGGGGACGCCTGGGACATCTGTACAAATGTGTTTCTAAGCAGATGGTGAGAGACAGTCCCAAAACCTTCCTTTTCATTCTGTATTCTATATATATATATATATATATATATATATATATATATACACACACATATATCTTTTTTTATTATTATTAAAAAAGTGCTTGTAAAGCGGTAAGGCTTCTAATGCTAAATGGGATGTGTACGTTGTTAAATTCTTAATTAAAGTTTCAATGGATTAGAGTGACGAAGATGCGTCGTCCTGTCGATTGATCCATTGTGACTCAGTGGAACTCGTTGGGATTCACATTAGCGATATAGTGCTAAAGTCAGCATTGAGCAAATGGCTTACGGCTGTGTGAAACACTTGGCTGCATGAGCGTGATGAGAATAACTTCATCAGACTTTGTCATATTGATGAGTTCACACGTTAAAGAAAATAAGAATGTCACACTGAAAGGGCAGCACTTTTTCAAATGACATTGAACACACACTCCTATCCGAAACGCTTCCTCTAAAGAATGTTTCTCTCTTCCACACTTTCTGTCTTTCATCTTTCATGCAGGACTTTCATTCAGAGTGCAAAGAAAGGAACGACTTTGGATTTTGTAATCGGGTCGTTTTGAATTTTTCCTCAGAATATCGCAAAGTTAGATGATCTTCCCTGATCACCAAACATGAGTGTGCCATTTAAAAGATTTAGAAGACCCGCCTCCTCTGTTGGATTCCCAGTCTGTAAACCGAATATAAACAAAAGTGTCGGTACCAGTGGAGATGTCAGCGCACTGGATGGAGACGCAAATAGAACTGAACATTACCGACAAAGAATTTGATTCAGGCAACTTGAAAAAGCAACAGCAGTGTCCAATGAAGTTAACTCGGAGAAAATGGAAAAGTCAAAAATTTGTGTCAAAAACAGTCTTCTCTGTTTTCAGCACTTGGGTTTTTCACTACTGCAAAGCTTGATGTTTCATCAGATATAAGAGCTGTATTATTGCATGACTTAGGTGTCGTTTTATGCTAGTTCCTGGTTAATTTGTGGGGAAGCTGTGTCTGCAAGTGTTCCTGTGTTTACACTCACATTTTCACTGCAGTTCAGATTATAGGGTTCACACACAGTGGACGAAACATAAAGCACAATTTGCAGCTACATTGTAGTGTCCTCAGGCTTTCCCCAAGAGAATCTGATTGGATTGGGTAAGGCTTCAGAGATTTGGTCCAAAGTATACTTGAGCACACGGATTTGCAGTCAGGCAACCAACCTTTACTAAAGAACTAGCGTCTAGACGCCAGGTGGGTCTTCATCAGAGTCAAAACAGTGCCTGGATTCACAATTCCCTGAAATAACCTCTGCTAATTAGGAACTAATTCAGCCCAGGCTGGAAAAAATAGAGAGGGAGACAAAAAAAAGCTACATGTAGGATCAGTATTCTTGGGATCCTACAACCCTGAGAACACAGGACCGGCCTGTACATCTGTGTGATGCGGTTGAAGCATGTTCTATATTCATACAGTCTGATGAGACTTGCTTCAGTATTCTCTACATTGTGTGGTCCGTGTTCTGCCTGACTGAAAGCTGCTGAGTCACTTGTGTCCAACGCGAGGCCTTTTGACATTGGGAAATGGCTGGTGAAGGAAAAAAAAAAGGCAGGATGTGGCTTTGTCTTGACAGCAGATCTAAGTCTTCATCTGTGGTTGCGTTTTCAAACTAGGGTACATTTTCTGTTCAAACATCTCGAGCCACGTAGATCTCTCATGACTGTAAACCAACTTGTTCACTCCTTCTTATGCCTCTGTGCCGACGATGGCCGTGTTTTCAGTTTGTCCGTCTGTTCAGTCCAATATCCATGATTCTAGATTTGTTGTACATCAGTCTTCATCTGCACAATCAACATCTGCAGTCATCATCTGTATCCTGATCTCATGTTATTAACCCTATCTTAAAAAGCAACACAGCCATCTTTTGGGTCATTCGGCCCTCCTCACTTTCTGTTTCCCCACAAAGCACGCACACACACTGAAATCAGACGTCATGGAAACCGGGGGCCAAAATCATCTAGCCTTACGCCCCATTCTCTTCCCTTGCCTCCCTCTTCAGTGTGTCTGTCCATCTTCCGCATCTTTGTGCTCTCACTGATGCGAATGCACAGGACAGTCTCGTTAGCTGCCATAGAGACCAAAGACGTCTCATTTTCTAAGGTCGTTCCCTCCCTCTGCTGCCATCTTCCCTTCATTTGCTGATTGATCTCACTGCCTAACAAACAACTGTATACACAGTCAGACACACACACACGGTGGCTTTCTTGATGCATTGACATTCCTCTGCTCATCTTTCTCTTCTAGATGTGTCCTTCCTCCTCTCTGCAGTAGCCATGGCTAAATTGTAAAGATGACAAACTCTGTTCTTTTACATTGCCCTCCATTTTTTCTGATCTGTCTTCTGCACTTCATCATTTTCTCTTTTAATCTTTGTCTTTATTCATTCAGTGATAGATTACAATTCAATTAACCTCCCTACTAAATGTGAGAGGGGGATGTGAGAGGGGTGTATCCATGGCAACACTGACATTTTACAAGAGGCAATATGATGCTTTATTTAGTTTGTGCCTGTGTGTGTGTGTGTGTGTGTGTGTTTGTGTGTGTGTGTGTGTGTGTGTGTGTTTGTGATGGGGTCCAGCAGCTGACAGCTGGGGACAAACCAGATCCAACCAGACTTTTTGAGCTTTGAACAATGTGTGTGTGTGTGTGTGTGTGTGTGTGTGTGTGTGTGTGTGTGTTGCATGTGTGCTCAGTTGGTGGTAGGCCTGTTGATTTGCTCGAAGATATAAAGTGACATTTGAATAGAAATCCGAAGTGCATCTCTATTGAAAGGTTTTCTTCCTGCCCCTACTGAGCATTGACCAGCTCTCTCTCTCTCTCTCTCTCTCTCTCTCTCTCTCTCTCTCTCTCTCTCTCTCTCTCTCTCTCTCTGTCTTTGTATTAGCCTGTATAGCTGCTTGACAGCCAACTTCCTCTCCCTCAACACACAGAGACAGTTATTCACTGCAGATGGAAAAAGATCACCGTGAAATGATTTTTGTTGTGGCTCTTCTTCTAAACCAGTACTGTCCTTCACTGAAAACTACATTTTTTTTGCTTCTTTTTGCCCTCAAGGCTCAATACAAGAAAACCCTTTAATTCACGTTCAGATATGGTTGGACCAGGTGAGAGAGCACACAGACCTCCTGGAGTAACGGCGTTCTTTCCCTCCTCCCCTCAATCTGCAGCACGGACAATGAAGAAGACTTTGGTGCCTGCCATGGATATCAATGGACCCACATTAGAATACTGATATCGTTTTTACATGCCTGGCATTGCTGTTTGGTTTCCCCTCCTTGCTGCGTTGGACACAATCCACTTCAATACAACAAGAGGTACTAGCAGTAGAACTAAGTTCTCTGTTTGTAACTCTGACATCGTTGCTTTTATTTCACTAGTTTTACATGTTCAGCTGTTCGATACATTTGCCCAGCCTCACGTTGATCTGCACTGCGGTCTACCTCACCCTGCTGTTTGACTGTGATGGCATGATGACAGCTTTACATCTATAGTTACTGGATAAGCAACACGCAATTTGAATCGCACTACATTTCTACCCCTTTAAATGTTTCCATTTGACTCCATACACAGCGTAGTTACAGCTGTTTTCCAATGGCTCAGTGGTGCATTGCACACTGTGCAGCAAACCATTGTGCACCTGAATACTCACCTTAGCTCTATGAGTGTATTACATGATCTCAAGTGATGTTTGATTTAGCTTTACTGGCTTGTTCACTTTTTTGTTGCAACTATTGCTTTCATGCGCTCATCTGCCAAGCCACAACACACACACACACACACACACACACACACACACACACACACACACACACACACACACACACACACACACAACCTAATGGCAAAGTAGAATCAAAGAACTTTATACACTGGAGGATAAAAATTGAAAGTAACTCCCTCTTAAGAGCATTTGGCTTGGTGAAGAGCTATTTGACCAGTGGACAAAACACTCAATAAATTATTAAACAGCACGTATACTGTTGACTGTGCGAGTGCACACACACATACACACAGTGCGTTAGAAGGCTACCCCTCTCTAATGCTTGTGTTTTATTAGAGTCATAAACTACATAGACAGAGAGCAGCCAAAAAACTTGATTTGATGCTTTTTGGATGTAAAGTGCTCTCTTGTGGTCTCACTGCTTTGTTTCAGCACAATTGAATTCAACGTTCTATTGGCAAAATATAAATTGTGTCTATATTATGGACACGCGACAGTTACTTCCTGTTCCAAAATTGAAGAGGCATACATTGTTTTGCCAACTGCAATACTAGCCCAACCTCAGTCTCTCTCTATTTCCCCTCTTCTCTCTTCACTCACCATTTTAAGATCCATTGTTGTGAGTTTGGCTTTTTTTTTTTTTTTTTAAAGCCACTTCCCACCTAAATGCAGAGTAACAGAGAGGGTGGGGGTGGGTGATGGGGGAAGGAGGTGAAACAGCAGGTAGGGAGGAGGAACATGTCGTCTGGTGGATTTTTGTTAAATTTATTATGATGATGTAACCCATTTATATTGAAATTCAAACCTAGTCATGTTTGAGTATCTGCTGCACCCTTATCAAAGTGTAGCATAGCAGAAAAAAGTTCTTCCATTTGTAGGTGTTGCATAAATTTAATTTTTTTTTTTAATATATTGCCACCAACTTCAATCTCGCATATCTTTCTCTCTGTATCTCTCCTACGAGTACAACACTGTGCCATCCCATCCATCTCTTGGGAAATGATTACAGGCCTCTCTTTGGCCGATGGTCGACACCCAAATGACAGGCTGTCAATCAGGCTACTGAGTTACCACGGCGATAGCTCAAACCACCCACTCTCCTTGACAAATGGGTAACGTGTGTAAATCACCTGGTGGAGAGAGAGAGAGAGAGAGAGAGAGAGAGAGAGCGAGCGAGAGAGAGCGCTTCAGGGTCAGGTGAACATGTAGAGGACTGAGCCATGAGAAGCACTTTAATAAATGCTCAGAAGAGCCAATGCACCAGCCTTTGAAGCACATAAAGAGATAGATAGGCAGAGTGAGATAGTGATGCACAGAGATTAAATGGGAGGGAGTGAGATGCAGAGAGAGAGAGAGAAAAAAAGAAGAAGACAATAAGATAAGACTTGCCCTCTGTGGTTTGGGGAAGAGAATTGGTAGAGGGGAAGGTGACGAGGGACTGTGGCTGAGGGGAAATGAGCGGTTTGACTGATAAATTGTCTCTTCCTGCTGCACTTGGTGCCCTTCTGGGTGAAGATGTTAATGATTAAGCGTCTGCAGCACATTCAACACTATAGTCACAAACCACTTTTATGCTATACAACTATACTATTATAACAAATGTATTTTTGAGTCAGTGAAGTCACATTGCTGCATTGATGAGCATCCAAGTCTCAAAATCATGGCGGTGTGTTTTATATCCAGCTCCGGCCTCCGGAATACTTGTTACAGCGTCACTCTTTTGTTTATTATTCTTGACTGTTTTACAGCAGTTTTTCAGTTCAAGGTCCAAGCCTTCAGTATGCCTGAAGCAGATCCCAGGAGATCCCCTTAATGTGAAAAAAAGACCTTGATATCTTCATACTGTATTTACCGTTGCTGACTATATTTCTTAGTCCTACCCTCCAGCGTCAATCTAGAGCCCAGAAATCCTCAGGAAATTCTTACATTTCCATTGAGAGGTGCAAATAACCTTTCAGACTCGTAATATAGTTATAACCGGATTACTTATACAGTGTTGATCCCTCCTATTCAATGTTAGACCACCCATTTGACTTGTTTGCATAAGAGCAAATATGTTTCATGCATACATGTCTTTTCCAGGACTAGGATTCCTCAGGTAGTGAGTTTAAAAAAGATGACACGTTCATTAATTATAACTATGTTTACCGTTTTCACTTGACTTCACAAGGCCCAGCCATTCAATGCTTCTGTGATTAAACTATGTGCTGAAGTGCTTGCTGCTGTCCCTTCATCCCCTGTCAACTGTATTCTGTTAGGATTTCTCGTCCCACTGCACCCTCTTTATTGTTCTTTTCTCAAGTCCGCTGCTGGCTATCCTTTCGCTTCACAGGTGGGAAAGTGCGCGAGCAAATTTGAGACAAAGAGATTGAGCAATAGATAAATCTCTGCAGACATTTCCCTTCTTTCCCTCCCACAGGCGGGCAGGCCCAGAGCCATGCAGGCATAAAGGACGTTGTTTATAGACAGGGGAAAGCACTTAGTTCCTCCTTCACACCTTTTAGCTGGAAGGTCTTCTGAGAGTCAGAGAGAGAGAGAGAGAGCGAGAGAGAGAGAGAAGTACGGAAAAAACAAAGCGAAAGGAGATCAGCAGATGGGGGGGAAAGGAGGAAGAGAAAATCAAAGGAAGGAGGCAGGAGGGGAGGATTGATGGGTGCTGAAGAGAGAGAGAGGAGGAGAGAGGCCAGAAAAGACACGACAAGGAATGAGGAGGAGAGACAACAATTGGGGGGAGGTGAGGTCAGGGGGGGTTTAGGCCGACATGTATTGCCTGCTGGTTTTGAAATATGAACTCACGAGTGTTGCCTCATGAATAATGGGACAGGTTATGCTATCATCTCTGTGGCTGGAGCAGTGACATAAGAGGGCTTAACGGGTCAGGAGAGAGGAGGAGAGGAGGGAAAGAAGGCTGGAGGAAATGTGAAGTACAATCATATCCTGAAAGCTCAGAGTAGATGAGAAGATGTGAGCAAGTGGGAGATGGAAAGTTAGTAGAAGTTAAAGTCATAGAAAGATATGTGAGAGGACAATTTGTTTTGAAGGATTGGTTACAAGTCGAGATGCAATACTTGGCTTTTTAAAAGGCTGACCTGCCGATTCCAGTTTTATTTCTTTCTAAAAACTATAATTGAAAACAAACACAATCATTGCTGTAATTGTAATTTTCCTTTCATTGGATATTGAATTCAATTATGTATGTTAATATAATATTTACAGTAACTTCTCTCACTCAAAGCGTTCTCAAAACAAAAGTACCTCAGGTTACTGGACAAATAAAATCCAACTGAAAATGAAAAGCAGTAAACTCAATCCCACTTCATCTAACATGTTTTCTGTGTTTGCGTGACTGTCTGTGCTGCTGTTTTCACCATGTAAAATCATCATACAGTGTGTGTAAATTTGACCAGAAATAAAATCAAATTCAGTACGAGTAGGTTTTATGCGGTGGCTGAACGATTGGTGCACCTCTAGTCGCTGGTGCAAGGAGGGATAAACACAGAAGATAAAGAAGGGTGCACAAAAGGTTGGGCAGTGATCAGAGTTGTTTTCTTGGTAAAAGGCTCGGGAAGATGAATTAGGAGCGTCGAGGTTGATGGAAGACATAATAGCCAAGAGAAGAGGGCTGCTCGCTCCGTGAGAAGCACTTGAAGAAACGACTGGGTGGACAAAGGAACAGACGACTGGAGGGGCACAGAGGAGTGGATGACGGAGGAGGAAAAGACTAAAGAGAGAGGAAGAGAGCGACTCTGGAGAAGTGAAGAGAGGAAAAGAGGATGCACACGAGTGTCTGCCGTGAATTATCAAGGGACCACAGTGCTTAGAGCATTCTGATGTGTTGAGTCTGTTGAACACTAATGGTTTCTAGTTTCTCAGTGTGTATGCACACGTTCTTGGCATCCATCAAGCTACGGTTTTATCACAATTTCCCTTTGGGAGCATTGCGGCCAGTGTAAACCTTCTTAAAAGGCCACCTGCGACCAATTTGTGTGAAATTCATCATTCATATTTTATCAATGTCCTGCAGAGACCACAAGCACTTAATAGGGGCGGGATTCTTTGCACCCACAGAATGCTTGAGTGCAGTCTGTCCTTAAGGGATGCCAGTCACCTTTACCAGCTGTCCTAATGCCTTTTGCATTTGAGCACCTCCAGACTTTACATCCAGCGGATGTCCTAGACTGTTTATGCTCACAAATTTGCCAAGGCAGACGGAGACAGAGGGAAGCCGTAATAAAACCTTGGCATCTCATAATCGCTCCACCCAGACTTTTTCCAAGTCTGCCACTTTGATTTTGCTGTTTGATTTTGCAAAGAGGTGCAATCCAATGATAACTTTCAACTTAAAGAAAAAGTGAACTGCCGCTTCAAGACCAAACATGATGAGTTAGCGAGTGAATCCCCAGATTATTCAAACAGAAGCCAGAGGTGTTTCAAGGATAGAGGAGAGTGGGGTTTTTAAGTGGAGCTCTTTTACCCACTTATTTTGATTATTGCAAAGCAAAACATTAGTTTGCCGGCACTCAAGGAAATTTGTATAATGATGTTGGGAGAGACACTTTTAGGGGCCTCCAGCAGTGTTTGTGACCCACTGTATGAACCTAGAATGCCAGAGGAGCTCTGTGATGCCATCAAGAAATATATCTGATCTTGATGTGGACAATACATTTCTGTTGCACGGAAAATAGGTGCATGAACAATGCAAACACTAGAAGTCTGCTGTCTCGCTGCAGCATCCTGTCCCAGCATTAAGATGAATGGGAGGGAGTCTGCTTTTTCCTGTCACAGCATACAAAACGGGTCACGGGGGGGGGGTGGTATCTTTCAAATGTGTCCGAACGCATAAGAACATTAAAAACTTCAAATGTATGAATGACTGCTTTTGAGGAGAAGCAGGGTCTGTGCTGAACAGAGGGACATGGAGATGTTTCCTACTACAGCAGGCAGTGATGTCACCGGCTGGCATGCAACCAAATGGGCTGTGAGAATTTATCTCAGTGAGGAGGTAAAGACCAGAGGGTTCAGAATCTAATCTACTCGGATTAATTCATTTGTTTCTTTTGGTCCTCCCAGGAGATTTGCTGATAATAATAAAAAAATAAATAAATAAATAATACCAGCTTTTGTATTGTATGCCACCATCAATATTTGCAAGTACGGAAATCTGCAAGCATGAAGCATGGTAAAAGTAGTTAGTTAGTAATTAGTGACTTAAATTAGTATTCACATCAAGCATGATAATTAATTAGGCATGGCAATAGACTGTTGTTGGGCTGGACTGCAAATGGACTTTGCGTCTCAGCAACAACGTAGATGCGTGCACTCTTTATACGTCGTTGTATTTCTGACGTTGGCATCAGGTGAAGCTGAACATGTGATATTGTGATGGTAGCATTGCTCTGAAGAGGGAGGGTACAGTTGTCTGGCCTTTGTCTAAAGAAAAAGAAGCCCCCTGACCCCACATGAGTGACTGAAGTGATCGCTCATAAAAGCCACCAGCCAGCTCTCACACTCCGCATAGCTTAATTGAATTACTCTCTGTACACGGCTTTGTGCACTGAGTGTGTAAGTCGAAGGAAGATCGACACAGTGAGGGGCGAGACATAAGAGGCGAGGGAGAGCTTGTGATTGTGTGTGTGTGTGTGTGTGTGTGTGTGTGTGTGTGTGTGTGTGTGTGTGTGTGTGTGTGTGTGAGTGATTGTGTGTGTGTGTGTGTGTGTGTGTGTGTGTGTGTGTGTGTGTGTGTTTTCCTGAGGCAGCAATATGCACAGCATCTGTATACAGAGAGTGTATTAAAGTGTTGAAAGTTTCATTAAGATTTGAGCGCAGTGTTTTTGCAATCGGGGGAGTTAACACGTGTAGCGCAGTGCAAGCGTGTGCTTGTGAGAGATTAAGGTGTGCGTGTGCATATTAGTTAAAGAGTTGATTTTCCAACTCCACTGACAGATAGAGAATCAGAATAAAATGTGTTGAACTGTACTAGAGGAAGTATTTTTATTTAGTCTTTTTTTTTTTCATGCCTTTTCATTATATTTGGTGCAATGAAAAGCCTCAAGGTTTTCTTTCCCATACGCTCATTGTGATATCATTTTTAACATTTTGACACGCTTGGGAGTCTGAACTCCCAGTCTAGGGAACCACTGCAAGACATCTCTTTAATTCCTCCTGAATAAAAAAAAAAAAAAATCAGCATTTTAATGAATAGCCAAAAATCCTGATGGCTTTTCAGTATGCTAATCTTGTCTGGCAAACACCGCAGTTCCTTAGAGAGATTGGATAACTTCATCCCCGGGGTGGGTTTCCTCCTGCAGAACATTCACCCTAAAACTAAGTGTACAACATTTCTCTGACCTTCATCATTTCAACATACAAAATCAACAAGCGCAAGAGAGGAAAGAAGGGAACGAAACCAACAGAAATGTAGATTATCAAATAGTTACATTTAAACGACCAGGTAGGACCAACTGCAATAAAATATCTGCATTTCTACCACATTTACTAATGTGTATACTTCACGTTACTGCTCACAGTTTTCTACAGCATGTCATTGATTTTAGGTGTTCTTCCTGTCTTGCTGGTGCTGACGATACTCTTGGGTGCTGTTATCTAAAGAGCCAGTCCTACATGACGACCAGTGAATCGGCCCACCGTTTAGGCGTCAATAGCATGTCGGCCCAATAGATCTTCCCTGGACACTTAACAAATCCCTCTGAAGAGAAATGGTCGTGCAAGGGAAACAAAGAAGCAGCCTAGAAATGTATTGCTCCCGCTATTGTAAGAGTTCATACACGTGTCCTTTTAGCAATTATTGAAACATTGACATTATTCAGAGAGTTAAGACCTCACCCTGCAACATAATTCTGCCACACTCTGTAGAGAGGGTTGATTAATCGTCCAATAATGTTCTGCCATGGAGAAACTACAATGACGGGCCTCACTCCGTGGTGAGGTGCTGCAGTCGAACACAGGTCAACGTTTGTCCAGACTGAGGCTCGCCACTGAAGGGTGTCACCTTTGACCCTGATTCTCAACAATCTCTGCGTAGAAATAGATGGAGGAGGTTTGATTGCTGACTAGGGCTGGGCGGTAAACCGGTTTTAATTTCCCGTATGATATGAATTTTTCATACATTGTCATACCGGTATAGCCGAAACAACTGCTGTCACTCTTCAACAGGAAGCAAAATATATTGTTCGCCGCTAAGACTGTTACGGTTGGAGCTACTTATGTAGTGAGAGGGACCCCTAAGTTATGGTTATAACTTTATATCACAATTAATAACCCACAACTAAAGCTCTTTAACAGGGCAACACCACGGCACACAACAGTTTGTGACACATAAACAATTTGTAACACTAATAATTGTACATTCATAAAATTTCACCGCCGAACAGCATGCTGGGTACAGCTCAGTAGCTAGCCGTTAGCACAACAGTCTGCTAACAGCTGGGAGAGGCTCCGTCGCATTACTTAAAGAACAGAAAAGAGCGATGCAGGAGGAACAAAGAGAGACCGGAGATGCACCAATAGAGTCTGTGCCCAAGAGAGGAGCTGTGTCTGCTGTTCGGAAGTGTTTTGGTTTTAAAAAATCTGACGTTTTGCGAGTTTGGCGCCACTGTTGTTGCCGCTGGTGGTAACATGAGCAACTTACATCACCTCGGCAGAAAACATGAGTTATTTTCATGTGTAATAGATGCAATCTGAAATGTACACCTTGAAAACTGCAAACCTATCTACGTCATATTTTTATGTTTGTTAAGTTCTCAGTAGAGATAACTAAATGATATGCTTATTATACATATTACGAACAAAAACACTTTAAAAACCCTAACTTTTTTTAGCTTTTTGGGGTATTTTGGTTGGACACATATACACTGATTAGAGTGTAATATGTGCGGTATTTGTTATAAATGTACATTGGTACATAGAGGGTGATAAGAAGCTGTACAGGGAGGGACTTAGGACCAAGGGGAATGTAGGTGAAGGAAGCAGGAAGAGACAGAAGACACTCCACACAAACAGCTGTTCACCGCTCGCTGCCAGCTGGTTGGCCGGCCAGTTCTTGTGTTAAAAATGTCCGCTTAATAATTAAACGCACAATCATTTTTGGCGTTAATTAGTTACTGCGCTAACGAGGAAAAAAAAATACCGTGATATACCATGAAACCGGTATAATCTTACAAAATACCGTGATATACATTTTTGGTCATACCATTGCTGACTACCACAGCTTTTCCCACCTCATTTCTGGAATCATTTCAACCAAACTTGTCTACCACTTGCAATCAAAGTAAACCCAGAGCTGGGGTGTCTCCATTTCCTACCTAGACAGTGTCTTCCTGCATTTGTTGGCAAGAAAAGGAAATGGCGCCACGACTGTGACTGGATCAATTTCACCCTGATCCTGCTGGCATGACGGTGAGTCATGTATAGGGCCAGAGAGACGGTGCTCATGAGAACCATCACCAAATGCAACACCATGAGAGGAGAGCGCAGGAAGATATCCCAGCAGTGTTTACCCTTCAGTGGCTAGAATAGCTGTCCAGGCATGCAGGTGGGTGTTCTGTGCCGACAGCGGCACGCTCAGTGCCAAGACCGATGAAACATGTCCGCTGGTGATTACACAGGAACAGGGGGGCAAAGACGAGCGGAGTGTGACGATGCCAACCCTGGCTTTCCTCGTTGTCATTCTGGTAACTCAAGAAGAATGGATGAGTAGTGGACGGTATTTAGCCATTACTAAGGACCAGTTTCCGAATAGATATGAGTGCAAATATTCCATGCTCAGACATGCAAATATGAGTTTCCCAATTAGAATGCAAAGCCTACGCACAACTTAGTGCTACGTCATTCTTCAGAAAATTGATCGTCATTAATGGAAAGCTTTCAGAACTTTCAGAACATGGGATAAAACATGCAAAAACACCAGGATGGTCCTTCAAACAGACGTGAAGAGCTTTGGCTGAGTAATAACGGCCAAACGAGAGACTGCAGAGAAAAAGAGCGAAGCCCACGATATATGTCAAGGTTGGGAGGAAGAAACGGATGCCCCTCTCTTGCCCTTGCTGTCTTTCTCTCAATTCCATGCCTCAGCTCTGAAAGATGGTGTGTCCAGCATAGTAATGAATTGGTCACACTCCCCCAAAGCGCCTGGAGAATGGGCCCCATTAAACTGCATTAAACACAAAAAGGCCTCTGTCTGTGTGTGTGTGTGTGTGTGTGTGTGTGTGTGTGTGTGTGTGTGTGTGTGTGTGTGTGTGTGTGTGTGTGTGTGTGTGTGTGTGTGTGTGTGTGTGTGAGAGAGAGAGAGAGAGAGAGAGAGAGAGAGAGAGAGAGAGAGAGAGAGAGAGAGAGAGAGAGAGAGAGAGAGAGAGAGAGAGAGAGAGAGAGAGAGAGAGAGAGAGAGGAGAGAGAGAGAGAGAGAGAGAGAGAGAGAGAGAGAGAGCGTGTGTGTGCTTGTGCAAGCTCCTCTTGCCCTGTATTTCATTCTCACTCTTGATTTCTCATTCATTGTCCATTTGGCCCCATGGCGCTCTCTCTCTCTCTCTCTCTCTCTCTCTCTCGCTCTCTCTCTCTCTCTCTCTCTCTCTCTCTCGCTCCCCTCTCTCCCCCCTTTACCTCCTACCGCCATCTCTTCCTTCCACTTCTCCATTCTGTGTCACCAGCTCATCCCAGCTCGTACATTCTCCCTCTGCCCCCCTGCCACCTTCTTTACATGTCAGATTAATATTCAGTGAATGTGTTTTCATTTGTGAATAATTTTGTTGTTGGCCACATGCAAATCCTAGTGGCTTCTCTGTAATCTGATTGTCTGTTTTAATGTAGTATGTGTGCGCATGTTGTTAGCTTAATGTATTTCTTTGAATTGCTCTTCTCTGGATATGTCTTTGCTGGTCCATGTGTTAGTCTTTAAATTGGGTATTTGTGAGTGCCTGTCTTTGGTGTGTGTCTGTGTTAGTAGTGTGTGTGTGTGTGTGTGTGTGTGTGTGTGTGTGTGTGTGTGTGTGTGTGTGTGTTTTACTCCACACCCTCTCCTATGAATTCAAATGCTTGGGGATTAGGAAGCATGACTTACAATTTCCCGACACTGCCTCTGTGGCGAACAAAAAAAGACCTAATGTGGCTCAGCACAACACAACAAGCCAGACTGTAAAGTGGAATTCACATCACCACAGGAAAGAAACAAACAAGAATCCACGAGAGTTGCGGAAAATGCATGAATATAAAAAGCTGATTTCTTCAGATCGCTTCCATCCTCCTCCGAGACAAATCTTTGTTTCCATTTACCATTTTGCCAGTATCATGCATGATGAATATGAACGCTCACAGCAGAATCACATTTAATCCTTTCAATCTTTTCATTATGGCTGCATGTCCCATTTAAAGGGCATTCAGTAAATGATGACATTTAATGACCTGGAGCAGCAACCAGTAGCAATTTGAAATAACGATTAAGCCCTTTTTTTTTAATAAAATGCTACCAACAGAAATGTTTTGTGAGGAGGTGGAGGCTTTTTTGGCTTAATACCTAAATTAAAACATAAATGGGTCATAAGTCTGCTTGAGGTCTGCTGTACAGTATCAAAGAGGCCTCTGTTCTATAGTGCTTCTTTGGGAATCAATGAAGCTCACTTATACAGACAAAAAGTTTTTTTCCAGTAGGAGGGAAAAAATGTCTGCAGTGTGGCAATTCTTTGATCTCAGGAAGGCAATGTGCCAACTTACAGTGCCGAGAGTGCAGTTAGTTTTTTATTTATCATTGAGACATACTCAAAGGGCATTTCAGTAGGGTAGCCTGCATTTCTCACAAATATTTAGTGTAGTGCAGATTAAATACTGTAGATAATATTTTTGAGGACATAATTTAGAATGCCCAAATTACAGTCTGCGCAAATGAGTGGATCAATGTGAAACATCCCATGATTATTGATGGATGGCACTGTTCTGCTATGAGTATTGGTCCATGATGTCTCCTCACTGATGTGCAGGTTGAACCTGCAGCTTCAGGTTCTTTGATGTCTGTCAGAAGCTTCAGGACAGCTTAAAACGGGGTTTGCTTTAGTCTGGGTTGCAAACATTCTCACACTAAAACTATTGATATTAAATCTCTCTGAAATTCATCAAAAACAATGTTGTTTGATCCACGTGTGAATGCCTTGCCACCTTATATACGATAGCTAAGTCAATAAGTCCTTATTGGAGGCAGCCTTTGCGTCTATGAGCGTGTGTGTACTATTCTGAAGAGAACACGTTCACCAAGTGTTCTCAATGAAAGCAAACTTTAAAAAGTATAAACACGGAGCACATCTTCAGTCTCACCATTCAGCACATCTTCAGTTGGCAATTTAACTTTGATCTTTTTTCATCATTTTCATTTGATATACAGTATTTAGCTATCATTATCCGATGACTGAATATCCAGTTGAATTTTACAAGGGCATTTGTCTTTTTTTTTTTTTTTTTGTTGCTCTCTGATTTTATTTTTAACCTGATTATATAGATGACGAGCTCGACCATATGAAAGTGACCAGAGGGAGAATGGAGGCACATGCAGAACATGTCCTTCTTGACAGCCTTCCTCAGGAGACCTGTGTAATACAGAGTGGAAAGCTATGTTCACAGTCTAACCAGTGCACTAGAGGATTTATGTCAAAGTTGTACCATGACGGGTTTAGGCTCATGTTGCGTACCCTAATGGACATAGCTGTTAAGCCCCGTGACTTTTTCAAAATCTCTTCTCTCCAAAGTCTCTGCTTTGGAGTTGATGAATGATCATAACCAACCAAAAATACGACACGGTTGTATAATAAAAATACATTTATTGAAGTACATTTGAATTTTACTTCATGCATTTTGCTATGTTGATATGGTGAGAGTTTGATCAGGAATTATGAACAATATTTAGAAAATGCAGGGACACAATATTTTAACAGCAAAGTCTGGTTTGTAGCTTCGCAATTACCGAGTTGAATATGGGTCACCTGACTTAATGTGCCACCTGTGTTGTTAGGACTACTTTGTGGTTCTTTTGGTTCTAAAGAAGTCACAGTTACTGTTTTGGAACACTGCAACACTTGATTGGGATGCTTTGGAGCTTGTATCCTGGATAGAGATGCACCGATCCGATATCAATATCTGTATCGGTCCCGATATAGGAAAAAATTCTAGATCGGGTATCGGTGACAATGTGACCGATCCATAAAGGCAAATCTATTCAGTCCAATTATATGCGTTGTGCTCTGCGTAACGTCATGCGCTAGCGAACTGGCCGCATAGATTGTTTTCAAAATGGAGCGAGCTAAAGGATCAGCCATCTGGAACCGGGCAGCCGCTCTCAGTTGTCGGGGATAAGGGATTCCGGCTGCTAGTTAACCACCTGGAACCACGCTACGACATGGTAAGCCGAAAATATTTGTCGGAGACGGCGCTACCTGAACTGCACGGTAAAGTGTGCAAACACATATTGAAGGAGATAAAAGATGTCAAATCGATAAGTTTCACGACAGACATCTGGAGCTCCGACGTTTCCCCTGTGTCACTTTTAAGTTTAACAGCACACTGGCTGGATGAAACTTTTGTGCCACACAGTGCAATATTAAATGCAACAAACTTTCGTGGGTCGCACACCAGCGAAGCGATAGCAGCTAGCCTGAAGGAAATGTTTGACAAGTGGCAAATTCAGTTGAGCAAAATCCACGTGATTCTGAGGGACAACGCCAGCAACATGAGAAAAGCGATGGACAATCTGGGGGCGCGTAGCGTCGGCTGCGTTTTTTAAATCGATTCAGCACTGTTTTTCGCTATTAGATCGGTATCGGCCGATACTAAACCTCAGATATCTGTATCGGTATCGGAAGTGAAAAACGTGGATCGGTGCATCCCTAATCCTGGACAGACAAGGTGTGTTCTGTCACTCACCGTAACAAACGCCACAGCTCGTTGTGTTTGAGTAAAACCCAGCGTATTGCCAAATGCCAGATCAACTTGATGGACAATCAGCTGAAGCTATATCACAAAACATATCAGATCAGGTTAAAACAGAAAGCTAATGATTTCTAATTGATTGAACATTGTCTCGAGTCAGCACTTATTTTCAAACAGAATCTGTCACCGTCTGTCCCCTCTCGAGGTATGACAAAGTCTATCCAATCACAAGTCGGGTTCCTCTATTTTACTCTGCATTCTCCCTCCCTTTTTGTCTTAAAACTGAGAATGGTGCGAAGACGGTAGCCCATTTGTAGTTAACTGTGTGTGGTATTTGCAATTGATGTGTAATGGCCAGTGAAGGCCAGTTTTGTTAGCCTTTAGCTTTCCAATACAGGCAATCATCCTCTCTGTCACTCTCATTTTCTCTGTCCCATTCTGCTTCTTTTTTTGGTCATGGGAGCCAGAAGAAATCAGAGTGAATTGTGATGGGGAACCCCAATCAATCCACCTGTCATACACACACACACACACACACACACACACACACACACACACACACACACACACACACACACACACCTCACTCTCTTATGGGGAGCTATCACTGAAGATCACTGTCGGACAATGTAACAGTATGGGTGCCACTTCATTTCTCTCTATTCCCATCAATCAATGGGGACGTAGACACAGATGCTTCTCATTCTTACCTTGCCTTCGTGCATATACATCACACTTCTTCGTTTTCCTCTCCGAGAAGAGGAACTGGCTTTGAGAATTGTTAGAAGTCTTGATGGTGGCCCTGGAGAGCCCCTGGGTACTATGTGTCTAGTTAAATAATTTATTTAATTTTCAAATCTATGCACATCCTTCTGTTTTCTCTCTCGATCGCTCAGTCATTACTGTCCGCTGTCAGCCTGGGTTAAATGGTCCCACAGAGCCCATCACCGTTAACATGGCAAGATTGTCTCTGTGTGTGTGTGTGTGTGTGTGTGTGTGTGTGTGTGTGTGTGCATGTGTGTAAAAAATAAAAATGCATGGCCACTCCTTTCCCATAATAGTTTATTGGAGTGAGTTACATGAGGGAGCAACCACTGGAGAGCTGCTGTTTGAAGATCTAACACTGAAACACACTTACACAGGAGTGAAGAAAGCCTAGAGATGTTGAAACATGCACTGTGTGCTAAAGGGTACTCCATGGCTGCTAATATTGAACCATACAATGTGTTGTGCTTTTGCCCAGACAAAATCTTGCATATTCTTGTAAAGAAAGCAATAAACCACAGACCGCATTGATATTACACTTACAAGGCTGTTAAAGGGTGGGTTACCTTGGTAACAGCAAGTGTTGTGTGTTTTATGTAGTCATACACACATGTTTTCCCTATTCATTCATCTTGTGTCCAGTCCATTATGTTCATATCTAGTTCTAATAGTAACTTGCCTAATATGCCTTAAATTATAGCACTGCCATTATAGAAGAGTTATTGGACCCCCTGCTGCATTTGTGGATGTCTTTGATGCTGCCCACTGATCAACTGACTGCTATACACCAAGTTTTAGAGATAAAGTGGGAAAAAAATCATATGAGACTTCATATGAATAGAAAATAAATAATTTTGCAGAGTTGGGCTCAGAGAACAACCTACTGCTCAAAGTCAGTGAAACCAAGGAGCTGATTGTAGATTTTAGAAATAAGGAGGCAAAGACACAGAGCCATGTCTACATCAATGTAGATGACGTGGAGCAAGTGAAGCATTTTAAGTTCCCTGGGAGTCAGCATCACAAACAACCTGACATGGTCATCACACATCTCCATCCTGGTGAAGAAAAGCATTCTCCTTTTAGCTTCCTTTTACAGAGGAGCAATAGAAAGCCTCCTGACAGGAAACATTACAAGCTGGCATCCGATGTAACAGGAGGGCTCTACAAATAGGGCTATCTGAGTTCTACTCATTAGCCCAGTTTCCACCACTAAACATTAGCCTGCTGCCTGCTACATTTCTGAACAGAGCTTAGCACAAACTCATTTTGTGGCCTAAATAGAGGAAATGACTCACTGCTTCCATCCCTCTATTGAAAAAAAAGTTCACGAAGAGAATGTCAGGTATAGACCCAAACAAAGATGAAGAGATGAGGAGGCAGCTGGGAGAGCTCATTTTCCAGTTGTTTCTATCCGCACTTTCATTCTTTCATTCACTACCCAAAGCTCATTACCAAAGAACTGGTAAATGGAGAGATATGCCTTCAGGCTCAGCTCCCTCCTCACCACAATGGTCCCGTACAACAGCTGCTGACGCCACACCGAACTGAATGTCCACCTCCCGCTCCATTTTACCCTCCCTCGTGAACAAGACCTAGAGGTATTTGAACTCCCTTCCCCGGGGCACTGAAACATTTATGATCTGGAGTGTGCAATCCACCTTTTACCGGCAGAGAACCATGGCTTTAGACCTGGAGGTACTGACTCTCATCCCGACAGATTCACACTCTGCTTCAAACCACCCCAATGTGTGCTGACGGTCACGGTCTGATGGAGCCAACAGAACCACATCATCTCTGCAAAGAGAAGAGACACAATTTTGAGGTCCCTACACTGGATGCTGTCCTCCCCCCTGGCTGCGCCTCGTCTTCCTGTCCATGAAAATCAAAAACAGAATTGGTGACAAGTGACAACCCTGGTTACAGGCCAACACCCACTGGCCTCCTTCCAATCTGGTGTCCACCAGCGGGTTCTTAGGTTGTCTCCAGGACAGGCAGCGTCAACCACTGCCGACCACTCCGAGCGGCTACTTCTACTTCCATCTACGTTTTGAAACTGGCCCACTCAGATTCCATGTCTCCAGTCTCCACCAGGATGCGCAAAAAAATTCTTACAGATGTGGGAGTTGACATTCCCAGTTCACCCTGACTACATGTTTGGGTTTACTTGGTATGTTTGGAAGTCTTCCAAGCCAACTGATCCAACTCACCACCAGGTGAGTCAGGTGACTGGTCTGTTCCTCTCTTCACCCTTCATCCAAGACAAACGACCGCATATCAGATGATACAACCCCAAAGTCGATCATTGATCTTTGGCTGGTAGGGTATTCTGGTACCAAGTACACTAATGAACTGTCCAATGCTTTGTTATGGCCAATCCATCACTGCACAGTCCTCCAGCAGAACTATAGAGTCCCCCGTCGGCGCCCCCTTCCAGGATGCCACCCAGAGACCCCAAGAAGGCCAGGTCCTCCAAGCTGCTGTTTGGTGCATAAGCACAAGCAACATTCAGGGACTTCCTCTCAGAAACACATCTCTCAGACATATTTTAAGTCCTTCTTTGAGTGAGTTATGATGCCATGGCTCAGTAGGAAAAAAACAGTGCTATCGTTTCCAGGGTTAGGAGTTCCATTCCACTGGGGCATTTGCTAAAGACGTTTATAGTCTTTACACACCTTGATGCTTATAGCTGTTTGATATAATGGCAAAGCGTGTCTTTGCTTTGGGATCAAAATGGGAATCTTGATATTTGAGTCCATGTGGCTGTACATGATGAGCAAGTACTGTTCAACCTGAGAAGGACAAATACTGACTTTTCAGGTAACTTAGGTACAGTATAGTTGTATCATCAGTGAGTGCTGGCTGGATGCTTGGATCTCAGCACAAGAACCTGAATAGTTCAGTTTTGTTTGTAAATGGACCTTCAAAAATGTCCTCCTGATTAGACTCCTGTTTAAACAGCCGTAGAGACAGATGGACAGTCGGATAGATAAATGGCCAGTGATAAAGGTGCATGACACACATTTGCAATCAGACAAATGTACCGGGACACACACACACACACACACACACACACACACACACACACACACACATATATATATATATATATATATATATATATATATATATATATATATATATATATATATATATAGTATATATAGTATACACTGACACTTGTTTGTCTCTGAACTTCCCAGAGATAGAAAATACCAACACACACAACACAAAATCACATATAATGACACAAGGACATGGTGACACCCGATACACACCGATTTACACTCACCAGGTTTCCCTCGAGTGGGTCTGATGGATGTGTGACAGCTGGGCTCACTTTCTGCCTCCCCTAATAAATCTTCCATTCCTCATTCAACTCATTAACTAATTCACAAATCAATATCAATGAAACTACCTTTCAGTTACACAATGCTTCCTTTTCTGTGTGTTAGTCGTCCTGTTCACTTTCCTCCTGACTCCCTCTTGATGCGTATTCCCCACCGCAACAAATCAATATTACCAAGACCACCTTTGACTTTCACACTGTGGTTTTTGTATGCCCTGCCTTGCTGGACATGTTCCTAGCTTTAAGTTTCTTCTTTACTTCTTTTTACTTCTTAAAGACATTGTCCATATTTGTTTATCTTATGCTTAAATTGTATGATGATAGGATGTGTGTTTGTCTCCGTCATGGACATCAGTCATGCTCAAGCTGGCCATATCAATCCTCATTCCACACAGTAATTACTGGGCAGTTCATACTGTTTAATCTAGTGATGGGTATACACACACACACACACACACACACACACACACACACACACACACACACACACACACACACACACACACACACACACACACACACACACAAAAATATCTCTTAGTCTGCCTTTGTCTTTCCCTGACATTCTCCTACAAAGCACATGGCAGTGCATGCTTGTCAGGAAATGTTAAGTGACAGTTAGTGTTGGGGGCAGACGAATGTCAGAGACACCCATGGTGATCAGAGGTCCATATGTGTCTCATTAGCAGGATCTCAGCTTTGTGTGTGTGTGTGTGTGTGTGTGTGTGTGTGTGTGTGTGAAAGGCTAACGAAGGAAGCCTCTATGTGGTGATATGCTTTACAGCACTGTGTCATCACACTTCTTGTTAATTTGACTGACATGGAAGGAATCGAGACACACAGAAGATGGACGGCATCACGATCTTCAGTGCAATTCATTTCATTCCAAAACTGGAAATGTGCTCTCAGAGAGTGAAGATCTCCACCGGGTGTGTTTGTAACGATCGCACGAATACAACCAGTATTTTAATGTAACGTTATACGCACAGAGGCAGTATTAAATAAAAGGTGTTTTGAGGAAAAGAGTCACTGCAGAAGCAAGAGCAAAATATTATGCAGTTTGCTGCAGCAAAATGCGAGATTGTTGGAAAAACGTGAACGTTATTAGAACCGTCGTATACATACAGGTACATGCATAATACAATGTGACCTCTAAATTCAACCCATCCCAAGCATTTAGGAGCAGTGGGCTGCTATGAAGCCCACTGCTCCTAAACATGCGAACCGCCAACCTTGTGGTCAAAGGAAGACCCGCTCTACCAAGATTTTTACACCGCGGACAAACACAGTGGTGCAAACTCACCCAGTCAACGACGCTCACACATGACCAAACGTATAACCTCTTCTCAGAAGTACGCCTGGCCGAGACATTAACAAACAAATATAATGCAGTTCTGGAGTTTTGTTGCGTCCGTTATTATGCTGTTGCTCAAATTTCCCTTTAACTAGTCATACTTTGATCTACAAAACTCAATGTCACACCTCAGTTAAATATTGGTTTGTAACATAAACAAGATTTAATTACTTCTAGTGACAATATCACACAGCATATTTTTTTGCTCAATAGCATCTCAAAATTCCCAAAGCTCAGGTCACGAATGTGCTCCTCTAAATGAAACAAAAGCAGCTTGGGGTGCATCTCTGACGACATATGGGATAACATTCACAAGTAGGCCCCCTCATCTTGTATATGTGCCCGTCACTCTTTAATTCAATGTATAATAGTTTACAGAGACCACATGATGTGGTTCTGTTGGCTCTCTGTAAAATGTACTGGCTGTGCCCCAGCGTAGAAACAAAATCTGCAGCGATGTATTTCAAACACTCTCTTAAACTCTAAACTGTGCAATTGAACCTAAACACAGCAGCCCTGTTTGGAGATGGCGATGATAATGCACATCTGAACGCAATTAAACGTAATGCTCTGGCTTTTGCCACTCTTAGCTAGTTTAGCTGAGATGGAAAGAGACTGTCGCACCATGTTCCTGCACTTTTGCACCTGCTCTTTTTGAAGCAGATGTGCTTTTTTTTTCATGATGAGCTGGCCCTGAAAAAACCAGGCTGGTCCACCAGTTTCATTAATAACATGCCTTTATACAAGCTGAATGCTTATGAACCACATTGCAAAAGGTTTTGTAAATTGGAGTAGTCTTAGTGCCAAAGTGGAGCTCTGTGACCTTCCCTTACCACCCGGTCTCTGCTAGCTGCAGTGGTTCAGGACGTATTCACGCTCTCCGCCCCAGATTCAACTCCCTCCATCTTTTACAGATTGGTCAATACATTTTCCCTGTTTTCACATGTGTATCTGACTTACTGTTGTGTCGCACAGATTCAATCTTCATCTTAATTATTAAATGGAGTTGTAACATATGTAATTTTCTATTTCTTCACACTGCGGCTTTTGAATTGACAGACTCCCAGGGAGAGCTGCACATCATGCTATTGTAATGCTGAATGTCCCTTCGTCCAGAAAGGCCAAATCTCAGTGGGAACCCCCTTTATGTTCAGTTCATTGTTCCTTTGTGATACCATAGTGTTGTGACACTGTGATGGCCACATAGCTTGTAAATATGTTGCATTTAATCTGATATTTCACCTCATATTTTGACTCTTACCACTTGACCAGGTTGTAAATATATGAGAAATGTATATCTTAAAATATACTGTCCCAAGTTGGACTATGAACACTAGTATGACAGGTATAATCTCCCCGAAACAATTGGGATCCATTAAAGTTTTGAGTGTTTTTTGTAAATTAGGACAGCAGTACCGCTGGCTCTTTCATTAAATTTGGAATGGAATCAGTGACGATCCCGCTTCTTTTAATACTTGTCAGTACTCTCTTGCAAAGTTGGGTTTCCGGGATAAAGAATATTTCCCCTTAATTCAAGTAGTGCAAGTAGTTTAGTTTAGTACTTTGTGGATATGTGGAGTATGTGGATCAGGTTGTCCTTGTACTTAAGTTTACCCCTCAGCCTAAGAGCTTCACAGACCACCAACTCCCGGGTCTGGAACTTATAGAAACACATCACAAGAGATTTAATTTAAACAAGATACACAATAAGATTGTGGAAGGTTGGAAATATACGACTTCTCCATGTTGGCATCAACCGGAAGTCCTGCTTTAGAATACGTTTCAATACAAAACATTGTGACATATCGCAGAAAGTAGTCCCAGATTATCATCTCTGCTTCCGCCCTGCAGCCTCATGTCCCCTGACAGCACTGCGTTCAACCTACGGGGAAACATAGTGAGTGTCTCTCTGGCAGAGCTTGAGCTGTCTGCCTCGTGTCACCTTTACTGTAGCTACAGACAAATGCAGAGAGGTTTTCACCTCCCTGGCATGCATGTCTCCATGCCCTTATCCTGTGTGAGCTTGGCGCACACAGCGGCATCTCCCTGGCAGAGGTTAAGCTGTTTGTACCACATGGAGAGACACCTTCCCTCTTCCTCTGCAATATTGAACCTGCCCTATGCTAGGCTGGCACATGTTGGCCTCGTCTTGGCAGACCTTGTATGATAGCTCCTGTCCACTGGGGCTCTTGTTCTGCGAAAGGTTGGAACAGGCTATACCAGCACATATCTGTGTTGCTACCTCTCTGGCAGCCTCGAGGTAGTTCAACCCCAAAAATGCGCTGTTGGGGGGGCAAATCTCCCTGTTACGCTGCAGTTGCCCAGAACAATGATGATCATCTTTGGAATGACTGTGGCGCATATTTTGAGGTTGGATATTTAACAGCTAGGTGTAAAACAATGTTTTTGGAGCATGTTATGTAAAATGATTTCACATCTCTCACTACTTATATGTATGTTTTCTTTTGTCTAACATACCTTTGGGTGTGTTTTATTATTATGTTGAGTAGAACTGTAATCATCATACAGTGGTATTATTATTTAGCTCACGCTTGTTCACACTGGGGGCAGATAATAATGTATTCATTCAGTTTTATGGCTCACAGGCCAAGAAACCTGCTTGGCTGAGTTGGTCTGAGACTCACTGACTGGCTGGTGGGGGCTCTGGCCCTACAGCTCAGTGGAGTACAAATGGCATATTCTTGGCTGGGTATCAACAGCCTGTTCTGTCTTATGCTTGGTGGTGCCTCCATGGTTTGCCCTCTGTGTGCCAGGGCGCCCTCTGTTCCAAACAATGCCCTGCAGGTCGGCGGGTTTGGCAGCTATCTGCCTGTGATTCAGTGGTTTAGCACTGCTTTCGGATGTGTTTGGTTGCCCATCAGGGCCAGTGAGCAGAGAGCTTTTACCTTCAGCTCTCCCGTTCTCTTTTGTTTGCTTATTTTCTTTTCCGTCTCAGTCTTCACGCTCAATGTGCTTTCCTCCTGTGCTTCTGGCCTCCTTTCTGTATCTTTGCTTTTCTTCTTTTCCTTTTTCTCTGTCCCTTCCCCTCTGTCTCCATCGCCGTTCATTTCGCTCTCCTTCTCATCCGTTGTTCATCTGCTGCCCTGTTTATTCACTCCCACTCTCTTCCCTGCTGTCATTTCTGTCTTTTGTGCTTTCTGATCTTCTTTTATCTGAGCTGTCTACATGGTGGGCTGATAGACACACATGGGGGCACACACACACACACACACACACACACACACACACACACACACACACACACACACACACACACACACACATACTGCATGTAGAAACACACAGTTATTCATACATAAGCACACAATCAAACTTTAGAAACTGGGCTCAGAGGAGATTCACAACTATATTCACCCACACGCACATAAACACGAGCGCTGTCATACTGTGTGGCTTCACCAGGAAGAGGGAGGTTTTCAGGATGAGTCACTCTGTACAGTGTTTATTTCCCTCCCTCCGTTAAGAAACAACAGCCTTCAGAAGCTAAAACCATGGCAACAGCCTCTGCAGCCATTACTATGGGATCTCGGCCGCGACATCACTTAAGGAGCCACACATAGGCAGACGGACTTACAATGACAGAAATGAGACCATATAGAGGCACTACTGCGACTGTCTTCCTGTCCATACAAGTGGAATCATCTCTCAAACTGTCAGGAACCTCATGTAGAGGGATTATGTCAGTTCTTGTCAGAGGGCTTGTGTGACATAGATTGTGTGTATTCACTATTGATGAAGCTCTGGATAAATCTAACAAGGGACTGGGCTTCAACAAAGAGGATCGAGTCCCCTCAGAGAAAACTTTAGGCGAAGAGATAAGATGATTTTGAGGGTGTTTTATTCAGGACTGTTCCAGTGATTGATTTCATTTTGTCCCATGTGTCTCTTTGTCTCCGTCTTTCTAGCTCTCACTTATTCAAAAGTGCGCTGTACACATATGCACGATGGTTTGAAGATGTTACATGCATAGTCTCTTTCTATTTTTTGCTGTTGATTATCATTTTCTTTTCTTTTGACATGACATACCTTCATTTTGATTGCGCAGATGCTTTTAATCAAAAGCGTGGTACTACATACAACGGCACTGAATATTAACTAATAAGTCAATCAGCATAGAAGAGAGAAAAAAAAACCCATCTTCAATGTTGCCCATTCCCTACGAGATAAGAAAGACATATGCGTTATCAAACAGGATCGACTCTAGAGACAGAATACATGAAAGAAATGCTACACTACCTCCTTCCTGTGGATTACAGTAAACAAGGATTCATCTGTTTTCTTATGGTGTTATAGACGTTGGGAGGAAAGAAAGCTTGAAGCGGTGGCTTTTACATTTATTGGCTCTGTAACGCCTGCCTGAAGGTAATAGTTTGTATTCAGAGTACAGAATGTGTGACGGGTCCTTCAGGATTCCTTGTGCATGTCTGACAACTCTCAAATAGAGTGTCGGGACGGATTGTCCTTCTTTCTGTCACTTTCACTGCTGCTTTCACCACGCTGTTGATTTTTGGTTTTAACCACACAGTGAGGGTGCCATACCGTGAAGCTGTACCATATCTAATGATGCTTTAGGGCACAGTCTTCTAGAATGTTAAGAGGATCTCTGGGGACTTTTGATCTTATGGGCATCCTATGCTATTTGCTGAAGTTCTATAAACCAAATGATTAAATGAGAAAAAAAAACGGTTTATTAATCAATAATTACAGTCCTAAAAAATGCAGTTTCTTTGTCTGTCTGAAGTTCAGTCAGATGTATAATCAAGGGAATAAAGAAACAGGCAGATGGCTAACCAGCCCACACTACCACCTGAGCTAAGGCCACTCCATTATTTAAATACGGAAACAAATGTCTCAAACCATTTTAGTTTTTAGCATCTGTTCACTAACACTGTCTTTGTCTTTGTTTTGAGTCTGTGATGTCACATTCAAATACATCTCCATTGAGAATCAGTTGACAAGGATAATTGGTAGAACATAAAGGTATTTTATTTTGGTTTAAAGCACTTTATCACTCTAAAAAAAAGCTTTCCTGGCTATAAAGCTCAAAAGCTTCCCACCCAGACAAATCCCAGTCTATAGAACTCACTGACATTACAGAAGAGTGACTTGATTCTCTGCCTACATATTAACCTCTTTTGGATAAAAATACAAACAAACAAACACTCTCAAACATTTTTGTTTTGTTTCTGTTGTGTCAGCTCAGAAATAAATGTTTTAAGTAGAGTAATAAAGAATAAGGAGGTGGCTGAAAAGCTGATAATCGATGCACAATTCAGTTGCAGATTCCTAATTCCTTATATGGAGTCTCTAACATTTAATACTGTTATTAGTTTTCAAGGGTCTTTCTTGCAAACTATAATATCTGTTTCCTTGATGGAGAGTTTTGATTTCTACATTACAAATGAAGGAAGGTCTTCCACCTGATGGCTTGTAGTAGTTAATAATCTTTAAACACTCACAGTGATTGTGTGAGTGCTCGATAATGACATTTAAATACTTAATCACTCGACATGTCCAATATGTGTAGATTGTTGCTGTGTGAGCGAAAGTGTATGCACAGTGTCAGTGTTTCAACAAAGTTATCCCTATATATATATATATATATATATATATATATATATATATATATATATATATATATATATATATATACACATAATAATGTCCTTATTTGACAATAAATAAATAACCTTTGTCCATAGATGCTAGACCTGTCATTGCAAATGAAAATTCATCTCAATTTGACTTGAAAATCTCTTTTCAAGTTTGACTGTTCATTAACAAAAAAAGGCGTCATGTTTTTGTATGAGCCCATTTTGTCAATTTTCCAAGGGTTTGAAAGATAAGATGTGCGTGCTTTGCGATAGAGGTGAGAGAGAAAATGGAGGGCGAGAAAGCCGAGCGAGCGAGCGAGCGATAGAGATGTGACGGCGGTTCTCTAAAGTAAGGAGCCCGATGATTGCTCTCACTGGGTTCTGACCTCATGCATTGGTAAACAGGCATAGCGTTGGTCCTCCTTAACACACAGACAAAGTAGCACAAGTGCACTCACCCATATACACATATCCTATTTTCACAAGGTGCAAACACACACACACACACACACACACACACACACACACACACACACACACACACACACACACACACACACTGAGTGAGTCATTTGAATACACCTGCCTAATGTGTTTGCATCTCATTTCATGGAGGGACCATTTAGAAATTAGAGTCCTCTCACTGGTGGGTGATCCGGTCAACAAGGGGATGTGTTGACTTACACGTCTGACAGATGCATTCGCTGAGGTGCACCTTGACACATTAGGTACAGGAACACCAATGCAGACACACACCTGCAAGTGTGCATGCAGGGATGGCGAAAACACACACACACACACACACACACACACACACACACACACACACACACACACACACACACACACACACACTTTTGAGAGTCTTCTAAATTATGTGGCATCTTTACACATTCCTATTTCGGGGCAAAGTCATTTTCTTGCCTATTCCAGCCAGAAAAACTCCACTCATAAATCTAATGACACCCGAGAGGTTTTTGGTGGACCAAAGGGTGGTTACAGAGCATTACTCTATTAAACAACGGCTTAGTTTTTTTTTATGTTTACCGTTCAGGGTCTTAAGGTAACTCACAATACACTGCATTGGCCTGATTTTAAACCTTTTTGGGGATATTACACTTGGAAGAAGTGGGGTCATGTTTCATTTTACTTGTCATAGCTGTCATTACACATTCAACACTCTCTCTGCTTGACTCTGTCTCTATCTGTGTCTTTGAGTGTGCCATTCACTTCAATTATTTCTCTTACCTGGTAAAGTGAAGTGGCAGTTGTGATGGGGAAACAATAGTTCCCTGGATGTTACCCCACAGTAAGTGGTGTTAAATACAATCCTCATGGTACACTCCACATCCACAGATGATTATAACTCTTCAGAAGAGTCTTCCTCTTGCTCCTTATAACTTTGTTGCACCTTTCAGGGTGGGACAAACTACGCCATTACACCATCGTTATAGTTGACTAACCCAGAGGTCCAGCAAGGAAAGGGAGGGGAACAGGGGGATTCATTTCGGACGGAGAGAGCTTCACTTTCAGTCTTTGGTACTACATTTATATTGAATATAATCATTAGTTGTTATAACAAGGAAACTATCTCACTGTGTACACTAAAGTTGACGTAACGGCCAACTAAACAAATTAATTTAGTGTAATGATTATGCTGGGAAACGTGTGCAGGGTAGTGACAGAGAGTATGTGTCGACGAGATAATGAAAAAGACCTAGTTAATGGACTGACAGATATGAGTTCCCATGCTCTGTCAGGTGCTGAGATAATTACAAGCTGGCAGGTGGAACTAAACACTGTCACATTCGCCCCACTGGAGTGTCCTTGAGCAAGACATTTAATTTCCAGCAGCACCAGAGTTCCTGCTCTTTAGTTGGCCGTGTTCTCTGGCCTCCCTGTGATGAGTAGAAAGCACAAAGCGTTTCAATATGTTGTTATTCTTACAAAAGGCACATTTGAATTTCAACTCAGGTGAGTAACTTTAAGTGCAGCATCTCTCCGACTGTGAGCCGAGACCCAAAATGGATCCCGGGGATGGTTATGGTGGCTCCCTTTATGTGACTACCAGTGTGTTTTAATGAGACTGGGTCCTATGTTGAGATGAGAGTAAACAATTTGCTTACTGCATTGAGAACATGTGCAGAAAGCCCTTCTTTAGAGAACTACCCAGCTCAAAGGTTGCTGTTTTTTTGTTTTTTGCTGGAGAGTACTGGAACATTTTATACAAGCAAGATTCCCTTCTGCTCTTTTAGTGTTCATTAGAGAAGAAACTTAACCAGCAGTAAGAATGTTTTTTTACATTTGATTCTATGAGCCTGACTTGTAATTACCAGGAAGTGTCCACATTTTCCTTGAGGAAGAGGTTGGGGAGGGGGGGCAATGGCGGAGGTAATGAGGGGGCCGTGCTGTGCAATTAAGTCTTGCTTTGTGTCTCGCTCGTGCTCAACTGAAACATATTGAACTGTTCTCTAATTTACAGAAAGTGTCCAATTATTCTCTTTTTATTAAGGTTGGCATGGCAGCTTTTAACATAACACCATAAAATGCACCACCGTTAGTTAGGTCGTGATTGGTGTTTTTATACATCATGATGACATGAAGGGAACATTTTACCGCTGCATACTTCTGTATGCAGCTCATTTCTCTCTTCAGGAAATATGCTAGAATTTTGTATTTCTGATATCAAAGTTAGCCCTCAACTCAAAGCTCTCCTCATAAGCTCCCCTTCCTACTCCCACGTATTCCTTTGCCATTTGATTCATGCCCAGTACCTAGCCTGTGCAGCTGGATCTTTTAAAATGCTAAAATATGTCAGAGCAGCAAAAACTGACTCTTCATAGCCTGGAGGAACTTTTTCACATTGCATAGATTGATACCGCAGGGTCAGCCTTGAGCACGCTGGCTCCCTTGTCACCTCTTCCCACCAAGCAGCAGCATTTATCTCTTGGACAGCCGCTAAGGGTTGAGTCGTTTTTTAATGATTTTTCCACTATCTGATACGCCATAAGAGGATGGGGCTACTTTTGAACCAAAGTCATAAAGCTCAACGAAAGAGTCAATTAAAAAAGCTTTATCTTTACAATGACAAAGCACCCTGATAGGTAATATGCACACTTTTTGGATTAGCCACTATTTTTTTCTTGATTATCCACAAGTTGTTTAACGTGACTTTGTTAATTTACAGGCCACTAAGTCTTTAATCTATACCTGATTATATTCAACAATTAGAGGTGTGATTCATCTTTAAAAAACCCTTGGACTCATATGGTAGTTAATAGTTCCCTTTAGCGGCCTGACCATTATTATGTGCATATAACCGTTACTGCATACTACCCAACCATAACCCTACACGCACTTTAAATTTAGTATGACATGGCAATTTAGCAGACTTTACTGTAAAAATAACTGCTGCCATCTAGTATTGAGGATGAACTGGAGTTGGATGTGTGCACTTTTAGCATCTAGAAAGCTTTACCATAATAGAACACAGCGTTGCAGGGGAACCGTAAGCAATGATTATCCAAATGGTGACTTTATTTGCGGAAATTAAATCTGTGATTTTCTAGGTTGTGTTTGTGTGTGTGTGTGTGTGTGTGTGTGTGTGTGTGTGTGTGTGTGTGTTTGGGTAACTTCCCAACAAAGGACAGTTGTGAAACCAAAAAAAAATAATACAAAATAATTAAATTGTGAGTAAAAGTTCTGCTTTCAAAGGTTTACTTCTGTAAAAGTACAAAAGTATCATAAGTGAAATTTTACTAATAAAACACGCTGGCAGGTTCTGTCAGTGGGACAGTATTATACAGTATATTAACTACTTATTAGGAGTGTACAATACCATACGCTAACATTTGTGTTAGAGGTGTTCAACCATATGTCATATTAATCGTTAGATTAAAATAACCACCAGATTTTAAGAAACGGTAAGTAAACAAATTGATGACATTGTGAGTACTACCACTTGCTTATACAGACTTAGAGGCTTACAGGCTTAGAGATTTGATTCAGTTTATATTTTTATTTATTTTTCAAGGATAAATAACATGAAAAATGGAAGGCCCAGAATAACAAGAAGACAAGCATCTGTTATTGGAATGATAACCATGGTGGCACTAGGTCAGAAAGCCAGAAAAATAACCTGTACGCAACATGATAACACCTCGCTTGACTTCAGCGGTTGCAATGGCTGAGCCAAAGTCACTGATTTTGACTCTGAGGTGCTTTTTCTTCGTCAACATGACGTTTGCGGTTTGATATTAGTGTGAATGACACCGGCGTCTTCAGAGACTCGAGCACGGCGAGCAGCTGCAGAGGCAGAAGAAATAGAGAAATTGATGAGCGTTAGATATGCAAGTCAACATGTTAGCATTGCTCGGTGCTAGAAGGATCAGCGATGGGTCTGATTTCCAGAAGAGAGAGCCGGTTGCCGCGTCTCTCCCCGAGCAGCTCGTGCAGATTCTTGTTCAACATTTTAAAAGCCAGACGAGTGTGTCCTTTGTGTTCGAAGTCCTCAAATAACCGAACAATGTTTTTTTGGATGGAGACCACGGATCCTTCTCAGCACGACCAGCTGGAGAGAAAACACAAGATGTCAGGCAAGTCAGTTAATGCTATTAGTAAATGGCATTTTTATGAAACTTGCTGATCAAGGACCCAGACGTTGTACCTCTCTGTTGGGCTCAAGTGAACCGGTGGCCTTCTTCTTGAAGATCTTAACGGCCACGACGTCTTTGGTGTTGTCGTATTTGCATTCGGCGACTTTGCTGAAGCAGCCGGTGAACCTGAAGTGCTGCAGCTTGTACTTACTGCGCTTGCTGTGCAGCATGTCCCGGAGTTGTGCCTTGGACGGAAACATGGAGTGAGAACGTGTCAAGCCACGGCATTCAGTCCACACAGCATGCACAAACATAAAGCTAAACTACCCAGGCCATTCTCATTCACCGTTCCTACTTAAGTAACACACTATAATTTACATGAAATATACAAATGATATAATCCGGCACACTGATCTCTCGTGTTGCTGCACATTCTAGGGGAAATGCAGGGAAAATTAAAAAAAAAAAATAACTTCTCAGAGTGTGTGTGTGTGTGTGTGTGTGTGTGTGTGTGTGTGTGTGTGTGCGTGCGTGTGTGCGTGCGTGCGTGCGTGCGTGCGTGCGTGCGTGTGTGTGCGTGCACGCGCAGGGTTATATTGCACACGTCACCACTGCCCATCTAGAAGCAGAATCAATGTAATTAAGGCTATAAAGAAAAGTCACTCCCTTCTTTAAAAAAAATAAGCAGCAAGAAACAAAAGGCCTTCCGCTTAGAGAATGATCATATTAATTTTTCAGTTATTTTCTTCATTATTAATGAATCGCTAATCCAAGTATAAAGAAAATAATCTCTGTATTAGTGTGGGTATATTGATTAATTGAAGGTTTATCTTTGGAATTCTTGATATTGATTAATTAATTCAGAATAAATATCAAAATATTTGTATTTAATCATCTTCTCTTACAAACAAACAAACAAGATATTAGCTACTATTTGTCACATGCCTGATCAGAAAATTGCTGGACCTCAAATTCAAAAGGATTGATGTGATGCATTAACCCATTACTGTATATACATACGGACGTAGGTTGCGTCCACACTCATTAAGGTTAAAGTCAGAATTAAGGTTAGGCAGATGTTTTTCATATAGTACTACTTGTAAAGTCAAAACCCAACTTTGTTGGGCGTTATTGTGGGGAGAGGCTTTAAGGTCAAAATGGTGTGTCTCTCCAATTACCAGCCCCCTTCATCCACCATCACATCTGGCCTATCAGTGCAGGGGCAAACTTTTGACAGTTCTGATTCAGAGAGAAGCGTTTCTCGCCCTCACACATCTGTTGGCCCAGTGGGACCTCAGACCATGTCTGAGACCTATTCGATAGCCAGCACAGACAAAGTGTGACTCTTTCTAAAATGAAGCTGAGAAAGACGACAAGGTGGAAGACATCCCTAAAGACCTTTACACATATGTGGCGTGAAGACCAAACGACACAAAAATACAAACTACTCTATTCATGCCGGGCAGTGATGTGAATTTGAGAACTTTGCAACACTTCTTTTGTCAAAAGGTTTGAATGTATTTGGAGGACCAACTACCAGGATGCTGTTGACCAAGAGCAGCGTCTTGCAGTCTGTCTGAGGCACATTGTTATATAGCCAAAAGCTACTGTAAGCTGTTTTATTGAGTTTCCTTTTAAATGCCCTGAGTGAATTTGAGTTCCCTCTTGTAAACACGATGTGTATATGTCTAGGGCTTTTATTGTGAAAGGTAAGAATAGAAGGCTTGGATTTGGTATGCACTGCTGTGTCAAAGTTGATAGGAGTGAGCCAATAAAGTGTGCCCTCAGTAGTGTAGCTTTTGAATATCCCTCCCCCACAAAGTGGTTGGTTGATGCCTATATTAAAAAAAAAAGCTCAGAAAAAATCTTCCCCAAAAAAACAAAAAAATCTGTCACTTTTTTGCAAAGTATTCATGACAAAAACAACAGTTCGAAGTTTTATAAATGCATACAATAAAAACTTGTGTAAAGGCTTGACGACATAATGACAAGTTTGTTTGAACAAAGCAGAATGTTTGAAATGGAGCAAAGCAAGCCGAACAAATAAAAGAGGGAATTAAAGGCAATGACCTTTCAGAGAATTTCATGTATAACATGTCCTCAGCCTCTGTCCCTCCCTCCTCCCACTGCTGATTTTTCCTGTTGCTTTTTTGAATGCTAAAATAAAACCAGACACAGAGTGGAAGACAGACCTTGGCTTATTGTCTCTCTCTCTCTCTCTCTCTCTCTCGACCAATCACTGTCTTTCTGTAGCTTTCTCTCTCCGTCTCTGCTCTTCTTTTCTCACTCGGTTTATGACAGGTCCCCACAGTGTCCTTCACTCATGACTTACGGTTAAAAGGCAATTACCCAGTTAGACTAGAGGAGTCTGAATCAATACATGTGCACACACACGCATGGACAGACTTTATAGATCTCCTGGGAACACAAGAGTATTATTAAATAGTTACTTTTTGCTGGGCTTGTGGATTATTGCTAAGAAATAATCACTGTGTGTTTGTGTGGGGAGAAAATGTTCAATGGCTTCAATAGAGTTGTCACGTCTGAATTGCGATTGGCGGTTCTTTCAGTCATTTGTTTTCTTTCCTGCAGAGAGAGACAGACGGAAAAGTTTGAACAGTATTTCCTCTCTAAACGAAAACGCCAGGATGCTTCCTGTGGTTTGCTTTCACTTTGGATACGCTGTGTGTGTGTGTGTGTGTGTGTGTGTGTGCGTGTGCGTGTGCTGTCACGTTTTTACTGCCTGTGGTTTTCCTTTTTTGTTTAATATCTGTGGGATATCCTTTGTGAATGTGCCACTGCAAAATTACAGAATTGCCACACAGCTCGAAGTCTCAGTCTCAGAAAAAACTTGTCAACTGCTCTGGAAAAAGCCCCCAATTCAGTTTTTCCAAAGCATATACTGGTTTTAATTGTATTTGAGATTTTAATTTATAGAAACAACTGTGACTGTAGTAGTAGTAGTAGTAGTCGTAGTAGTAGTCGTAGTAGTACTCAGATTACTCAGTGGAGAATGCTTGTCCATTCACTAAGGGCACATAAAAAACCCATATAGCTGGAAAATATATTAAATGCATATCTTTTGTTGATGTGATTTTGGTTTTCATGATTTAGATAGGTTGAAGTGATAGGACCAATTCCAGCAGCATCAGAGGATGCTTAATATTGCAGTTCCAGTGGTTATTAAGGTGCTGTTGATTTGGCTGGCTGGCTTCAGCGCTCTCTAATGTGGAAGCTGGGAGACAGAACTGCCACTACAGCCCAGTGCACATGCAGCCGATTTACTGTAAAATATGGTTAGTAAATTTGATTAAAGAAATAGCCGTGTAATTTCTACAAAGCAGTAAAAATCAATGAGGCGGTCAATTCTCGCTTATATACTGTTAGGGACAAAATGTATCTGCTTGATTTGAGGTAGGGCCCGTCGTTGTTTAAAGGCCCCCTTCACGTTCCATTCCCGTTATTCTCTGTGTGAATGATGATACTGGTTTTTACATGGCGTTCCCAGTAACTTAAAACAGTCATGGACAGAATGGATACAGAATCTTTCCTGCCCATTAACCCATTTGACATATTTCTTTGATGCATTCCGGTAATATTTAAACACTCCCAGCTTGTCAGCTCCTTCACACCCAGTCATGGAAATTCAGTTTTATATTTTGCACCTACACATGCATCATTTAATCAGTCTTTGTGTTCATGAAGATGTACAGAAAAGGTTATTGAAATGGACTAGGCAGCCCCAAGTGCAATGCTCAGCCAATTTACAACAGAATTCCTCTTTGCAGTCCTGGTTTCATCTCTTCCTTTTTTTATACTGAAATTGATTTGACATATAGTTTTACTTTCTTTTTTTTTATAGCATTTTATTTAGAATTGAGTTGCCAGTTACTGATAAAAACTGATCTTGATAAGAACACATAACACACACACACACACACACACACACACACACACACACACACACACATAACACACACACACGCTCACACTTTTGAGAGTCTTCTCAAAATGGCATCTTCTCTTATGTGGCATCTTTACAACAACACACACACTAGGGCTGCAACTAACGATTATTTTAATAATCGATTAATCTGTTGATTATTTTTTCGATTAATCGATGAATCGGCGGGGGAAAAGGCGAGTGAATAAAAACGTGTCTTTAGTCTTGCAAACTGTACCAGCCCTGCTTTACTACTGTTATTAAGGAGCTAACGCTAACTTGTCATGCTTGTCAAGCTGGATAACGAGTAAACAGCAGCACCAGGAGAGCTGCTGGAGGGACGGTACGTTCCTCACTTTCTGTAGTGACTTGACCTGCTGTTGAACTCTTCCTCCTCCTCAAGGACTCCAACATGTTTACATTTCAGGTGCTGAATCATCACTGCTCCCACACCTTGGATGACTTACGTCGTACTGTTTTCTCTGCCTCCGCCGTGTGTTTCAGAACGATTTTAATTGATTTTATCGATTCGTTGTTGCAGCCCTAACACACACACACACACACAAATATATATATATATAGCAATGCACATACACACATGCTTGCGCACAGACACACACAGACAAAAGCTTCTTCCCCTCCCCCCCTTATTCCAGAGAGTTGATTAAATTGGGATTATTATGATGTTCAGTAACCATAGCAATTCAGATTGGGCCCATTCAGGTCGATCTGTAGAAACACTACATTTACTTCACCGCTAAAATCTCCATCTACAAGTCCGACTGGCAGGTTTGTGTAGCACTCTGATTTGTTCCTTTTATAAATGGTTCCCTGTCTGTATGCTAACACGCCGTGAGTATTATTTGTGAGTAGTTCTACAATACCTCTAAATCTAAATATTTTGCATAATATCTTTATTATGACAGCAACTGAATTTGTATGCACTGGTCAAGGGGTTTATTTACAATCCCATTCACACATTACAACACTTTCAGACAATGGATTATATAAAACATGGCACCGGTTTGTTTTGTGCCTGAGAACATAAAAAGCAACAGAATGAAGCCAAAGTTGTGTCGTTGCCATAAGGCTTTCTATTGTAGAGTAATACATTTGGAGAAGGCTTGTGTAGCTAATGTTTGGCGTGACAAGCTTACAATGCTCGTAATGAAAGTGGTTAAATAAAAGACAGACACAGATCAGTTAGCGATCATTGGTACTGGTGCAGTAATACGAGGCAGATTTGATCATATTTGATTCAAAGAGATGTCAGTCTCTCCAGCTTTCTGTTTACGACTGTTTGGTGTCACGATCTGCCCACACAGTCTGAAAGCTGGTGATTATGATGGTGTGTATTCTATTTAAACTTTAGTTATACACAGTGCAGGATGGCTGAGCATGTCTGTTTACGGTTTGACTGAAATATATGACATTCAATAAGCACACAGAATCACAAACACAAAAACAGAGTGGAGTTCAGAGTTAAAGGCTGCTTTGGAAGTTATTAGTTTTAAATAACCGAGAGGCGTACATGTTTTGGTTTCTTGGGCGACGCTGTAGATTTATTATAGACCTCTCTCAACACAGACATTCCTAGGATTAGTTCTGGGATGAGGTACCTGAGGCATCAGTCAGGCATTGGAGCAGCATGAACAAACCATCATATTCTAAAGCAGTCCAAGATGAAATGTATTATGGCCAGTATATGAAATAAACTTTTTTCTGCAGACTTCTAGCAAGCTTGTCCAAAGTGGGATTATGGAAATTACGGTTAGTTGTCTTTAGATCTGAACAGCACGACTTGTTGGTTTTAAGTATGGTTTGGTTTATAAATCCGATTCATCAAAGCATCTTACAGGATGCATCAACATAGAGTTATTTGTCAAGAATGAATGTACATCACCTGTGTGAAGGTTGATCTGCCGTTTATGTAGAGAAGAGACAATATAGTCGACATGACTGTTGAACAGAATGGAGCCTTGTGGCACACCCTCAGTAACCAGCACACATCCAGATGTTTACGAGCGTCCCTTCCAAAGCTGACTGCTATACATTTCAATAGAAGTAAACAATACACATGAAATGATATGTACATAAGTACAGTGGTTCTCAGTGCCTAAAGAAGGGTAACAGCAAAGGCACCATGACTGTGTGTGTGTGTGTGTGTGTGTATATATATATATATATATATATATATGTATATATATATATATATATATATATGTATATATATATATGTATATATGTATATATATATATATATATATGTATATATATATATATATATATATGTATATATATATATATATATATACATATATATATATATATATATGTATATATATATATGTATATATATATATATATATATATATATATATATATATATATATGTATATGTATATATATATATATATATATGTGTATATATATATGTATATATATATATATATATGTATATATATATATATATGTGTATATATATATATGTATATATATATATATATATATGTATATATATATATATATACATACACACACGTTCTTCTTCTCTGTTTTGTTCATGCCATGTATTTGTGGTATTGCCTCTTCAGCTCCACTGGGTATAAGGCTTAGCTCTTGGTAAGAGAGCCAGTCTGCCTAACATAATTACTGGAGTGTAACCACACCTCTAAAGCCACAGTCGTGGTTTCCACGTCCAGAATCTGAAATAAGAAGTGAAGTGAAATGGAGGAATAGTTGACATGACAAGTGAAAAAGTGAAAAACAAACAACGGTAAGAAGAATGCAGAGCTGCAGCTGGCTGCCACTAGCCTAGCACCAAACACAGCTGTTGTGGCACTGCATGCATGTACGTTTGGAGAGATTCACTGGCAAATGTTTGAACATTTTCATTGTGTCAGATCTAGTTCTTGCCATGAATGATAATTGCTAAATTAGGCGGGGCTAAACGGTATAATGTGTTCATCTGTGATAAGGCTTATATATTTTTAAAAAGGAATTTAACATAAACATAACAATGGAATAGACAGCCAAGTCTTGGATTAGAAATGCTTTTCATCTGGGACTACGCTTTGGTAGAAAGTGAATACAAGACTTCAACTGGCACTGATAAAGCAGAATTCTGGATTACATGCACTATCATTTACACTGAGGGATATATAAGGATTAGTCTAATTCTATGTTGTAGAGATCTACCCAACTGGGGATTTGTCCATCAAGCCTTAGAAACACAAATGCATCGCAGACTAAAGTGCTGTTTGTGAATGAGGTGTTAATATCATGTGGCATTGACACAGATTTAGGCTTCTTAAGTTCTGCACATACAGTTTGATTTCTGAATTATGTGGCTTAATGGCTTCATTTGTATTTCATTTTCAATTTTGCAGTTCTGTTGAGGTTAGGTTATTAAATGCATTAAAAAGAAAACATGGTCATTGAGAACATCATTAGGAGTAGCTTTTGTCATGATGACTATCCTGCCTTCAACAGAGAGCTTTCCTACACCCATATCCCACCATATATACAGTTAGACATACAGTGACATTTTAAAAAAGCCTGTTTCCAACTCTCCATTTTTTCAGGTGAGAACATTAGGGGACATGAAAAAGCATGTCAGTGTGTTTTAAGAAATTAAACATAATTCAATCAACCACTTTTCCTGTCAGCTGTGATGAATTACTTTCTGATGTTTACTAGTATACTAGCAACTTCTACTGTATGAATTGAGTGTGCCACAGTGGCCTGAACAAAGTGTGTTATGAATCTGACATTTAGTATGTTATTTAATTAAATTAAATCCAATGTTACAAGATAAATCTATATCTATCTGACAGCTGGAATTACTGCAGTTCGCAAATGCTAAAGGTCAACTGGAACTTTTAATTACCATGGACCACAAAAGAATCCATATTGACGTTTTACTATCTGGAAGAACGTGCATTGAATATTGGCGACCACACTCACCAGCTGACCCGGGTTTACATGTGAAGTATACAGATTATACAGATGGTTGTTGGGACCGCACCACTGACAGACAGTCCGTCAGTCAGTGAGTCAGACAGTTACTTGAACTTTTGCTCTGTAAGTCAAACAGTTCGGTTGTTTGCCAGCCAAACAGTCACTCATTCATTCATGCATGCAGTCAGACTGTCTGTCAGAAAGGGCTTCTGCCTAACAGTCGGTGAATGTAGAACATCAAAAGGCTGCAGCCTCACACTGGGCGCCTAGTGTGAATGCTCTACGAACAGAGTAATGGGATTAGAGTAGACTGTGTGATATTTCAATCGGTTAACGCCCTGCAGCCAGATGGGAAGCATGTTATGAATATGAAACGCTGCTTAAGAGGACTGCTGGATTGACTGGCTTTACATGGGAACATCAAATCGTTTGACCATTTGTGCCCCACCACCCAATTTAACCTCATAATTAGCCCGGAACTTACTGCTTCTACAGTTGTCTGTTGAAGACAACTGCAGAAAACACTACATTTCAACAATTGTTAGTATTAGTCAAAAATGACACTACAATTCACAATGTAAATGGGATAAAATCCAAACGCATTCAAAGGTGATGCTTTTTAAATTGTTCATATTTTTGTCTTGAGGGCCACTGATTTCTGTGAAATATTTGTTTCCTTTGAACATTGAATCACGGTGATAATTTCTGCGTAGGCCCTCAGTTTGTGTCAGTGTCAATCAGACCTACAGCAGTGCTCCCCAGTGAGCAGGAGATAAGGAGAGAGAGAGCAAAACAAGGACGTTTTCAGAAGTGTGAGAGGAGAAGAGAGACTAAAGAGATAAGAAGAGACAGTACATTTCCTATTCATGTCTTGCTTTCCTTGGTGGGTGTCTTGTCTTCTCAGAGGTCTGCCCCAGGGAGCAAAAAGTCACGCTCTGGTGTCAAAGGTTCTAACAGCCATCGACATTATTGAAACCAAAAGTTATTTGAGACCAGAATGGCAGGTGGCTGTGGCAGCGGCCGACTTTGTCTCCGTTGCAATCTTGTGTTGGCCGTGTGTCAGGATCGCAAGAAGTCGCCACACCTGAGGGAGAGGAAGAAGAGCAGACGGCAAAGTATAAAGTTATTTGGCATCATCTTATTCTCCATATAGTGGAAAGTAGCCACACTTCAGTCACAATTCAGAGCTACTTTGCTCTCATATTATTATGCAAATGGTCAATTTGTTAAAACCTTAATAGGATTCTTTATTTGATTTATTTCCATGCCAAAAATTAACCAACGTCGGGCTTCAACACGCACCATGAACTTTGAAAATAAATTAATTTAGGTCCAGCTGGTCTATTTTTCTCCAAATTGCAATACCATAAAACGGAATAATGCCATTTATATTTATTATTACAATCAGGACATAATCACACAATATTTTTCAGAAAATGTAGATGTCGGTAATAATTCTATAGCGGGGAAATGTCGTCATGGGTGCTTCAGTCACCACACAAACCTGAGATGAATTCCTGTATTACCAGATTACCTTTAAAAAATGTAACATCATGGTTTAGGGTCACAATTATGTTACATTATATTATTTATTATAACCATGTGTTAGCCTGCAGGCTGAAAGAAAATGGAGATACAAATAGTCAAATGGACGGACGGGTTTTATAGTTTTCATGCTGATGAATTTGCAGAGGACTTAACACAAGATCGGTGACCTGCTCTGTGGTTTTAACATAAACGCTGTTTCACTCCTCTGGTTCAGTCCTTGACCTAAAACTAGCACAGAGCCAAAACACAGAAAGAGACCAGATTATATAGAGTGTACTGAACTGGTGAGTGTAATTAGAAAGATTGATGAGTAAACAGCTCTATTTAATGACTTTTGCTTACTGCGATTACATGTAATGTGAGCCAAAAAAAAACAAACCCTGCATCACACCCAGAAACATAAACATTGTTCTTTTGAATTATTGCCTCAGCCGTTCAGCTTGAGAGTTCACTAACTGTTTTTTAACCATTTTTTTATGTGTGTATAGCATGCTTATGTATTCTCCTTTCACATTAGTCTGTGAATGAGGAAATTGTTCATTTAAATAATTTGAATACAGTATTATTATCAGACCCTTATGAATATTCAATGTGCCACGGCTCTCCTGCACACAAATCAACAGCAGCAATTACCACTGTGAATGATAAATGATTGCTGGTGATAATAGAAGAATATTACTTAGGATGAATGTTAACTAGTGCAACACAAGCTTATCCACATTGTGTAAAATAGTTTGTCCTGGGAATTAACAGGCCCGACCATGAGATTGCTGGTTTGGATCCCAAAAAAACATTTTGTAGCGTAATCATTTTTAATAATGTTGTAATTAACAAAGATTGTCAGTAATTATTAATGTTCATTTTTAATACTTATCTTCTCCATTATACAGTTTTTCCAGCAACTAACAGTGACAAGTTTATTGATCGAGTGGAAAATACATCACTTATTGTATCGTTATCACAATTCTAACCTTCTTCTTGTCATGTGTTTATGTTTAATAAAAAGAGATGTATGTATCGTATCAAACTCTAAAATGTCAACATCAGAATTGGATTCAAATCAAGTATCTTTATCTTCTGAAGACCACCTCAACCACACTTAACCACTGAAACCAGCGATCCCCTAAACGAACAGCTTGACGTAAAAAGCACTTACACTAGTAGCCATGCTCATACGGATGACACCTTTATCTCCCACCTTGCTACCTTCCTCCTTCCTCCTCTTGTTCTATTCATTCCTACTCATCCCTCTCTCTACCCTTCTCCCTCTCCTCTGTCCCCTCTTGTGTGACTGACATGAGAGATCAGGTCCCTTACGTTGTTTGGGTCAGCCGAGTCCTTTTATGACCCCCGTAAATGTTTCTGGCCTGGGGAGGGCAGTTGATTCTTGAAAGATTAAAACAAGTATGAAATGTGGAAATGCTGTGTTGCAGTGATTTAATGGAAAGGCAATCAGGCAAGGGACTGGGAGAGGAGAAAGGCTGGAGAGGGTGAGTGGTTTTGAGGGACGATGATGAAGAGCCAGAGACACAAAGAGGTTGCACAGTTTAGAAGGAGTGAGTGCGTGTGAGTGAGTGAGTGAGTGAGTGAGTGAGCGAGGGAGAGAGAGAGGGGGAGAGAAAGAAAGAGATGGAGAGGTGAGAGATCATTTCTCCTGCTGAGCACATCCATTTCACAGTGTTTTCCTCGACTCTCCCTCTGGACATCACCTCCCCTCCTCTTCAAGCGATTATCCTTCCATTTGCCATCATATATGTGGCGAAAAGCCTTCAGTTGCACACATACTCACTATATCCGCACACTCGCAACACAAAAAGAGACTTCAAGCAAGCTTCCCACGATGACCATTAGAGGAAGCCAGAGATTTCCAAGTGCCACTGACTGCAGATGGAGTGTCTGCCCCTGTCTATTGGCATTTTATTAATACCGTTGTCAATACCTATTTTAAATTAAGAGCCTGAAGCCACACAGGGCAAGATAGCCTCCGATTCATTTTTCACAAAGATGGCTGAACCACTTGTGCAGAGCATGATGGATTTGCTGCTGGCCGTGTTGGGTAGTCATAAGGTACCGGCAGCATTGTGGGGAAAAAATCACATGAATTTAACCTATCATCCTTAAAAAATGACTTCACGATTTTCAGGTCCGTTTCCTTTGAAACGATGACATCTTTTTCTGCCTCAGCCCGTTTCTTTGCTAGTTGACAATGCAAACATAGACGGGAAACATGGGGACAGAGACATGGGGTGTGGCAAGCACTTTTTTTTTTAACCATAAAATGGTAAACATATCCACTCCAAGTAATGTTAAAGATGAAACAATCCCTTATTAGTCCCGCAGTGGGGAATTGTGTTCTCTGCATTTGACCCATCCCTAGTATACAGGGAGCAGTGGGCTGCCCCTGAGAAGAGCCCGGGAAGCAATTAGGGGTTCAGTGTGTTGCTCAGGGACACTTCGACACGGGACATGTAACAGCCGGGGATCGAACCGCCTTGCGGTTGCCGGACGAGCCTCTGTACCCCGAGAGCCACGGTCGCCCCAAGTGATAGTAGTGCTAGCTAGGCCACACTGAAATATCCTTCTGATCTGTAAAAATAAATGAGCTAACTGACTCCTCTTAAAGAGTCTGCCACTACTTTTATGTAATGACTTTGTTGTTTTACGTGTGACTCATTGGGTTGGGAGCATTTCCCTGAAGATGTTGCACACGGATCATGTCTAACATTGTAGGTCTACGGAGGCTTTTTGGTTTTGTGGAGTAATACCAAAATAACATTGACAGCATGAGACGCTGACGACTTACAAAGCAGTAGTAATGATGATTGGCATATGCCGGGCCAATCACAAATGACCCTAATTTCAAGTGCGTATATGGGAGGTCAATTACAATGCATGAGACAGAGATTCAACCACCCTTCATTATGATAAAGGTTCTGGATAATCACTTAAGATCATTGTTTTAGTCATGATCAGGATTGACCTTGTCCTCTTCAGGAGATGACTGGACCAGAACAATGCACTAAAGGCACTCAGCGTTGAGCCTCTCTAACTTAGAGAGGTCTTGAAACCAGTGGTGCTTTTCTTCTGTCCATACTACACTTGTATTCCCTTCAATAAGTAAGACCCTGGAAAATACATAGAGATAAGAAGCACCATAGCATTGGGGAGACGGACATTTCCCCTGATGATGTGTGATCTGAACAGACCAATCTGTTTTCCTCTCCTTTTTCTCTTTTCTCACTGTCCAAATCAAGCTACGATAGCAATGTTTTTATTTTCTCTCTCTCGCTCTCTTTTATTTATTTATATATAACATTCTTGGAACGGCGTGTCTGTTGTCCTTTCAGCTGTGAGAAAAGGAGTATTGAGTTAAAGAACAGGTGACGGGAGCTGGGTCTATCCCATCAACTCACTGTCCTGTTACAAGCTCAATGATTCCACTCCATTAAAAAACAGAAAACGACCACAACAAAAGGAGCAGCAACAAACCAGTAGAAGCAGCTTCAGGCTCTTTCTTATTTCTTTGCAGAATATCTGCACTTTGCAGAATATGTTACTACTGTAATATCTAACCTATATCATTGTCTACAATCTATTGTAATTGATGTTATTTGTTCATGCCCTTGCATTCTGCTGATGCAACTTATTCATAAACAGCATTTGCAAAGATGTAGGTGAACATTTGCCCACTTATACTTTGATTTACAGTATTTAGAGAGGTCCCAGTATGATATACTGTTATACTACAGGGCACACGGGGACAATGATGATAATGATGATAATGTCGAATGAGACAGAATAATTTGTATTCTTGCACATTCAGTCATCAGTCATACAGAATCATTAACATTTATTATACCAAATGGACATTATTAATGCAATTTATGTCCAATTATATCATTCTAATCCCTGACAAGTTAAACGTGAAATGTGATCTGTGAAACGACATGCTCATAATATACATGTAAGGATATGGGGTCAATAGGAAGACTGATTACATTTAGTACTGTGAAAAAGACACTGCTACCACGTGTTGTGTTCCTCTCAGAATAAAAGAGACACAGAGAGATGTACTGGCCTATAACATCCACCCCCTCAAGCCTGTGATATGCTTGTTTATTGGAGTTTAGAGGCTACTTAAAGCCTCTGCATGGGTACATTACTGACTGTTAAATGAAGATGCAGTCATGTGAAGATGATGCTTCCTACACTTAACCTTATACTTAATAAATGAAATGTAAACGATCTGCTTGCTTGAGTATGTGTTTTTAGTAACTGCCAAAACACTTAAATCCCCTTGTCTTAAATGTCAGCTGCATGCTTGAGATGAGATATTTTGGGATGAACTTCCAAAAAGAGGAGTTACACTAACACCCAAACGACAGATAAAGATTGTTCTTATCTAAAGCAATTTATTTATGTTAATCTGCATCATGATGGGGCTTTAAATCACGCCATGCATGTTATGACATTGGCATGGGTCGATACAGACTTGATGGATGAGAGGGTCTGTGCTTAATTACCAACAGGGCTCAGGCCACGATGTGCTCTCCTGGGACTTGGTGGTTGAAAGAATAATAATGCGCTCAGATTAGCTTATTGCTGACAACTGGGATCGGCCTCCCTGTGTGGTCAATGTTTAATGATCATCACAGGGATATAAAACAATGAAACCATTTAACTGTCAAATAGACACTGGGTGCCGTCAGCTCGTGTGTTTCCTCCTGTATGGAAAGGAGAACAAATGTTGTGTTACAGTTACAGTGGTTTGCATTCAGTGACGCTTGTTGTTGTTTCCTTCTTTGGATTTCTTGATGTCCAAACAGCTTATTTGCTCCTTGCAGTTAATGTGAAGTATATCTGAATATAATGGTACCAACCTTGACACACAAAAGGTAGACATTTAAATGGCAGTACAAATGTAGGTTGTCTAATACCTCCACCATACAGCTTCACTGACTTACCCAGGTTATCTCGCTGACTCCAGTTAGAATAAATGGTATTGAATGCCTTTACTTTTTCTCACATCAGCTGCTGCTGCCTACTAGTTAATCTAGTAGTTAGCGGATGATGTCGTTCTCTTGGACGGATTCAAAAAAATAAAAAAAAACAAGGAAAAGGCTGGCCAAATATACTTGGGCGTGTGTTAATATACGCGGGCGGCTCGTGTGGGAAACCCTGCTGCTAACTATGTGAGTGGCTGCAGTGAGAAATATCTTAGTCAGGGAACTGAAACCACCACACAGAGCTGTTTGAGGGACATAGGCTACTGACTCTTATTGCCAAGTTACCCAGACAATGATGAGGGCCAAAAGATATTACAACACAGTGCGTGGAATGGTCACAAAACACAATCTATTGGTTTCGTGTTCATGGAGACAAATTGTCCGACTTCTTTTTTTTGGGCTGACATTACGTTACAAAACCAAAGTTAGGATTTGCCAACAGAACCACTTGGTTAGGGCCAGGAAACAAAACCACTTCTGGTCTGGTATTTAAAACCATGTCACTAACTCTGACCGTTGCACAGTCTCATGGATGTTCAATTTGTGTGTCCACCACAAAAAAAAAGATCCTAATTGACTTTCCGCTGGCATTGTTTTCATTCTGAGCGACACTTGAAAGAAAACAGACAATTTGTGTCCATGTACACAAAGCCAATAGATTGTATTCCTTGACTATTTTACGACCTGCAATTATACTTGGCTGGATATCAGCTGCTGTGGAAATATAGAGTAGCCTCGTTTTCAGAGCAAATACAAGGATCATAATTTCTTTTTTGCATCTCTCACAATGTACTTTCACAGAAAGAGGAATAACAGCCAGGGCCACGGACAACAAAGCTGGACAAATATAGGTAGAGGATAAAAGGGACTGTTGTGTGCAGAATGTGGAAAATAGGTGTATATCTATGAATATTATATAACTATATATCATATTCAACAATGATAAAAGACAAAAAGTGCCAATATACAGGTCAAGTATCTATTCAGCATATATGCTGAATAGATGTACGTGGACTGGATGATTATGTACTGCATGTACATGTAAATATGATTATGTGCTGTATGTACAGAGGAGGGATTTATATTGCCAATGTCAGATATGTACATATTCAAAGCAAATTGTGCATTAAAGCGGTAAAATGATCATCTATAACTGCAGCAGTGGGTATTATGGTGTCAGAGGGTTACTGACATTGTTTGACTGATTTAAGTGTTCATCAGAGTGACGGCCTGCAGGAGGGAAACTGTTCCTCTTAATGATGTAGGTCTGGTGCTGTGTTCTCTCCATAGATGGAAAGAGAGACTAGGCTAGAATAACAGCAGGAGAAATAAGAGATAAAAAAGAGCAGCTGTTTTAAGATGGACAGCCAGGTGAAAAAGGTGCTTTAAACTGCTCCACTATCAATTTCACAGTAAGAGAAAAATGGATTTAACCGGTGAGGGGAAGAGTAGAAAACCAAAGGAAGAGGGTGAGATAGAGTGATGCAGCTAGTGTACAGGTTCCCAGGAAGTTATTGATTTGAGGCTAATGTTGATCTTGCCACCGTAATTAAACACCTCCACATTTATGCTAGCAGAGTCGGCTAATGAGCAAAGGACAAAGAGAAAACGCCCTTGGAGGTATTACAAACACGGGAGTTGGAAATCCCACATATCTTGTTTCTTATGTGTGGCTAAGGATGCAGCAACCAGCAAGAGAAGTGATCAAGCTTTGTCAACCACGACAACATTTCTTGCAGACCTAACTCTTGAGTTCCTTCCAACAAACTGTCAAACTGGAAATAGTCTTGCCCTGCGATTTTTTTATTTTTTTTTAGAAGGCACATAACCTACTGGTATAATCATTTGCTAATTTGTTTCCCCTTCTTTGTGGCTTTGCTACTGTTTTATCGACAGCACATGTTAAACCTGTTGTTGGCAACGCGTTCCATGGAATTTCAATAGTAGTGCTACACATTACAGGCTTCCCTAAATCCTCGAGCGCCTCCACTGTGAATACGCTTTCAGTGAGGCTTTAAAGTGGGTCGAACTGGCAGTCAATGTGTATGTGATTCCACTGAAGGAGGCGCTATTGATAGTGTCAGGGATGCTAGGAGGGAATAGCTTTGGGAAATACTTAACAACAATAACTGCATCTCTTTGTATCGTGCTTTTGTGAATGTGTGTCTGCGCATACTTTAAATGTGTGTGTGCAAAGAGAAGGATCCAGTCAGTAGACGATAAATGATGTGCTCTTTCCCTAAAGTTGATAAAGTGCTCATAAATCTTGTTTCAAAGTGCGCACCAAGACCGTATGGACCCATCGGTTCTGAAGAGGAACTCTGTAGAATCATTAGTTCCAAAAAAGAGCTATTTCATGCAGTTTCATCATCCCAAGGCAATCCCTGTGTGTGTGTGTGTGTGTGTGTGTGTGTGTGTGTGTGTGTGTGTGTGTGTGTGTGTGTGTGTGTGTGTGTGTGTGTGTGTGTGTGTGTGTGTGTGTGTGTGTGTGTGTCCGCACACATGCAGCAGTTTTTAAGTGCACCCTTATCACTACTACAGTTTGGAGATCAGAGAAAGCAGCACTGCGTGGTCACAACACTTGTGTGTGTGTGTGTGTGTGTGTGTGTGTGTGTGTGTGTGTGAGAGCATGCAAGTGTTTATGTCAGCAAGAGGATAACAAAGAGAATGTGTAAGATCGAGCGTTAACCTTGACCAGGGAGCTGTCCTTGTTGAACCCCTTTCATCCTTGAGAACTGGGGCATTAAATGCATATCGAGTCCATCGCTGCAGTCACATGTGGTCCTGTATATGAAGATTTATAGGAGCAGCACGAGAAGTCACGTCAGCACTTTACAACCTTGGTTTGATGTCAACACACAGCCACAAATGCTGGGAAAAAAAAAAAAAACTGAATACACACACTCATGTGCACATACGGTATACTTTACACAACACACACACACACAGCAGTTCAAAAACAGTAAAAGATCACACAGTGAAAGATGCAGGCTCAGCTTTATTAGCTAATGCTATTTGTTAAACTCCAGACTGCGTTCCCAACTGTAGATTTCCCCAGAGGGATGGCTGAAAACAAACGACCTCCCAAGTGCAACACAGTGACGTACGTACGGGTTTCTCTGCTCCGTCTCACTTAAAAAGCTCCTCTTTTGAAATATGTTCTCTTTTCATTCCTTCAAAGCTCTTCAGCGATTTAAAAAAAAAAAGTACTTGGTCTTCTTTCTGTGTTTTTGAAATATGATGAAAACATTTCCCTCATACCCTTCAAATGGTCTAATTAAATGAAAAACTATTTCACTTCTCAAAGGTCAACAATTGGCATGTTTTCATTATTAAAATGATTCATAGAATGAAGAGGTAGTTATTTTATTTTCCTGACTGGTAAAAGCTTCCTCTTGTAACTAACCATTTATAAATCTGTTTGATTTTTAAAGTGTTTTCCAGTACAGTACAAATACAGATAGCCACACAACATGTACCCTCGGAGTGACACAACCACTACACCGTCTCACTTTCACTCTTGGACCGTATGATTTTTCTGCTTCAGACGGCAGTCACTCAAACACATTTGTTCAGGGAATATCGCCCTGTATGTTGTTCAGCAAGCCAGCATCCCTGTGCATGCTCTCTGTCGTGGTTTTAGCAAACACACTCCCTGGAACGGGCATTCAATAGTCCTCTCTGCACTTAGCATTTGGCAGAGACACTGACAAGTTGTAGCGATTCGATATATATACAGCTACAGCCAGGAAGTGGGACTTGGAACAGAAGTCTGTCTTATCCACACGCCTAATGACCACTCCGCAACGTTACAGAGAGACACGGAGAAGGAGACACTGCGGCTGCCTCGGTTTCACCGAACGAACCACAAAACTCACAGGGCTCATGAAACCTTGATGTGTGCATGCAGGCAAAACTGAGTCTGTTGCATTGAGAGAGAGGAGTGGGGGAAGAAAGGCACACATACTGAAAGACCTTCATCGAGACACTGTCAAGCTCCCTCATATGTATGTATGTATGTATGTATATATATATATATATATATATATATATATATATATACACACACACACACATAGAGTGTGAGTGAAGGATTTAGTATTGCAGTATGTAAAGCACAAGAACGAGGTTTTAGAAGTCAGGAAGAATGAATTGAATGGCTTCTTTTCCTCACAGGGCATAGTAATTATACACATTTATCATTACCAGAATCCCATCTCTGTCTTCTGAGAAGGTCAGCCAGTGTAAGAAAGGAGCTGGAGACTCGGCTAGATTGGTGCACGACAGAGAGAAATAGTGAAAGGAAAATCTACTCCTCTGTAACATTACGTGGGATGGCAATTACAACAGATTTAAGTATATATGTTGTATTGTTAGGTTACAATGACCATAATCTACCTTGTCAAACAGGCTGTGAAGGCTTGACTACTCGCCTACAGTGCATTGAAAGTACAAAATGAAAGGAAGGATAAAACAGGACAACCAACAGTGGGCATTAGGTTTCACCCAAATTTCCAGCCTCTAGAGCCTTTACATGACTTCACTTGTACTCACAGAACTACGTTTACAATGCATGACTTTAGTTCCTGCAATATTCCTGGTGTATTGGTCCGCTGAGTTAGTTTATGGCAGATAAATCGCTATCGGCATCTATTATCTTCCTGTATATTTTAATTTTGTAGTTGAGATGAGCAAAACAAATGAAGAACCCCTTTACCACAATGTTTATCAACCTGTCACGACCACGGCAGGAAATTAACAATTATCCTTCTCATTTTCCTGTTTGTTTGCCAGTGTGTGTCTGTATCCTCCGGTCTGTCGGCGTATGTCCATTTCCCTGTCTGTCTGCAGCATTTCCTCTCTATTACTGAACTATAGAGCGGAGCAGGAGATGAACAATTATTCGGCTAATTCCCACCATTGGATCAACTGTCTAGAGGTTGCAGGGGAAAAAAAACAGAAAAATCAATGGCTGTCTCTCAAATGCCCTAATGTGTGTGTGTGTGTGTGTGTGTGTGTGTGTGTGTGTGTGTGTGTGTGTGTGTGTGTGTGTGTGTGTGTGTGTGTGTGTGTGTGTGTGTACACACATGTATACATGTTAGGCTGGTGGTGGAGAGCATGTTCACTGGGCAGACGACAGCATTTTGTGTGATACGGTTTGCTCTTGATGAAAGGTCTTTCTTTAGAGATGGGAACAATCATCCTGGTGTTGACCTAACAAACACAAATTGCTCCAAGCTGTGTTTGTTTCTTGCAACAATAAAAAAAAAATGGTGTGTTGTTGTTCGATAGAGGAACACTTTGTATTACACACACACACTCGCTAACAGCATTAGGCTAGTTGACTAACAAGCCTAACATCTATTATTGTCGATGAAAAATGGAACTGCAGAATTTAAATGAATTTAGCTGACCCTCTGGTTTTCTCTTTCTTTCTTTCATGCCTTCTTTCGATGCTGATGTCACTCCTCTCCAACAAAGGTAAGACAATCACACGTGTGCTTTAGTGTGTTTATAAGTGCATGTGTATGTGTGTCAATACCAAGCAGTTGACCCAGGTTCTAATTCCAGCATATGTGTATGTGTTAAACTTAGTACCTGCAACTCTGAGCAGCAAAGATCCTTTAAACGGACGGCATCTGCAGCAGAAACGCTGTGACTGTTAAATCCCTTTATTTGATTGTATGCTTACAGAACTGCTTCTAATATATGTATTCATTAATGCAAGCTCTCACAATATTTTCACCATTTCCACTGTAACATTGTTTTGCAATATGCACTATTTTTACAGTTACTTTTCACATGCTAGTGTTAGACTATGTATCTGATGACGATGTTTCTTCATGGGTTATCATCAGTTACAACTAACATAATCATTTGGAAACCACTTATGGAGTGAGGGCTTGCATTACGTTTAGTGAAGACAGATCATTAACTCCATATCTATCTTTATCTTTTCACAATGTTTTTTTTTTGTCCTAACCTTCACACTGGGACTGCAGTTATTGACAGTGTGGGCTCCATGGTAGCTTTGACAGTTCGACCGAGTAGCAGCAAAGGGCGAGGCTTAGCAAAGTAGCTTAGCAACAACAGCATATGGAGATGGATGATTGATGTAGCAGATAGGAACGAAGTAGTAGTGTCATCCCAGTCAGTTAGCCATTATGCTAACCTTAGCCTTCAATATCAGCATGACTCTTCAGACAATTACCCTTAGGGCAGGGTTTCCAGTCAAAGGTTAAGACTTCATAGGGCGCAAGTCATGCAATACCACAAGTAAACAAACCATCGATGCCATGATATCTGAGTCCGGCTTTCCATGTAAAGGTCGCACGCTTTTCCTTTAAGCCTGCATTGGGCACTAATCGGTTGACCTCGTCTTTATTATACTTTTATCACATTTACCATCAACATTCAGTCAGCAGCTTCAAGACCAACGTGATGAACAAACTGCACAGACCTTACAAATGAATGCAGCGCATGGATATATAGTCTATGGCATATTAGTAGTTTGCTGAATGTAATACAAACTGAGGGACTGTGCCTTTGCTATAGAATCAAATACCATTTATTCCGTCCTCTTGTACAATTTTCCTCTGAAAACAGATTGGCAGTATGATAAGATCAACTTGATGAATTAAGCAGTGGTAGACATCATCTGTCATGGATTCATGATTTATCTATCCATTGTTAATATACACTGCCTTGGTAATTTGATGTCAGCTCCACATAATTAAATTTGCGAATTATGGAAGGAAGAGATAAGATTGTCTAAGGCATTTTGTGTACCGTTAAGTGAGGTCTATTTTTCACAGCCTTGCTGCATATTGCTGCAGTACAAATATGCATTTGGCTTACACCGTACCATGAACACCTGTAGAATGTAATTTCATTTAATACAACAGCTCTGTGATGAAGCTCTGGTATTTCTTGAGGCTGCAGATTCTCAGTAGTATTCCTTGCAGCATCCTGTTGTGTTGTACTGTATTTTGCATCCTTTTTAAGGTATTGTGTTCCACCTCTTTTACTACATGCTGTAAATGTCACCGAATATTTGGACTTTCTCTGGCTGTAGAATCCAAATTAAATGTTTAAACTCTTGTCCTTGGACCTCAAATTATGAAAACATAACTCCTCTTTATGGCAATCACTTACAACAATTTAAGAACATAAGGTCATATCTCATGATTGTTTCATTTCCCTCTTTAAAAATTGTTTTATCTGTTGCTTGCGTGGTAGAGATAAAATAAGCTGCATTGATCCCTACTGAGAAATGAGTCCGCTGCCGTACCAAATAAAAGGGCACACAGTCGATAAAAAGACAACAATAAAAACATCAGCTTTAAGATGATGTCCTAATCATGCTAATGCAGAACTATCATTGGCAAGAGGGGGTTGTTATTGCATTAGCTATTGGCAGATTTACACAGTGTAAAACGTAATGAGACAATGTACACAGCTGCTTGTTAGGCTGGAAATATAACAGCACAGTGAAGTTTAGAGCGTGAGTCGTACACCACGACAGAAGCAACCTTGTATGAAACATGGCGCTGCCAATATCAAACGTGACTCGGTTCAAATGGAAACACAACATACTAACGTGTTGCGTGTCAGCTCTGCTCTATGCTGTATGTTTGGAGTACTTTGTGGCTCTGCCATCCCGTGAAAGGGCATTTGCCCTGAAGGAATCAGTTTTGCTGTGACATTTTATTTCTTCATGTAAGGTTTTCAGGGCGGTTTGCTGCTCAGCTGTACTGTTTTTGACTGCCATCCAAACAAGGCATTTGTAAAATGGCACGTTATTTATTTTTGTTTGCATACCCTGTCAAGCCAGATTTACCGTAGCAACTCTTCGAAAGTCTTGATTCTTTTAAGCCCCCAATCCACGTTCCCTTAAAACGCCATCCAGAAACAACCCAAAATATAATCTTGAGCATTCGATTCCCTCAGAAAAGCTCACAGTTGGCTCGTCGTCTTGGTCTTGGGACAAAAAATAGTTGTGGTATCTTTCTTCTTCCATGAAATACACTTATACATTTGAGCTTTTAAACGGGTGGCTAACAAATCCAAGTCTTAAGTTTTAGTCTATTATCTGGCTGTGAAGCATGCTATTTTGAGTGTGTGTGTGTGTGTGTGTGCGCGCATCTGGAAAGAGGGTGTTGCTGGAGCTAAATGGAAGTATAGTATTTATCCCCAGAGCTAGAGTCAGAAATAGCAGCGGAATGGTTGAGAAAATAGCTGGAGGAACTGTTAAATCTACACTTTGACATCTCTCTCTCTCCCCACTACCCATTTGGAGTCATGGATGCCAACACACACACACACACACTCACACACACACACACACACACACACACACACACACACACACACACACACACACACCTCATTACATCTAATCACAGTCTGAGACCCATCATCATACATACAGACCTTCACTCTCAAGTGGCAGGACAGTTAAGACAGATATTGTCGTGTTTCTGTTCGTTTGTCAGCGTGGGCATCTTCTCTCCGCCTCTCTTTCCCCACCTTTTTACACGTATGGATACAGCTTGGATTCTGCCTGCCTCAGTTAGCTAGTTATTTATCCAGTTAGTCATTTATGTAACCTGGCAGGCAATAAAGCCCACAGAAGTCAGTGACACTTTGACTTTTAGTGATATTTGTATCCCCATTAAGCAAATAAGCAGCCATCCTTTCAGTCAACCCACCGCCAAGCGAATTCTGTTAATTAAGCATCGGTTGTCTCGGGATCGGTCAGGATCATAAGTGTTCCGAACATGGTCGTCTACGGCTGAAGGGGAGAGAGCGAGAGGTGTGTGGTCTTTCGTGAGGCACTGTCATATTACAGCGGTGGAAGCAATGGAGGAAGAAAAAGAGCGGCTGAAGGGAGAGGAAGAGAAGGAGTGACTAATGAGGTCAGGGGGATGAGTGACAGAAATGAGGTAGAGACAGGGAGATGAGGAGCAGCGGGGAGGAAGATGTCTGGAGGTCAGCGAGTGTGTCATCTGAGTTATTGTATGAATTGGAAAACACACTCAAGCACACACAAAAACACACACTCAGGCAGAGCAGCAGGATGCCAGTGCCGCTTGCAATAATCTCCTCATCCATCAACTGTATTATAACAGATCCATCACGGTCCGAACACGTCTGTTCCAGCCTACGCTGCCACACGCATGCATACATATTTGAAGCATGGGAGAAGATCAGATATTGCGTACAGCTGATAAGTGCTTACCTATAACCAGATATCTATCACTATTTTTTTTTTTTTTTTTTTTTTTAATCTAACATCGACAGGCATATTGCTTCAGAGAAATGAGATATGAGAAATGCCAGGCAGGAAAACGAAATCATTTTTAGATAGGAGATTATCATTTCTTGGCAACAGCCCATACCCTCTCACAAACCAAAGGGGAAATTGTAGCTCTGATATATATATTTTTTTTCTGTTCTAAGTAAGATTTCCACTATGAACTACCACTGGCCTCTGATACCCATCACGGGTTATTTATGAAGATAGATTTCCGACTGCAGTTTGCCTTTTTGACATATTACTTGACGGCTTTAGATGCAGTGTGTAGCCACTCAATTAATCACGCATCCCATTAAAAAAAAAACAGCATTTCCTCACGTAATTGTGGCAAACTATATGTAGATGAGATGATGTTTTTCAAAATATATAATAAAAAAAAAAAGTTTTATCTTGTAGCTGTATTTACATGCATCTGGCAACACCAGCAGTGTTTTCCAAATGTACCATGTATTTAATTGATTTAGTTTGAATTCATAAACAGCTGGTGTGTGTGTGTGTGTGTGTGTGTGTGTGTGTGTGTGTGTGTGTGTGTGCGTGTGCGTGTGTGTGTGTGTGCGCGCCTTGTTTCTGCTCGTTTGCATGGCTGCGTACATACAGAAACTGGTACATGCATCAAACAGCTTTCTTTAAGATGGTCTTGGATAAAGCATGGATGTGTACTGGTGCATAAACACAGCACTAGCACACTATTGGAAGGCTTTCAGTTAGTGACAGATTTTACTTTCAGCAGTCCATGAGTTGTCAATTGAACACATTTTCATTCCTGTGAGCACTTCTCATCCATGTTGCTTTTACAGTCAACAATTAAAGTGCATTTTTTTACCTTTGAAACAGCAAAAACAGTCTCACCGCAAGGTCCATTTAAAAAAATACCATTTGCTTATGTTGTTTGTTTACACATATTTAGAGAATTATCTAAACAGCAAGCCTGCGAGTTGTTTATCCATGCTTGTATGCTTTTATGTGGGGTGAACTTTAAAAGCCGGCTTTATATCAGATATTTACCCCTAATCAAAGCTTAGCTGAAAGTCACTTTTGACTTCTTCGGCGCTGCATAGTGTTACTGGCTGTCTCTAATGATAAAGTGAGACACATTTACTTTAGTCAAGTGACTCATTATGAAGTCTGATTGCAGTCGCAATGAAGCATCTGCCAAAAGGCTCAATGCTTATCATCTGGGAAAAGGGGTTGAAAGTTGTGTGCGAGTGCATGCATGTGTATGTTTGTGTTCTCTGTTGATTCAGACAGGAGGAGACGTACTCAGCTGAGTGCTTTTATCATCAGACAGAACTGCCCTGAAAGTTTTCCGCTGTATTCCCTCCGGGTGGACACGCACTGCATTTTGGACTAATTAAAGTGATATTTCATTTTGGTGCAACATTTACAGTTCTCACTAGTTATATCTTCATTCGAGTTCCTGAGAGATGAATCAGCAACATCGGCTGCCCCGGTAATTAACAATGACTTTCAAGGTTCGAGAAATTCACACATTAAACACTTTTGTTATATAAAGTGACATTGTCATGCAATTTGATGTGTTTCCGTGCGGATAACTTTGCCACGAGGTAATTTAGCCCCATTATTAATGATTCAACTCTGATAGGAGTTTGGGGAATAAAACAAAACGGTTCAACTGCAGTAAGTCAGAAGGTTCCTCCATCAGTGCTGAGGCAGAGATCACGTACAGCAGTGAGAGATCGTCAGGTGTGTCGTGGGAAAATGTCCAATTTCACTTAATCGGTCCAAAACAATATTATTTACTTGCTGCAAATAATTTCCCATTGTTGAGCGTCTGAGCCTGCAATATAGTGGCTGGCTAAGTAATAAATACTCTTCTGTGCTAGTGGGTGGCAGTAGGTAGTGTAATAATGACCTTAAGTTAATTTAAGATGGCACTACGAAATATCTGAAAAGGAAAAATGCAGACTCAGAACTGGGCCCTGGACTAAATAACCCAGATGAAACGCCTAGTAAGGATCAACACATTGAGAGACTTGTCAATACATTGTCAGCATACAGTCAGGTCCATAAGTATTTGGACTGTGACTTATGTACACAACCCCAATGGATTTGAAACTATTCAGTCAATATGTGGTTGAAGTGTAGACTTTCAGCTTTAATTCAATGTCGAAAACAAACAAAAAAATCACAAAGACCGTTTAGGAATTACAGCCGTTTCTACACAGTCATCCCCATTTTCAGAGGCTCAAAAGTAATTGGACAAACTAACATAATTGTGAATGTAATCATTATTTTTTAATACTTGGAGGGAAATCCTTTGCAGTCAATGATTGCCTGAAGTCTGGCACCATAAGCGCTGAGTTTCCTCCCTTGAGATGCGTTGACAGACCTTTTACTGCAGCCTCCTTCAGCTGCTGCCTGTTTGTGGCTCTTTCTGCCTTCAGTTTTATCTTAAGTAAGTGAAAAGCTGCTCACTTGGGTTGAGATCAGGTGACTGACTGACTTGGCCATTGAAGAATATTCCATTCCTTTGCCATAAGAAGCTCTTGGGTTGTTTTTACAGCATGTTTTAGGTCATTATCCATCTGCACTGCGAGGCGCCATCCAATCCGTTTTGTAGCATTTGGCTTAATCTAGTTCAGCCCTAAACACCTCAGAACTCATCCTGCTGCTTCTATCAGCTGTGACATCATCAATGAACACCAGTGACCCTGTTCCTTTTGGCAGCCATACATGCCAAAGCTCTGCCTGCCGCCTCTTCCCATCATTCTGGTACAAGTTCATCTTGGTTTCATCTGTCCAAAGAATCTTTTTTCTGAATCTGGTCAAACTTGTTTGGATGTTTTCTGTTATAATGAGGCCTTCCTGTTCTTCAGTGGTACCAGTGGTTTGCACCTTGTTGTAAACCCTCTGCATTTAGATTCATGAATGCGTCTCTTGATTGCCGACTTTAACAATGGAACACCTACCTCCTCCAGAGTGTTCTTGACTTCAGTAGATGTTATGAAGGGCTTTTTCTTCACCACGGTACACCAATTTATTTAGCCTAATAATGGCCTCCTTCACTGGCTTTGCCACCTTTTTGGTCCGCATGCTGAGAGTTCCAAGGACCAACTACCAACTGCAAATCAAACATTTTGAATCCTATTGTTGGCATCATTTGTCATGAAATAGTGACAGAATAGGCCACATCTGGCCATGAAACCGTTTGTCAGACAATTGTAGATCTTGAAACAACAGACATGTCCTAATTAGCACATGTTCTCATGAGGTCATGCTTTCATTAGGACATTTAAAAAGAACTCTAATTGTGTTGGACTGAGACTGCGGCAGTTACTGTACATGGTGATACATGTTGCCGTCCTATCTCGAGTAACATGATAGGGACAGTCTGATACATGGTTTTATGAAAACAATAAGTCCCGCAACACATGCTGTGTTTCGATCACTGCTGGCCTTGGTAGTATCTTTGCAGACCTTCTGTTTGTGACCACTAGAGAGCAAACGTGTGAAAGTCAGATTTTTGCAATTAAGCCTCTTTTTTTCTCTGCATACACTCACACATCTAACTTTTCATATCCATCTCTCTGTGGACACAAACAGACACACAAAAATGCCAGTGATACACACACAAAGACACACACAGGCACGCACACATCCAATAAGTTCATATCTGGGTCTGAGTGGCTACACACAGTAAAACCTCTGTTGTGCTGAAACACCAGGTTTCATATCACACGTGTTATAGCCAGATCTGTCATCATCTCTGGAGCCTGTGTGTATATACGTGTGTGTGTGTGTGTGTGTGTGTGTGTGTGTGTGTGTGTGTGTGTGTGTGTGTGTGTGAGTGAATACGTGCTTTTGTGTGTGCGAGTAAAGACTTGAGCCATGAGCAGTCATCCAGAATGCTTATCTAGTAAATCCAACAGCTTGACCGCTTTTTGCTGTGGCAGCAACACACACATTCTATGACACGCATAGCTCACAGACACAGACACACGCACACACACACACACACACACACACACACACACACACACACACACACATTCCTGACATGCCAGCATATCGACAGTGCCATCATCTGAGCTAAGATCTGGCCATTCTCATCGCTTTGAAGTCCCAGTTGCAATACTGTGTGTGTGTGTGTGTGTGTGTGTGTGTGTGTGTGTGTGTGTGTGTGTGTGTGTGTGTGTGTGTGTGTGCGTGCGTGCGCGTGTGAGATATACTCTTTTTTTCCAGTTTGGGGTTTAAAACATATTCTCATCATTTATTCTTTATTTTCCTTCCTTTTTTCCTTCTTCCTTTTGTTTTCTCTTTCCTCTCTGTTTGTCATTCCTCTCGCTTCTGTCCATTCAGATGAGATTAAGAGATTAAGAGCACGGTGTTGCAAGCTTCTGTACCACTGCTGCCTCTGTCAACCTGTCTGAGCCCGTCTTCATCTCACAGTTAACACTTCATTCAATAGTTAGGCAAAGTGCACATTCTTTCTGGATACTTTGCTACTTGATGAGGACACTCAGAGCAGGTGTGTGTTCATGCCCTTGAGTGTGTGGGTCTGCCTGGTCAAACTCTTCTTGACCCTGTGAATCGAACCACATCCGCTGAAGACGCAGTTTGAAATAGTGGTTACACTCTCAGAGAAGCAATGCCGAGCTTTGCATCCCAGTCTTTAGTACAGTAGCTTCATAGACACTTTGGTAAGATTAACTTATTGTTTAATAAGATGTCTAATTATTTCAACTTTTTTAACACTAGCAGGCTGATACTATTTATGCTGTTTCCTGCATGTTGGAGAGGAACAGATTTAATTCCCCGCTAATCCACCATTTAACCCAGATGCGGGCAGACACATGCACACAGACTACTAATTAGCATGATGATTGCTAATGCATGCAAATAGCATCTGTCAAACAAACCTCATGTTCATGTGTTTGTGTATTTGAGGAATGAGAATGAGTTTGTACATTTATTCTGTGCATGTTGCCTGCGATCATATTTCTACAGTAGGTCTATTTTTCTTTTTATGTTGACATTTAACTTTTTAAGTAAATAGTTATCATGCATCATGCATTTTATGGTGCATAAAATGCATGATGCATGATGTTTCTTAAATTTCACCATCAGTGCATTCTAACTTATGAACTGCTAGGTTTCATGGATTATCGTGTCAAAGGGGAAATATTAATTAAGGATATTATTTGAAAAACAAATAACTTTTAATTGATAATACAAACACTATGCCGTGGGAGTAAAGTAGACAGTGCATCAATCAAAAGAGTAAGGCCTGCACACTGTGCCCAAGCAACACGTTAATTTAAGTAGAAGATGTTTCATTCTCTGTTGGACTACATATGTAGTTTACAGTCATTACTCTTGATTCACTTCATTGATGCGCTGTGTGTATGCCCATGCTCCTTCTATATCAACAATGTGGCACAACCCAAATAGGTTAACATACAGAAGGCTATGTTCCTTGTGAGAAGAGACATTAAAAGGTTAAAGGCACAATCGTACATATATCGTATCTATTCCTAGCATAAATGGTTTATTAGTGAAATCATTTCACAGGTTTTGTTATTCACGGTCTACCATTCAACGTGCATGCTTTACAATGATGATTAAGAAGGATTTTTAAAAGATGCATCTTTTACATCTGTACAATCTTGTTTTTATAGATGATAATATTTGGGAATATGTCTGCGTCAACCCCAGCACCACAACAACAGAGAAGTCAACATTAGCATGCAGTGTGATGTGCATTCTCACTCCTGTTCCCCCGGCTCTTTCTCTCTCCCTCCTTCCGTTCCTCCCACTGCATTCTCCTGACTTTTGAAGTGCACAGCGAGGCAGAGCCGCAGAGAGTGAGACAGACAGCCAAAAGGAGTGTAACGGACAGTTTGGGCATTGTCCAACCCGTTTTTTTAGAGCACTACAGCAATTTCTATATCTCTAAGGGCCTTTATGAACAACCAAATTGAGAATATCAAGAAAAAATTGGACTCAACAAATTTACTCTTCCCCCTGTTCTCCTGGGAAGAAAAGCAAAGCGAAGTGAAGGGGAAGGTGGAGGGCGATGCTCTGACAGAAAATACAAGCAGTTCCAATAACACTAAGAAATATTTTAGACAGGTTTCTCTAACTATCAGCCGCCAAAATTACCTTTAACGGGGCCAAAGATGTCAAAGCCACACTGCTTGATGCACAAAGAAATGTACTGGTAGAGATAGTGACAGTGTACGAAGAGGGCCACGCGGGAGCATCAGCACTTTAGGAGCCTGTGTGTGTGTGTGTGTGTGTGTGTGTGTGTGTGTGTGTGTGATCTAGAGAGGGAGAGAGAGAGAGAAAATGCCCTCAGGCAGTGAACAGCACACTTACTTTTCCTATGCACTGATATACATCTTTATTCCCCAATGAATTGCATCACACACACACACACACACACGCACCTCTCTCTCGTCCCCTCTCAATGTCAGTTTCCATACACAGTCTGCATAACTGTGGCGATCTTCAAAAGAGTTTGCAAGGAGAAAGGACAGACCGAATGTGTCTGCTGTCATGTAGAGCCGTTCTGCCTGAGCCAGCGACACACACAGAGTAATGTGTGTTTCTGTGAACTTGCAGGCTAGGAGAGTGGATGCTGCAGTGGCGCTGGCTAGAGGGCGGAGTGAGGTGTGTGCTTCTTGTCAAATAAGTCAGACGTAGGTGAGAGTGGCACTTTTTCAACAGATGAGCTGGGAAAGGCTCTAGAGAATCCTGTCACTCCAGGGACCATTTCAGTGTGAGTATATGCTGTAATTGTGGTGTTTGATAACGGGGCTTTTCTGTGCGTGTCATGGCCTTTTTTCTTCTTTTTTTTGAAGGCCTGCTGCAGACCATAGGGATGCACCGATACAATTTTTTTTTCAGTCCAAGTACATACATTCGGGTACTTGCCGATATCAAGATATGAGTACTTAGGAATACCATTACAGCTCTAACAAGGACTTAGTTTTGGGCGTACGCTGCAGCTGGCGGTATGATGTATTTCACATGTTTTGCAGAGAGTCCTTGCCTTATAGTTAGATTGTACTTTAATCTAATTGTCTACTCGATATATATTACATAAAATCCCTCAAGCCCTTTGTTTCAATTACACTTCATCATTTGAGATTGGTTTGCCTTACGCAATTTTTGTTTCACTAGAAGTGGTGGGCACTAGCAAGAGGCCTGAGCAAGATGGATTTGATTATGCTTTATTGAAATAAACTTCTTCTTGGTGGATGAGATTAAACTCTGTTCATGGATGATCACATATTGTATGCTCTAGGATATCAGTAAGCTCTGAATGTGTTAAAAATGTATGTTAGCCAAGTCCAGATAGAACTTGGTGCGCTGCAGTTGTCTTAGAACACGTGAAAGGCGCCATTTCATGATTCGTTAAATCATAACATCTTGATTATTAAATAGTATGTTCAAAATGATTGCTACAGGACAAACTGAAAAGGGAAAAAAATGTCTCTGGGGTGTCTACCAAGAGAATTAAAAATCACATTCTGTGATATTTTCAAGTAAAACAACAGGCCAAATATAAGTTTGTTTAGTTTAGATTCTGCTCTAAGGAATAGATAAATACTTTGACTTGATGAAGGTTGACATCAGTGAGCGAGACACACACACACACACACACACACACACACACACACACACACACACACACACACACACACACACACACACACACCACAAGCAGTTTGACATCCTGCTTGTTCGTCTTGAGCAAAGCTACTGTCAGTGTTTGTACCCCAGAGCCAGCTACTTTAAGAGCATCAGCAGTTTGGGAGGGGAGTACTTTTGTGTGTGTGTGTGTGTGTGTGTGTGTGTGTGTGTGTGTGTGTGTGTGTGTGTGTGTGTGTGTGTGTGTGTGTGTGTGTGTGTGTGTGTGTGTGTGTGTGGACACGAGCATTTTAAATGTGCATCTCTGTCGTGTATGGGACAGCCAGCCAAATGAATCAGCAAAGCAAAGCCACTCTCCTGGCCTTTACTGCGAGACCTCTTTTAAAAACGCACTGAAACCTTACTATAACCTGAACATCCATAATTTAACACACACACACACACACGCAGGTACTTTACTTTTAATATATATTCAACACAGACACAAATGTAATGTTTGAAATGTTCTTTCAGAAGGTGAGATGAGCAAGAGATGCAGGGCATGTGGGTGTAAGGATGGATCGTAGTGAGTGAGAGGAAGAGAAACTTGGGCTGGCAACATTAACGGAGGTGATCACTGACTGACTTTCTTTTGATGAAATCCTCAAAACAATCATTGCTATTCAGAAGATTGTGGTAAAAATGTCATTGGCCATATGAGATGGGACAGTTACCTAGACTCCTCCACAGTCTTACGTACCACATCGCTCCTGCATGTGGCCTTAAAATCTCCAATTAATGCAATGGGTTTGTCATTCCTTTCTCAGTTTAATTCCCTACAAATATAAATGTGTGACCAGACAGACTTAAAGGGACATTTTCATCATCACAAACATCTGCTCTGAATCAAATAGACACCTTGCATTTTACAGATTGTATAATCATTCACTACTTTCATACACACTGCATTCATCTGCATTCATAGAATAATGTTCACTGGTAAGGGAGGGGGGATTATCTAATTTAATGCTGTTGGTCGCATTTAACTGCCTTGATGAGGCTTTCAGACAAGTGGGGCTTCATCCAGAACTGGTTTGAGGAATTTAAACAAATGAATGAGAAGTAACCCTTGAGGAGAAAGAGTGCATTGTTTCACATGTGTAGAGAGATTGAGGAGCAACAACAGCAGGTGGAAATCGGGTGCTTTGTGACTTTGTGTGGTTTAACTTGGCACCTTGCTGCCATGATGTCGAAGTGCACAGGATGTGTGTGTGTGTGTGTGTGCACTTTAACATCACTTTTAGGTGTAGTTGTAAGAGCAACAGAAAAAAAAAATAAAACTTTAATAGCTGACATTTCATACTTTTAGTTATAAGAAAAAAATAATCATAATATTGATCTTTACGCACAGCCATCTTGAACTGGGGCAATGAAAGAACATGCCAAATTAAATATTGAATTCTGGCTTTAAGATGAGCCTGGTGTCCTATTTGTTTTACTTGCTTTTAGGTCACTGATGCCTCATGGCAGTGGTTCTCAAATGTTTTCTGTCATCATGCTCCTCTTCAAAAGTGAAGAAAAAAAATGTTTTTACCAACATTAAACATAGATTTTGCATAATATCTATGTTAGCCAAACTGAGGACTTTTTCAGTATAATGTGTTTAATTTAATTTAGCATCGTTGAGGAAAAAATGGGACACGGGCCTGGTCCCTCAAAATGAATATTTCTCTGTCATCTTTTTCTATGTAACTATAACATGCATCCTGTTCTATGTGTCATATGAGAGAGTATAGTAGACATGGGTATGGAGAACATGAGGCCGAAGACATCCACACATGACTGACAGCATATTCCGGGCACCATATTTGCCACTTAGAAATGTTTGCCCACACACTTCATCTGTTCGCGGCTCATCTCACAGATGACCTTCCTCTTTAGAGCTATACTGAGCCAGTGGCGGGCGCTGTTGTCATGAGGAACGCCACATTAGCCACCAACCAGCTGGGAGGCGCAATGTGACCTGCTCATTACGCTCTGCTTTCCTGTATACCATTAGCAGGCCCATTTTATCCATGATTACTGCGCATAAAGGCTTCAAAAAGCTGTATTGAACATCACTAAAGCTCATCCGCTCATTACCTGCACCTCGCCTCCATTCAGGCCAATAAGAGCCATTTCAGCCTTTATTTGTTAATTGAAGACCAGATTAATTTGAATCCAAAAGATGATGAACAAACGGCTCACCTTCACATGTCTTTTCAGGGAATTTACTTTTCAGAAATGATATAAGCTTCATGGCGACACCTTTGATCCCACAGTGATTGTACTGTATTTGACATCATATTGAGTCTTGCTACATCCTCGTTTGTGATGTAAAAGTCACAAAACTGTATCTACTACACTGCTATGTAACACAGCTACACAGCTAGCTATTGTGGGACTGAACAGTTGTATGTTGTTGTTTTAATAACAACTATGTTTCCTTTTCTGTATTCCAGAAGTAAAAACTATGCTTCATGGACACTAGCATAGAGCTGTATTGGTTTGTGCTTTATTAACAATTGAAGGCCCTAATATGGACATGCTGTGTACCTGTCCAATAGTACTGCATCTTTACATTGCATTATTTCACAAGCTGTAACTTTAAAATGCAACACATTGGTCCCTGGAAATCTTCTCTGGCATCAAGTAGGCAAATCAAACTGCAGGGGATTGCAACTGCATTGGATCCTACAGTCCATCACATCTTGTGTGGCTAACATAATTACTAACATTTAGTGGTCTGTGAAAAACTGGCCACTTTTGCACATGACTATTCTGATTGAGTGTGCTGTGTAACAAGGATGACTCGAATGCATTTTAAACAAAACTACAGCCGCCACAACAAAAAAAATAGCATGAAAATGAATGGTTTACTTAAAACCGCATACATTTAAAGAAGAGTCAAGGAAAACGTTGACCTTGGAGGTTTCCTCATGCTGAGTAGGAGTCGCTGCCGTTCCATCCTCATCTCTGCTTAAACTAAGAGGAGAAACCTTGAATAACTGAGAGCACTGCCGTGAAAAAAACAACAAATCTTTCCTCAATAGAACAACAATCTGTACAAGTCTAACGATGGGTGTCAAAAGAGACGTCGGGCAATCCTCTCTCTTTTTCACTGGCCTTCTTTCACCTCCTCAATCTCTCTCTTGTCTGATGTAAGGTTACAGAGCGGGCTATTATCTGTCAGGAGCTCATTTTCTGGTTCCCACACTCTGCCACTGTGGCCGATCGGCATCTGATGGGATAGACGGTGTCAGAGCCCTAATCCTAATGATCTGTCTGGTGAGAGAGAGAGAGAGAGTGAGTGACGAGTGGAATTAGGAAAAGATAAACAAGCATAATAGTCGGGCGGTTCTGGGAGAAAAGAGACGGGAGGAACAGAAAGAGCGCCTGAGACTGACTGAGAGAATAGGGCTGCAGAAAGAGAGCGGGTGAGATGAGTGAGCGCTGGAATCGTCGCGCTAAGCTGCTGAACCGGCCCGTCGCCGTCACTCACGCTGCCCTCATCTGCCCTACGGAGCTTTGCTTTCTCACCGATGCCGGCTCTATCTCGTGCCTTTTGTATTCAGTGCTTGCTTCAAACATGGCTGCCAAGGTGTTCAAATAGTCAAGAGTGCATAATGATGCATGCATTCACAGGATCCTTAAGGGGCTGAGAGGCCTCAGCGGTTTGATTCCAGCCAGTGACTCAAAGAGAATCGGGAGAAAATGTTGTTTTTAGATGAAGTGCAGGACTGCTGCAGAGCTACACAATCAAATGGCCATTCATGCACACATACAAAGAGGGACACACACTATTGCTCATGTCTATGTAAATGATGGTCTTTACTAAGTGCTTTCAATGTGTTAGTCATAGTTAGACTATTGTAGGACTGTAGAGTTTGTCCTTAAAATCCTAGCCATGGGATCATCTTCTGAACATTCAAAGCTTGAATCTGCATCTCTCTCTCTGTCTGTTTGTCAAGCTCTCTTTCAGACAGTCCTTTTTTTTCCCTCCCTGTCTCCCATCACCTCTCTCTTTGCAACATTATTCTCTCCGTCTGTGTTACGTCTTCTCGCGCATCCTCTCTCTGGCTCTCAATCCCTGTCCTGTTATTTTTTTCATCACCCTGTCCATTCTCGCAGTTACTTTGTCAAGACCTCATTGATGGAGTGTTGGAGAGAAGTGAGCGAGACCTCAGGTCAAGGATTGTTTACTGTGAGCCTTGTTGTGAATACAAAAAAAAAAAAAAAGAGAGGGCTGCCAATCAAACATGAGTCTAAACTGTAAAAGAGAGTACTTCTGACCCCATGTGAGTGCAACATCAGCAATCCACAATAACTGTTAACACCAGGTATCAGTTCAGATTCATCTCTGCTGGCTGAATCTCTTAACTTGTCTTTGCATATAAAATAGGGTTAAACTGACCAGGGCATGGAATAAGGAATGTGTACAACCCACACACAAAGGGACGAACAAATCCTGTAAATGCTCAGATGTGAATCCAGAGGTTAAAATAGAAACTTTTACTTATGCAATCTTTTGTTTTCTGCCCTGCTGTTAATTCATATCTGTTGACATTTGCATCTGCCAATCAACCAAAACAGAGCATATCAGAGTTAATAAGCTGTAAATTAAAGTGTGGGAGTTTCTTTTACTGATAACTGTTCTGGGGTCAAAGATATCGCCAACCTTTTGTCGAACATAAGAGATGAAAAAAGAGAGAATGTTTCTATGTATTTCTGTGTTCGTGCCTTTTCATAAACCTATGGCAATAATCTGTGAGAGACGACAGCCTGTAAAGTGGCATCATCTGGCAACTGTCAGAAAGACTGCTTGTTAAAAACAAAAAAAAAAGCTTTTGACCAGATTTATTTATCTATTTATTATCATTTCAGCTCAGGTGGCGTTGTAATCATCAATACAACACCACAAGATAGTAGTAAGGCAGGGAACAGATGTTCTGGGTTTGTGCTGCATAGCCCTATTTGTTGTTATCCACTTCGATGTTGTGAGACTTTGTAATTCTACTCCTGGCTGACGGCAAAATTGCCCATCTGTGATGCCTCGAAACATTATCAGAGTATTATGACAAAAGCCATCACGTCTATGCTGGCTGATTGATTGTGTCCTTTGATCACGTAAATGCCAGTCACGAAAAAAGAAAAAAAACCTGCTGAATGAAACTCTGATCAAAACAAGAAGAGGCAGAAAATACAAGAGAGTGAGCGATTGATTGGGAAAACTACTTAAAGTATATTGACCGGTTACTGCAGGTCGACAATGAAAAAGAAGGGATTCTAGAAAGATGTGTGTAAAAGGCAAATTGAGACAGAAAAATATCTATTGATTCCTGCTCTTTTGTGTTAAAATGTTAGATTCATTTGGAGTCATTGATTTGGCACATACCAAATCAATGCGCATTGAAACTTACTGCTACTACACATGAATATTTGATGCAGCAAGTGTGCTGTTAGCCAGAATAGCATGCTGGGCATGTACTGAAGGAGACAGATGGATACTTAGTTGATAGTAATGTGTTTCTGTATGTCTAAAGTACCAAAAGCTTCATAGTAGCCTTGATTTTGTCCCCACGACTCCTGAGAAATATATTCAGTGTCTATCTGTCTTTCTGGCTATTCAGTTATAATGCTCCTCCTGTAGGATCCTATGGGGTTCCAGGGCAGGTGGGGTATGTAATCCCTCCTGTATATTCTGGGTCTCCTCCAAGACCTCCTCCCAGTTAGACGTGTCTGGAATACCTCCACAGGGAAGTCTAGGAGGCATCCTAATCAGATTCCTGAAACCACCTCAAAAGGCTCCTTTCAAAGTGAAGGAGCCGTGCTTTTATTCTGAGCTTCTTCCAGATGTCTCAGGGCCTCATCCGCTCCCTAAGGATGAGCCCAGACACCTTAAGAAGGAAAGTCCTTTTATCTGCAATTTTGTTGGGTCACAGTCCACAATCTGAGGTGGCACACTGAAGCCACCGTCTGAAAACATAAAAGAAATGTCTCTACTAAACCTTCAAAGTGGCTAATTATGGGTATTTGGTTTCTAAAACGGTTTATCTCACCAATTCCATTTCCTCTTTCATAAGAAGTAATAATTATGCATGAAATCCATTATAGATTGTAATACTTCTCTACAATGAAGGCTGCAGGAGATCTGCAATGTTTTCAGTGATAGTTAACTGAAAATGAATTTGAGATGACTCATGACATTTCCCTTGTCTTTTAAATTAGATTGTGCTTGGTGTTACAATACAATATGTCATTTGAATTACATGAAATATGTCTGCAGATTTATTTCACACAAACTCATGTTGATTCTGCTTAAAGGAAATGTAAATCTCTTAGCATCACTGTAAGACGTTGCATGTTAAAACTTGTACGATGTAAAAAGGTTTAGGAAAAACATCATGGTTGGGCTTTAAATAAGCATGAAAACATAAACAACGATAAGTATAATAAACATGTTGAGACACGAAGGTAGAAAGTCCTGTGATTGTTTGACCAATCCACCTCCCCTCCCAAACCTCCATAAGTCTTTTTTCTTTTGTTCGTTATTCTACCACATCAAACAGCTGGAGCATTGTTGTCTGAGCATCTTAATAATGATGGATGGTGGATGAGTTTACATTGAAAGCCCGCTGTGTCTCATACGATATTTGGCGCCCTAGGAATGAGAAGAGGCTGGGAGTCTTGGACTGATTTATACCCGACCCAACCATCTCCTCATCCAGACTCGTTTAGCCTTCTGCTTTTGTGTTTTTTGCCCCACTAAGCATTACTACAGCAAGCTGTTGGTCCATGTCAGTCTCTGATTTGTTTACAACTGCTTCATATTTGAGATTGGAGAGAATATCTATGTCATTTTTGCTTATTTGTGTGTTGCATCCCGATTTTAGAACCGATCTACTAAAAATGCACTTGCAATTGTTATCCTGTTTTTCTGTTTTTACTTTACCTGTTAAGTAATTCTGCGGGTCAGGGACATGGTTAGATGAAGATAGAATCCCTGAAGGTTCATCATTCTTTTCAGGGATGATTGAATCTATTCTGGATGTGATACACACACATAAGCACACATTATCTTTACAGTGCTTCTACCCGCATACACATTTCGGGGACAATCTAATTAATCAAGTTCATTGTTCCGTCTCTTTCTTGTGTTGCTTTTCTCCTCCTTTCTTCTAGCAGTTAAAAAGAGAAAGAATACGTAATGAAGATAAACGGTATAAGTTTGGTATAAGGTGTCAGGTTTTCTGGAACTGAAGGAGATTTCTGACATTACCACCTTGGAGGGCAGCTGTTACACCGGCTTTGCTCAAGCCATGCCTTCTGTGACTAATCCAATCTTTACAGGATGGGGAGCTGCCTGGCTCGCTGATTGCTTGGCTTGTCTGTGGTTTATTGGCTGGCTGGTTTGCTGGCTGATTTGCAGACGGAAGCTAGCTGTGTGAGAGGCTTTCATTTGCAGTCTGCTGTCTGGTTGTGCCTTGGCTTCTGTAACTAATCTAATCTTTATTGGGTGCTGGTTGGACGGTTGGCATATTGTTTTTGCACTTGTTGGCGGTAAGTTGAGGGGATGAGCATATTTTTGTTTCTTCTTTCTATTACACTACGAGGCAGCAGCCAATGTGGAGCGAGGGTGTACTTATAGAGGATCTTCGACTAATACCCCATGATAACGCAGAGTGAATTCCAGGATAAGACACTGGATTTGTCATTTGGTTCCTGCCTAAGAAAAGTAGAAGGGACCGTTAATGCGATGGTGCTTAGCTGGTTCTCATGGCTGAAAGCTGCTAAAGTGACCAATTGTGTAATAAGCTTGCTGGCTGTTGGACAGCTCGTCCCTTGATGTATATATTGCATGTATTTGGTTTTGATTGTGCAACAAAAGCATGCGACTCATAAAAGGTATATTGTTCACAGCGTGAAAATATAACCACATGTAACAACAGTCTGGACCACAGGAGAAGAAAAGAAGACCACACAGATGAGAGTGAGGGATAATAAAACACAAAACAAGGAGAGTACCACAGCAAATTACTACAACAAACCCATGCTGTGAAGCCCTTGACCAAGTTTCAAGCTTTCCAGCAGCTTATAACCCCCCGAAAGTTACCGAAATCCTTGAGACAGTTAGAGAATACAACCAGACACAACCCTTTGATGCTGAACTGTCCACGACGAAACCTGGCACCTGACTAAAAACAAGCAATAGACTGCATGTAAATGTACTTATATAGCAGCGTGTTTTATCTGTTTACCTGTATTGCCATAGCACAGAATTGGATTCCATGTTGCAGCAGAACCAGCTCTTACCTGTCAACCCACAGTCCAATTTATCACAGAGTGGGCCGGACCAAAAGAAAACAGGGTTATCTTATCTTAATGAGGGAGAGAGAGAGAGAGGGAGGGACAGGCTGGGAAGGATTCTTAATTTGACTGGCTGACTATATCTTCAATGCATTTATCCAGCATGACTTTTGCATCAAGTGCTTTAGTAAAAAAAAGCATATTCTAGATTCGTCCTCAATAGCCTGCTATTTTATTAATAACCTTTGTGGATTTCTGTGTACAGAATACGAGAGAGAAAAGGCTGGGGAGAGCACGGAAGCAGAAAACTTGAAAGTACCTTCAAGGGGGAGGAAAGACTGTGCAGTAAAATGTGGAGAGAAAGGGTGTTTGACTAACTGAATGGAGCTTAAAGTGAGCATGATTTAAACTGCCAACAAGGTGAGACACTTGCTTCTCTTTTTTTTAAGAGAGTGAGGCCTCTACAACGTCAGCTGTTACTACTTCCACATTCTGCCACACAATTCTTCATGAAAGCACGATGCATTATTGAGTGTGCATACTCTATGTATATCTGCAACGTGAAGCAGTTGGATATTACCAAAATAAAGGCAATTTCCTCATGAATCAACAGTATTGTGATTACCATGCAGGAAAGGGTATTCATTAGACCAGCTAAAAATGCATTGTTTTCCCCCCCAAAGACTACAAATAACACCCAGGCTTATAACAGAGTCTCACGTTGGCTTGTGTTCTCACTTTCCATGTTTGCCCATCATGACTCTCCCACCAGATGACCATTACCAAGAGAAAAAACAGTTGGTAAACAACATATATTTCATGCTGAATGAATATACTTCAGATGGCAGAAATGATGCATTTTCTCACCACTGGTGAATTATTTGCCCATTTCAGATCCAATTTAGTTTTTTGTTTTTTTTGTCATTATAACATAGTCAGTAATAAATTTCATCTTCTTCGCAACTTTATGCTGCCAGCATTAAATTCACTGTGACCCTTGGCATTTCAAAAGCAGAGTGAACTTAGTTAGGCACTTTTATGGGTGGTCCATCATCTGGATTTGTCTTTTTTAGTGTTTGTGTGAATTTGTATGGGGTAATGTACTCAGAGGAAGACTGTGAGTCAGTCGAAAGAGTATCCATCTTCACAAAGAGAATGGAACGGGCAGAGGAGCCGCTATTGTACAAGACAGCACTTTATAAATGATGGATCGCTGTTGGAAATTGTTCACAGGTTGTTTGAGCGTGTGCAAAAAGGTCATTTTGAATAGCTTTTGTTGCCTGCCAAGCTAACCAGTGTGTCCCAATATACTTAGCAAATTATAGCGAATCAGCTTTTCTCTTGTTCTCTGTTGTTGAATTGCAGGGCTATATTAGTTAACCCTGAGATGAGTGATTCATTGGGCTTTCAGCTCCGGAAAGAGAGGCAGCTCAAACTCTGGGTCAGTTGCAGTGGACTGTGAACCTCACTGGCAGCTTTCTGTCAATCTTGAGTTTCTCTTTGTCTGCTGTCTGCCCTCTTAAAGAAGCAGATGCCGGTTTGTTTCCTCATTCATTCAGTCCGTGTCAAAGCGCCTTTCAAAGTGCATTAATTAGCCGAGGTTAACTATGTCAGAATCTAAATCCTGGTTAAAATGTATTATGTTCCTCAGGAAAGTCTAAAGTTAGGACTTGTATGCGCTGCCGGTCCTTTATTTGAACAGCGGTTTTTGCCTTCAAATTCAAATATTACACAGCATCAAGTCTGCCTCAGCTCAGAACGCTGTAAAACCTCTGTATGTTGTTCTTTTTGTGAGTGGAAGTCGGTTTTTATATGAATGTACAACACTCTGACTCTGTGCAAACAGTCTGTCAGCTGTCACTGATGGAACACAATTTGTACGTATAATATTAGAGATTATATGTGAATAATTTTAGGATTGCAGTGTAGCTGCAGAATGGAGTTTGAAAGTGATTTTTTTTATTTTTTTATAGTTCCTCAGAGTTAACTGAACAAGCTTTAATCAGCTCTTCTGGAGCCCAGACTCT